>NC_054373.1:137254366-137587937 GCF_017654675.1 Xenopus laevis | reverse complement strand
TTTCACAAATTTTTCGCCGTTTCATTTTTTGGCAAAGTGAAACACCCCAAATTCGCCCATCACTATTGTACAGTACTTTTTACTTCTGCAAATTTTCTCCTCTCTCTCTCAGTACTTTTCTGGAGCGTAGTTCACCAAAGCCTCCAGGTCTCCTGTTATAGGTCCCATATCTGTATTTATTTTAACAAACATTTCTGAATCTAGTTCCTTTAAACTGGGATTTGGTCGTTGTATTTAGTGTTTTGTAAAATTGTCTTTTTTTAATTACTAAAATTATAAATATATAAGGCTTATTTTTAAATGGCCCAGTACAATATGGGTTTAGGATTAAAGATACTTGCAAATACAAGGTAGAGTGTTTAAATACTTGAAATATATATATATATATATATATATATATATATATATATATATATATATATATATATATATATATATATATATTAATTTTCAAGGCTACAAGTGTTAATATTTATATGAATTCACTTAAGCAAGTGTAATTTTTTTAAGTGTAGTTTTACCCATAATATAGCAAGTGTAGGCCTGCTATAGGCATGAACATAATCAAACAAGGCTGCTAGTGACAACGCCATACTGCTGGTCCATGTTAAAGCCCGAACAACCACATTCAAGTACATCCAGTCTAGTTTTAATTAGTATGGCCTATTCTGATTATTCTATCTGGCTGATATTGGTTGAAACAAGGGAGTTAGAACTTGGGATTCTGGGAAAAGTCCTCCAAGATAAAAAAAAATATACTGCTGGCACAGTAGCAGGCAATGGCTAAAATGTCCTTATATTTTTGTAAAGGGACAGTTTTGTTTAATGTCGTTTTACCCATAATATAGCTTCGATAATAATAATGTGACTCATGTCATAATATAATTAAAATCATCTAAATTCTAGAAATACTAGAAAAATCCAGTCCATAATTAAGCACTAAATAAACAGTTTCAATATAAAATGCCAATTTTAAATAAAATTATTCACAGCTCCTGTTCATGTAGGGAAACAGATGTTCAATATAAATTAACACCGCAACATCAACTCAGTTCAAAATCAAGTAAAGTGCAAATCCAAGTCCATCAGTCCCTTTAGGGTGTCCATATTAGTAATTCAGAGCAGTTTATATGACAGTCCAAAAAATGATCAGGCATCAACATTTGTAGAGAATCGCAGTCTTACAAATTCTCTTTCCCCACTTGTCAACAACCAGGGAGCAGTAAGATCAGATGGTCACTTAAAAATCAAGGCCTGCTATAAGCATGAACATAATCAGACAAGGCTGCTAGTGACAACGCCATACTGCTGGTCTATTTTAAAGCCCGAACATCCAGATTCAAGTACATCCAGTCTAGTTTTAATTATTATGGCCTAATGTGATCATTCTATCTGGCTGATATTGGTTGAAACAAGGGAGTTAGAACTTGGGATTCTGGGAATAGTCCTCCACAGTCCTGGCACAGTAGCAGGCAATGGCTAAAATGTCCTTATATATATATAAGGGACAAAGGGACAGTTTCGCTTAAAGTCGTTTTGTAACTGACCATTATGTAGTTTGTTTAGTAGTGTGTTTCTTGAATTATTTGTTCTCCCGGACAATCAGTAAGCAGATTGATCCTGAGATCCTACATTTATATAGTTTGTTAATATTTAATCAGAGCCTCTTGTAACCATATTCCATTCAAACCACTGTCTAAGTAAAGTGGCCAGTGTTGGACTGGGCCAACAAGGGGCCACCAGACAACCTGATATCGGGGGCCCACCAGCCGGAGCCCTAAAACATTTTCTTCTTATTAATAAAAAATTCTGGTATCCCCATGTTCAAGGGGTTCATTATTCAAATATAACTTATTAATATAGCCTAGAAGGTATTGTTTTTTGTCTTCTTTTGCCAGTTTACTGAGGTTTATAAGAAATACTGTAGAAATAGAGATATCACTGCAACCAGAGTGGCTCCTTCAGTATATGTGGGCAGCTGTGCTCTCCTGTGTGTTTTGTTATTGTTAGTACAAACTATGTAAAAGAACAGAGCAATGCAGTGGATACAGACAGACTACAGAAGATAGCACAAACAGACAGTGTGCAGGCAGAACATAACATCTCTTTTCCTGTACAGCTCAGATTATATGATTATTAGCTCTTGCATTTACGCTGTGCAAATAATTTCTGAGAAACTACCCTGGTTGCTCGATATAATTAACAGCCACCCTGTATTCTCTTGCTTACCTGTGGCCATACATTTGCTAGGAGCAGTAAATCATAACAACCAATCAGCAGGCAGCATTTACTTGTCACCTGTTTACAATTAAAATATTATTGATTGATATTGGATAGCAGAGTGCGTCTTTCGTTTACAGGAGTCCTATGTATACCTTCACATATGTTCATGTTTAACCTACACCCTGGCTGAATCTAAAAAGTTTTGTTTAAGTTATTAATTAGACCATCATGGTAAGTCTTTAAAGTATCACCACAAAGTTTTCCTCATTTACAAGTTAAATTCCTACAAGCTTAAAAAGCCAAATAAGCAAAGCAATGCTTAATGAGCAGAAAAGGTCAGAGTTATATGTGCTTTTATTCTGGTGATTATTACTGTGACCTGAAATATACTGTGATTGCTGTCCAGACTTAAAACTGTCACTGTAGCCTGGTTGCAAGTTCTGAAATGTGTATCAGTACATTCATAGTATGTATAATATTGTTTTTTTCTTTGCAAAATGAAAATTTTTAACTTTATAATTTGTATGAATTAAATAATTTAATTGTTTTAAGTTATTTACAATTGCAATTGAATACTCATCAATGTAGCAGAAGCCAGATCTCCTCCAGACAGATTTCCATTACCATAATGTCTTGCATGTGTTTTCTCAGGTCTCTGAATCAGCAGGCTTCTGCTACATTGTTTCAAGAATCAGGACCACAAGTTGGGGAGTATGAAAGTAAACTGACAGGTGATTTGAGTACCCAATCTTACCTAGGACAAAAGGCACAACCCTATTACCTCTATAGGGTGGTAAATACAGATGTGGGACCTGTTATCTGGAATGCTTGGGACCTGGAGTTTTAAAAACCTTAACTGTGCTAAAAATGTAAATAAACCTAATAGGATAGTGTTGCCTCCAATAAAGATTAATTCCATCTTAGTTAGGATCAAGTACAACACAACTTACAACTGGTTAGCCTACCATTTGTTTTTTAAAAGACAATTCATAGAACAAAACTTTTACACCAACTTAATTAAGATCAATTAATTTGCATGATTATTTACATAAACCATTAGTTTAATTAATTCATTAATTCATTCATTCATGTCACAGCTCAATGCCAAGTTAATAAATATGTTTCCCAAAAGGTCATTAAAAAAAAGGAGGCTGAGTTGGAACAGTTCAATTCATATCGTTAAAAAAGAGAAAGCTTAGCTGGAACGGTCCACAAAAGTTTAGAGGATAGAAAGGGACAGACAAGTACTTTCAATAGCAATTACATTTACAAATATCTCTAAAAGCACTGAAAAAGTTGAAATAGCATGCTAGCTAGGTTATGCTAGTCTATAGACGAGCATCCCCCTTTGACACAGGGGGGTATTCTGATTGTATACATTGAATTTTAGTAAAAAAAAGCAGAGCAAGCATTGTGAGTACTAGAAGATGCTCAAATGCTTCTTCAGCTACTTCCTGGTAGCTTAAAAGGGAAAGTGAAAGTTACTGATGTGTAATGCCTGCATGAGCCCGCTAATAAAGCACTGTTATACTCATCATCAGTTACCCAAAACATAACACTTACCGCACCATATTTGTATTATTCTTGTGTAGTGATTGGTGAAAAATTAGCAAAATGCATTGAAGTCAATGGGCGTCAAAATAAATTTGATGCACGTCAATTTTGACACCTGCGACTATTTTTATATGCATGCCTATTTTGTCCAAAATTGTCCTGTTACGCTTCACTGAAAAATTCGAATTTACCACAAAATTTGCTAGACTGTGAAAAATTTGTGAAATGCATTGAAGTCAATGGGCGTCAAAATAATTATGATGCGCATCAATTTTTACACCCATGACTATTCTTATACGCATGCCTATTTTGTCCAAATGCATTAAAGTCAACGGGTATCCGAATAATTTTGATGTATGACATGGCGGATTTATTTGCTGGTGGCGAAAACGCTGCAAATATGTGCCTGCCAACTTTATTCACCATCGCTACTATTGCATTTTGGAGGAGTTTTTGAGGGTTTTACAGTACCAAAGTTTCTATTATTCAAAGTCACCTTTGGGAAATACTACAAACATGGTGGTGCTTAAAACGTAGCATACACTTGCACAAAGATTTTCTTCTCTGCCTGAATTTCTGGCATTGACTTTAATTAGAAGTAGGGGTTATTTATCAATCTCCAAAAACAAAAATCACTAAATAGTCAAATTTTCTGACCAAAGAAAAAATCTGATTGTTTCTGAATTTATTATACCCCGAGGCTGAAAAAAGTCAAAATCTGAAAATCTGCCATCCTCAAACTTCCGTGGTCCTGTAGAAGTCAATGGCAAAGGTCCCATTTCAATCTCATAGTCCACGCTGAGTTTCAGCAAAAAAAAAAAAAATCAGTTTTTTTCTAAATTTGGTGCCAAAAGCCCAATTTTGGCACCAATTTTACTTTTTGGCCGGAAATCTGACTTTTGCTGGAGAAATCCAATTTTTTTGGCTTTTTTTGCCCGAACTGATTTTAGCAAGCTTTTTCTATGATAATTAAGGTCCAATCTGCAATTTGGACTTGGTTGTACTTTTTTTAATAGAAATAATGAGATAAATTCAGACTTATATATAAGCCCCTGAAGAGTAAATTATTTTTTTAAACGTCCAGCGTAAATCAAAATACACATCTTAATGAATTACACCACTTTTACTCTCTCCTTAACACCGTAGACTCACCAGCTCAATGGTGCTATAAAAGAACGGTGTATATTTCTAAAGTGAATGAAAATACAGACCTTTATAAATATTGCAATTTTTTAAATAAATATCATTTAAATTTGTAATTAATTCTGCTTGTGCATTTTAAAAATCCTGATGGGGTGTGTTAAGTCACAAGTCAGGAAAATAACATAGATTGATAAATAGCACTTTTATTTAACACTTGTTTTTGTTGTAAAACAGTTTTCACATAGTTATAATTATGACCCACAGTGTGACCATATACAAAAACTATTTCTCGAGCAATGAAATTAAAAAAAGAAGCACAAATTCATACAGTTCAAATAATAGCTTCAAATAAATGTAAAATTAGCAAAAGTGACTGATCCAATATAATAGCACAATATAAATTCAAGAGCCTTCAAATTCCTAAGCTAGTAACTGATTCAGGGTAAATTATCACTATGAAATTAGCATCAGAAGTAATCAGTTTAATTCATCAGCCTATATATTATCTTTCCTCATGTTCTGGATCCTATAAATTATTCTACAGTTCATCAAACAGCAGATTAAGTCAAAATACAAAAGCACAGAGTAGTCTAAGATTAGAATTAAAGTCAAGAAAAAAAAATCACCATTTTCAATTATTATTGGCTGTCGGGGAACCTCTGTTTTAGTCTGTAGGTGAAATATATTACTTACCAGAACAATCAGTAGGGCTTATTCCATTCGTTTTAATAACCTGTGTACAAGTTTCATCTCATTTATATTTAAAAACAGTGAAAAATAAATCATAGCTAGTATTTTCACATAAACTAACTTATTATAAACTCACAAATGTTTAGAACAAAGAACCACCAAACTCAATTTCCATATAAGGGAGAATAAATTACTATACCTTTGGAGAATTGTGCTGTAATTTTCAAGTATGTTTTTCGAACAGCAAAACTAACTGATACACCTTCACAGAAAACAGCAACCTGATTAGTAATACATAAGATATGACAGCTACATAGCTAAATTCTTTTTCCATTAAGGGAACAGTTGATCTGCTAAGTATATATATGGTTTAGAACTGCCTTTTAGTTGAAGGCTTTTAGTTATTGACTTTAATGTGCGTCGGAATTGTCACTGTCATCAGAATTTTTGCGGGCATCGGAATTATCACCGGCGTTAAAAACATTTAGACGCCGACGTCAAAATTTGCGTTTTGTTAATTTCGCTAATTTTTACGGTGAAGCAAAACGGGAGAAATTCGCCCATCACTACTGTATGGGCAGTAACCCATAGCAACCAATCAGTGGCTGGCTTTTTCAATGAAATGAAAATGAAAGCAAACCTTTGATTGGTTCTATGGGTTACTGCCCAGTTGCAAATTTGCCCAGTGTTTATAAATGAGACCCACTGTTTATCCCCTTTTTGCATTATTAGCATTGTTTTATTACAGTAATCCTTGTTCCTACATCCCAACCTTCATTGTTAGGTACTCACATATACAAAGTGTGCATTAATCACACACACCAGTACCTTGGCAGTCTTGGGCTGGCACAGAACCTATAATTTACAACCAGGGTAGTGCAAAGGCATGCCCCTTAGTGTTCCCCTTAGTGTCCATTTATCCACTTGACTGGTCCCAGTGGGACACCAGGTAAAAACCTGGTGGGCCCTTACCCTTGTGGGTCCCTATGACCCAAATCAGCACCCATCTGAGACCCCGCACCACCCACTGATCTCCCCCCTGGCCCTGATCGTGGATGCAAAATAACAGGTACACGTGGGTGCCTGGAGGGGGTTTCAGCTGAGGCAGGGGAGCCTCTGTGGCAGAAGCCTCAATGGGCCTCATACCCTCTGGTTCAATGCTGCATTTATCAGCTCTTGAGCCCCCTGTAGCTGGTGTGTGTGTCACACATGACTGCATTTTGATTGCCTTGGACTGGTACAAAACCCCTCATTTACAATCCAGATTACATAAGTGCAAAGGCATGGCCCTTATTGTTCATTTATCAGCAGCTAAAGCCCCCTCTCTACAGAGAGCAGCATCAGTAGACACAGCTCAATCCTATCTATACCACTTGGCAGGGCTGGCCAGGACAGGAGGTAAGAACAGCACCTCAAGGCAGTCTGTGCCTCATTTTGCTCCAACCTTGTGCCTTAGAATGATGCCCAAGGTAAGTGGGTGGGGGTGGATGCCTATGTGCCCCCCTGCCTACCACTCACTTATACAGTGTTGACTAATGCAGTTAGCATTGTATTACTGAAGGGGTTTCTGAGTTGATGCATGGAATATTGTAAATGAGGCCTAATGTTATCATTTTTACCCTACTTCTTTGTAAAGCTTTAGTTCTTCTTTAAAGGAAAACTATACCCCCAAAATGAACACTTAAGCAACAGATAGTTCATATCATATTAAGTGGCATATTAAAGAATCTTACCAATCTGGAATATATATTTAAGTAAATATTGCCCTTTTACATCTCTTGCCTTGAGCCACCATTTTGTGATGGTCTGTGTGCTGCCTCAGAGATCACCTAACCAGAAATACTACAACTCTAACTGTAACAGGAAGAAGTGTGGAAGCAAAAGACACAACTCTGTCTGTTAATTGGCTCATGTGATCTAACATGTATGGTTTGTTGGTATGTTTGTGAGTACAGTGAATCCTACGATCCCAGGGGGTGGCCCTTATTTTTTAAAATGGCAATTTTCTATTTATGATTACCCAATGGCACATACTACTAGAAAAGTATATTATTATGAAAATGGTTTATTTACATGAAGCAGGATTTTACATATGAGCTGTTTTATGCAATATATTTTTTATAGGGACCTACATTGTTTGGGGGGTATAGTTTTTCATTAAGCAATGGTGGTAGTTGTAGAAGTATACAATATATATATACTATACGATCCCAGGGGGCGGTCCTTATTTTTTAAAATGGCAATTTTCTATTTATGATTACCCAATGGCACATACTACTAGAAAAGTATATTATTATGAAAATGGTTTATTTACATGAAGCAGGATTTTACATATGAGCTGTTTTATGCAATATCTTTTTATAGAGACCTACATTGTTTGGGGGGTATAGTTTTCCTTTAATATCAAAAAGTATATTAAGACAATACATATAAATTCAGCACATGTATCAAATGTATATTTACACTGCCTTTAAATTTTACAGCATTAGTAATATGTGAAAAATTATGCATATGTACTGTATGTGCAAATGAAGACATACTGTAATACATTTGTTAAAACATCTCAAAATGATCTACATGTCTAATGTGTGACTGTATGTACCGTGCAATAAATCTGAAATTCAGCTTGTTCACCAGATAAGAAATCTATACAATTTGACAGAATTTCATTCCATGATATGGATCATTTAGCAAGATTTATCTGCAATGCATTAAAGCCCATATCAACAATCACAATCATCAGGAAAAGCTGAAATAGCAATAATGATATACAGGAAGCAGCACAATAGCAATAGATCGTATATTTGAATGCACACTGCTGAGAAAATGGGAATCAAGCTGTTCCAGCAGTGAATGCTAATATCCTATAGGATGAAAAATTAAGAATTCAAGCATTCTTATGAAAGAGCAGTTTTAATAAAACATTGCCAGCGTTATGAAAAAGAGTTGCATTTTAATACAGTATCTATCATTTTTCTAATATTGATAATTTGATCTTCAATCTATTTTATTAATTGTATGTAATAGTATACTGTATGCTCTACTATATAGTAAAATAAAAGTAGCCCATCAGTTGAGTGTTTTATACAGCTGGCCAGTAGATGCCACCTGTTGATTTATTTCTATGAATTACTAGATCATTAGCTAATTTGGACCTTTTATTATATTACTTCCTAAAGGGCCCATACATGGGTGTACATTCATTCCTGCATGGTGGCTTCTTCACGTGTTCCTCTGCACTGGAATGCGTGAGTTAACCAATCTAGGGACAAGCAAAATATTATGCAGCAAAAAAACACCCACAGACTCTAATGTATAGTTATAAGAATGTTGCACAGTTTGAATGCGTTTGACAATTTTTTTTGCCTTATCGCGTGTTTTAAGGAAACTGAAACAGGTCAGATTCACTCATTACTAAACAGATGCCAAAGATTTCTGTTGGTGCTTGTTGCTTGTACCCCATATGTACAGGCTTCATTAACTCATGTTCCAGTTTGGTCAAATCCAAAAAAAAAAATAAAAAAACATGGCTAAACATCCAACATCCAAAATTGAGCATATCAAAGGATAGAGTAGTTCTTATCACCTACAGCATCATTAGATAACATTTACTGGCCACCTATAGGGATAGTGTCCACTAGCTCACTGGACCATGGACTCATATATATTATATAAAGATCCTAGTTTTGATTACCACTTTCCAGTACTCCAAATGTCCCAGTAGCTTAGATATATCAATAAATAGCCAGCTAAATGTAAACTGACCCATTATGTTGCTCTGTTAACCCAGCTACAGTGTAGGGTGTCACATGCCCCTTTACCCAATGAAGCACCACAAATAAACAAACACCAAAGGTCTATGCATCAGTAACCATAAATGAGCACCATAAACTCAGCAACTCAGTAACTCATCAATTATTAAATTCTGATAGTTTTTCACAGTAAGGCTAAGGAATTCTCTGCCATGTGATGGCACTCAAAAGTCACAACACAATTCAAATATGTATCTAATATCGGAGCATATGTTCTACATATGTTTTTTTTCTGATGCTCTTATAATAATTGTATTACAATATTTGAGTTGTGTAATTTGTATTACTGTAAATGTATAAATATGTGACTTTATATATTAACCTATGCCTATTTGTATGTATATATTTTTGCAGAGGCCCAAAGTAAGTTTTCTGGGGAAGGAATGGGCATAAATACAAATGAACGATGTTACTCGGTTTGCAAAATGTTAATCGGTTTGAAAAATATTGACTGTAATCAGTATTACATATGCACAGCAAATTACGGTATATTTTTCTACATGTTTTCAAGTAGCCCTGTACTATCATGTTGGCAGATTTTTTACAGTAAAATAAAAGACACACAGAGAGAATTGGGTGTGTATCACATACAGCAAAAACACAGGTCTACTTTTTTACCACTCCCTATTTAAATCCCACCCATTAAAGGCCATAGCCAAATAGTTTACCTCTTTTCTTAATAATTGCATCTAGATCTTCTCTACTTCCTGCAGAAAACATTAAATGACAAAGCTAGTGGAGAGGGACATTTCTAGGGGCCAAGTTCATGAAATGGGGATTAATGGAAACCTTACAGTGGGTAAGGCTGCTTAAGAACATTTTTAAGTTTACTTGTATATGTAAGTCTTTATTTCCCAGCCACCTATGGACATAATTACAGTATATATATCAATGTTGAAGCCATTAACAAAAAGAGCATTAATGTACATACAAATTATATTTTACATCTTCCCAAATAAGGAGCTCATTAATAGCAATTAATCACACAAGAAATTAAAACAACATAAACACATATTTTTTTTATTGGCTGCTCTGCTGCAGGTTTTATTAATTGCTAATTAAGCTTATGGTATGTAACCTGCTTACACTCTGTTCTATGGCTTTGCTGACTTTAGTCAAGATAGGAGCAGGCACCAAGGTAAGCAATATGTTTGTAATTTCCATTGTAGTGATGGGCAAAATGTGGAGGGCATAGCTACTTATTTTGTTTGCAGAGAAGTGGGGCATTAATAGAAAGATAAAAAGGCATTCATATCAAATATACAAGCATACAAAATAAATCATTGTTCATATCCTAACACTATATATATATATATATATATATATATATATATATATATATATATATATATATATATATATATATATATATATATATATATATATA
Organism: Xenopus laevis; assembly: GCF_017654675.1. Lineage (NCBI taxonomy): Eukaryota > Metazoa > Chordata > Amphibia > Anura > Pipidae > Xenopus > Xenopus laevis. The sequence continues at coordinate 137,577,128 of NC_054373.1, read as the reverse complement.
TATATATATATATATATATATATATAGTGTTATAAACTGCTTGGCTAGTAGTGCGTTTATGATTCTGCGGTGTTAGTTTAGGTGAAGCAGTCGGACAACCACAGGAACTTTTGGTTACTACAAGAGGATTAAAATGAAGTGGAACTATTCTTTTGTATTTTGAGCAGGAACTGCATGTCCACTCATGTTAAAGGAGAACTAAACCTCCCTAGTAAAAACAGTCCCCTTAACTGCATTCAACTGACCCCCTCACCCCTCCCCACACTGTGTATTAGACATAAAGGTGCCCCTGAAGAAAAACCTGAGCCTAAAATTCAGAGCAGAAGAGTTCCCCGGTTCCATCTTCTGCCCGTTCGCATTTGCTTTTGGTCTCTTCAACGATACTGTAAGCCTGCAGGAGCATGCACAGTTGGTCCTAGTAGGGAATTGGCTAAATGACCCCCTATTTGCCCAGCACCAAAGTGGTTAACAAAGGTGCCTGGGACTGAGGGAAGCATATGTCTTGTGGGGACAGGAACCCAGGTTAGTCATGACCTTAGCTGGGGATTCGCAGAGGAGCAGGGAATGAATCACTATTTAAGAGTAGCGAGAACCAGATCCCATTTATATTTTAATTAATTCTGATTTCAGCTTTTATGTTATTGTGTAACTTTAAATATTTGCTAATCGTATGTCACATCAGTTGGTGGTTATTTAATTATTTCCTTGCCACTTGGTGCAGGTTACAATGATACACTTTTGTCGTTGGCATTGGGATATGTGAAAGTTTTATTATGGCAGGCAAGGACAAGTTATCTGGTTTAATAAGTATATAATACACAAGAGCCATGAATATCGTGTAAACGATATCCTCATAAACAGTGAGTAGTGATGTCATCAGTTATAAATGGTGAGTAGTGATGTCATTTTTGTCACATGACCCATGAAAACCTGTGTATTATAATAAATAAAGTACCCCTTTTTAAAAAATATGAGGATATTAGAAGTAACCTTGGAGTTCCATGATCTGTATAAAAGCACTCGGCCTTCGGCCTTGTGCTTTTAAATGGTCGTGGAACTCCTCAATGACTTATAATGTCCTTATATTTTACAATAGCGGGTACTTTATTCACAAAATTCAATAAATCTGTGGCTGACCTCCACCCACTTAAAAGGAAATCTGGTGGCAGTGTCTTCTTTACAGTTACTTTGCAACAAACAATTACTTCTTTTAAAGATTTATTAACCTACATAAGCCACAGTCTTGTCATGGTTGCAATGGTCATCTTTACACCATTTAAGAACTGCTTGAAACTACAAAGTCCAAATTATTAGGAAGTAATGAACAAATTGTTATAATTAATAAATTAATCTTACTAAACCAGTTAGGCCCATTGTGCAAAATGGTATCTAATAAAGGGTCAGATTCATATCAGTGAAAAAAAGTAATCTCATTGTTTATCACGTGGAAAGTCATGGATGACATTCAATTCAAAGAGGAAAAACTTTTTCCAAATTCAGTTCCAGTTTTTTTTAACCATAGACTTCAATGGAGTTTTCATGTGATGAAATGTGATATAAGTTTGTGAATTGAATTTCATCTCAAATTGAATCTCATCCATGACATTTCACAGGATAAACCTTTTTCTCACTGAATTGAATCTGGCCCAAAGTATCTGATTGTTTTATAACCATTGTAAAAATATCCAAGCCACTTATACCCTTAATGGGACTGCACTAGGCAAATCCATTATGGAAAAGGACCTTGGAGTCCTTGTAGATGTTAAACTTGGCTGTAGCAAGCAATGCCAGTCAGCAGCATCAAGGGCAAATAAGGTCCCAAGCTGTATTCATGGCAGGAGGGGGTCATTCTTCCACTTTATAGAGCAATGGTAAGACCCCATCTAGAATATTCTGTACAGTTTTGGTCTCCAGTGCTAATTATTTATTGAATTAGAGAGGGTCCAGAGAAGGGCAACTAAGCTGGTAAAAGGTATGGAAAATCTTAGCTATGAGGAAAGACTGGCCAAATAGGGGATGTTCACACTGGAGAAGAGGCGTTTAAGGGGTGATATGATAACTATGTATAAATATATAAGGGGATCATATAATAATCTCTCGAATGCTTTATTTACCAGTTGGTCTTTCCAACTGACACAAGGTCACTCATTCCGATTAGAAGAAAAGAGGTTCTGCCTAAATATTTGGAAAGGGTTTTTTACAGTGAGAGCTGTGAAGATGTGGAATTCTCTCCCTGAATTAGTCGTACAGACTGATACATTAGATAGATTTAAGAAGGGGTTGGGTGGCTTTATCTATCTATGACCCTAAAAAAAGTTATGTTTTTTTCATACTAAAGAAAAATAAGTTTTAAACATATAACTTATAACATATAACTTATTTAGAAAGACCCAAATCTTGCTAGTGTGTAGATACCAAATATGTACAGTTTTAATTAGATTTTTGCCTTTGATTAAAAACACTGATTCTGCAGTAATTACTATCTGCCTGCTGAGATTCCCTAAAGGTAGTATGTTCTGTACTGCCTGTAAAGACACTTCAACAGTTTCCAAAAAAAGTAAATACATAAGATTTTTTTTAACCTAAAAGACAATTTAAACATATTTTAATGGCCCACACAGCCACACCCTTCCCTCTGTAATATCATCATCATCATCATCATCATCATCAATTAAATGGGATCTATCATGAAAACTAAAATGTAATAGGCTTCATCTCACTGAAGTAAGAAACTTTCTAAATATTGTCAATTACATATTCTGTACCATTTATGAAATAATCAAGTTATTCTTCAGTATATCCTTCTCAGCAACCTGTCTCTTCATGCAGGAAGTGGAGTCAGTTTTGATCGACAGATCCAAAACATCCTTTTGGGGGGGTTGCACCCTTTGTCTGGAACAGGGGTCACCATCTTTTTTTTATCCGTGAACCACCTTCAAAAATAAAAAGAGTTGGGAAGCAACACATGCATGAAAAAAGTCCCTGGGGATGCCAAATAAGGACTGTGAATGGGTATTTGGTAGCCCCTATGTGGACTGGCAACTTTCAGGAGGCTATATTTGGCAGTACAGTACACCTTGTTTCATGCAACCAAAAGGTCTCTGTAAGCCTGCTTTGAGGTCACTGAGAGCTACAACCAAGGGGTTGGTGAGCAACATGTTGCTTACGAGCCACTGGTTGGGGATCACTGGTCTAGAAGATGTATTATAGTTCTATGGTTTAAAATAACTGGCTCTGATGGATATCCTGTTTCTGTGCATGCAGTGTGTGTCAGAGTCAATTATTTTGTTAGCTTTTGTTTGTGCTAGAGTCGTGTATTTGACTTATTTAACACATTTGCATTGATAGTGAAAGGTTGCCGAGGGTGAGATACTGAAGAGGAACCTGATTATTCCATGAACAGTACAAAATTGGTAATTGATTATATTTAGAAAGTGTTTTACTTCAATGAGATGTATCTTATATAAAATTTTCATTGTCGTGATATACCCTTTAAACATATAGCACCAACAAGTGATGAAGCAGGTTACATTAATTTATAACAAACAGGGGTCTTCTTATTTTAACTGAGAACTGAAGCTTCACCAAAGAAGTAGGGCAGAAATGTTGTACATTATGTTGTGGGCTTCTATTGTAGCCCAAGGCACCCACAGCCCTTTAGCAATAAAGATCTTTGCCTCGATAATGACCCAGCAGCACCTGTTCTTCTTTTCTGCTTATTCACTGCACACACTCTGTGGTGCTGTCACTTACTGAGCTTAGAGATCAACACACAGGGGCCAATTCATTAACTTCGAGTGAAGGATTCGAAGTAAAAAAACTTCGAATTTCAAAGTGTTTTTTTGGCTACTTTGACCATCGAATGGGCTACTTCGACCTTCGACTATGACTTTGAATCGAATGATTCAAACTAAAAATCGTTTGACCATTCGATAGTCGAAGTACTGTCTCTCTAAGAAAAAACTTCGACCCCCTAGTTTGCCACTACCGAACCCAATGTTAGCCTATGGGGAAGGTCCCCATAGGCTTGGCTAAGTTTTTTTGGTCGAAGGATAATCCTTCGATCGGTGGATTGAAATCCTTCGAAAGGATTTAATCGTTCGATCGAACGGTTATTCCTTCGATCATTCGATCGAAGTATTTCCACAAAATCCTTCGACTTCGATATTCGAACTCGAAGGATTTTCATTCCCAGTCGAATATTGAGGGTTGATTAACCCTCGATATTCGACCCTTGATGAATTTGCCCCACAATATACTGTGTATATATATATATATATATATATATAGTCAACTAACTGTATTTTGTGGTCACACCCTCATTGCACCCCCGCCTAATGGTTTTAAAAAATAGTGGTGAGCACAACTTTCCCTTGTTTGTTATATATATATATATATATATATATATATATATATATATATATATATATATATATATATATATTTATTTATATATATATATATATATATTTATTTTTTTATTTAATTAAAGGCTAGGGACCTAGCTGAAACGTTAGTTTTTTTCTGTTAAAATAAAAACCTTTTTTCTCCACAAGTCCTGTGTGTGCTAGCTTCTTTTGAGCCATTGTAAATACTAATACATAGCTCTGCAACCAGGCACTTTATATCAGTATACGTGCTGTGCCGGCATTTCTAGTTTTATATATATATATATATATATATATATATATATATATATATATATATATATATATATATATATATATATATATATATATATATATATATATATATATATTTATTTATTTATATATATATATATATATATATTTATTTATTTATATATATATATATATATTTATTTATTTATATATATATATATATAATGACACAAGGCTGATTAGTACATAATCAGCAGCTCAGAAACCAGCACAATTAGCATCAGAATTTAATAATCAGCCCACTAGCATCAGCGTACATGACAGGCAAACCTTGTTTTCTGCTTGATTTGAGACAACCCCTAAGCTTAGCTTCTCAACAGCTGCTCCGAGCAAGTGTGTGTCACTGGCACTCCTAACAAAATCCAAGATGGGAACCTCCGGTGACAACTTTAAAAGCCTGGACCATTACTACTATAGAGATGCTGAATGGTTCAATAAATTTAGTATATAAAATATGGCATTTCTAGCCATATTCATTTTTATGTTTTAGTTCTCCTTTAACAAACAAGGGTATACAGAATACAAATGAGATCAGAGGGTCCTTATCACAAGAGCTTACAATCTAAATAGTGCAGGAAGCATACTTGAAAAATGTAGTATTACTGGTAAAAAACCATAAGCAAGTGCTAATGCTTACTGGAAAAAAAATATTATTTTGTTTATTAATGAATAACATTATACATCTTACAGTTACTGCCAGATGAAAAACTAATTTTCTGAAATGCTGTTACATGCATGTAAAAGTACAATTTTTAATTGGCCTAAAAATATTGTCATTTCATATAATGTTCATAGTCATATTGTTTATTTAGGTAAAAAATGCAATTGACTATCACGTTCTGCTCTTCGATGTATTTCCCAGCATCACTGACATGCACTAGAAACTTTCTAACACTCAATAAACGCAGATATACATACAGAAAACTAACTGCAACCCTAGATATTATAAAATAAAACTGAATGCATTCTAATATGAGATTTCACATTATTAGAAGAAATATATCCACTTCATTTTGGCACAAGCTTCACTTTAATTGGCAATTAATTGTATTTATTTAAATTCCTAGCTATGCTATGAATAATGCATTATCACATGCAGATGAAACAGTATGACATACCCCCATCTTCTTCTCTGATATATACGAACAACCTTTTGTTTCTTTTTATTTCATTTCATTTTATTGCTGTATTGTATATTCATTTCTCCACTTTGATGATGGTAACAATTGCTTGATTGAAATGCATATTATTGCTCCTTACTAAATAACCGTATTCATTGATCATTGCAGGGCTACACTTAAATATTTCATTTGTCGGTTAAAGCATACCATTTTTAAAATGTAAGACACACATTTGCTTCAAAAAATGTAAAATCAGGGAAATGTTATAAAACAACTTATTCTAGAGTACTCAAAGGATATAAGCACAAGAGTCAGTTTCTCTTTGAAATACACCATTTACTGTGTTAATGACAAGGGTTAAGCATTGAAGCATTAATACTACACTATGGGGGCATGTGCAAGTGCTCTCTGACAGTCACAGGACTAGGGATGTAGCGAACGTCGGAAAAAAAGTTCGCGAACATATTCGCGAACTTGCGCAAAAATGCGAGCGGTTCGCGAACGGTTCGCGAACCCCATAGACTTCAATGGGAAGGCGAACTTTAACATCTAGAAAAGACATTTCTGGCCAGAAAAATGATTTTAAAGTTGTTTAAAGGGTGCAACGACCTGGACAGTGGCATGCCAGAGGGGGATCAAGGGCAAAAATGTATCTGAAAAATCTGCCTGTGTGTGCTTGGAAGAGATAGTGTAGGGGGAGAGCTGTTAGTGATTTCAGGGACACCAGTCCCACTCCCCAACACTGCTAGACTAATAGCACTGGGCTCTTATAGTAGTAGTAGTAGTAGTAGTAGTAAAACAACAAAAAAATAAATAAAAGCAGTCCTTACAAGGACTACTGTTATTGCAGCAGTCAGCAGATGAGATCAGAAGCAGGACAGCTGCCCACTGCAGCTACATACAGAGCACTGCAGTAGAAGGTAGATTACTAGCCAGCAAAGCTACCTAAGCTTAAATGTCCCTCAAACCCCTGCAGACTTCTGTCCCTCCAATAACAGAGCAGTATCAAAACGATTACTAGCCAGCAAACTTTCAACTGTCCCTGAAATCACTAACAGGCAGCAGCTCTCTCCCTACACTATCTCTTCAGCACACACAGGCAGAGTGAAAAAACGCTGCAGGGCTTCGGTTTTTATAGGGAAGGGGAGTGGTCCAGGGGAGAGCTTCCTGATTGGCTGCCATGTACCTGCTGGTCTGGGGTGAGAGGGCAAAAAAAAGCGCCAACAATGGCGAACCCAAAATGGCGAACGTCGCGCGACGTTCGCGAACTTCCGGCGAGCGCGAACACCCGATGTTCGCGCGAACAAGTTCGCCGGCGAACAGTTCGCGACATCTCTACACAGGACTGTATGAGCTGCAGACTTACTGGACCTGACGATATACAGACAAAACCATTGTAATATATGCACCAGCTTAGTATTTTCAATCTATTTATTTCACGGGAATAATAACTAATCACACTCAGAGGACAAACAGCAATTATTGGGAACATTAGCACAATGTTTTCATTTAAAATTAGAAAAATCTTCGTGATCTTCTAGTGCGTGTCTGAAACGTTCGGTCTTTTACATGGTCCGGCACTGCGTGGTGGCTTAGTAACATAATTGTGCAAGGGGTGGAAGTTAGAATATTTAAAAGCGCCATTACCCAGTTTTACTTGCCCAATGTAAGTCTATTTCCTTATAGTTCCTGGACATGTTTCTAGTTTGATATCAGTTCTTGTTCACTGCTTGTAGCTTCCTTTGCCTGTTCCTGACTATTCTCTCAATTTTGATCCCAGCCTGTGACCTGGCTATGTCTCTGACTCCTGATTCTGTATTGCACTGCCTGATTTGGTTTCAACCTCGGCCTGACCCTAGACTATACTCCCTGTTCCCTGTCCTTCCTGTACATGTTACGGTGCCCTTGTCTGCCCAGAACTCTCCCCTTGGTCCTTTCATATTAAGACTTGGCGGCATCCGAGTATCAGAGGGCTCCTCCCGAAGCTAAAGGTGGTGGTTATAGGCAGAAGCGTGAGCCGAGACAGGGACCTTGGGGATTGTTCTGGGTTTTGGGATACTGTACGTTACAGTCCAATTGCTTTGTAGTCAGTATTTCCCTTAATTGTCACCATCCATTCTTCCCATAGCATGACATTATCAGCAGAATTTGTGTTAAATGCAAGCTAAATGTGTTCTAATGTGACTACAACACTTTCCCCCCATTATGACAAAGTAATTTATGTTTTTTGTTGCCAAACTCCAGATGTGTTTTCATGTTTGTTCATGTGACACATGAGAAAGTAAATGCAGAGTAAGTAACCCAACTGCCAAAATTGCGCCAATACTCAGTAAATTGCTGCTAGGTGACAAGTGTATAAAAAAAGTCATATCATATCAGAGAATGACCTGAATCATAAATTAAGGGGTAAAATAAGATTGCTAGCGATGTGTGCATTAAAGAGCTATCTTTGTCCATAAATGTCAATATATCCTTAGTCTTAGTACTTCAGATTTATAATACTTGTAATCCAAAATTCTAATTCCAAATCTTTGCTGTCTAATTACAATGGAACTATTTTCTTTTCATATTTTCTTGTTTCTCTTCAATTTTGAGGCTAGGATGAACTTGTGTCACAGTCTGCAAAAACACTTTTATATTTTCAATAGTATTTAAGAAGGCAGGATCAACTTGTACATGTACTTGTCATTTTCAATAAAATACTGTTAAAAGAGTACATAATGCCACCTTCAAACACACTTTAAAAGTCGACTATGCACGATTAAAATTTGCAATGCAGAATATTACATTGTGAAATGGAAATTTAAATTCTTGTTTATACAAATATTTTTATGTCTTATATTAGTGATTATATTTGTAAATTAGTGACTTTTCTTGTCCAAGTGCAATTTTACTTGAATCTTCTTTACTTGTGTTTGCAATCATGAGAAGACATGTCTTCACAACATACATTTGGCCAGATTCTGTACACACTGTTATTTTGAAATAAGAAGTAGAAGGCATTTTAATATTTAGAGCCTGTCGATTGGAGGTTGCTGCTGCTTTCTTCAGATATAAACTGGTGTAGCCTTGGCAATCTAGTGAAGAATGTGTTTGCCATCCTTTGTGCCCATAATATGACTTGGAACTGACAGGATAAAGACTATATTTATATCCTTGATACATTTGTGCTGATCGCAACTTTGAAGTGCCATCTTCTCTGATCATATATCCCTCTAATGTAATTAAGTTGGATTTAAATAATCCATAGTTCTATTAGTAAATGAATGTCACTGAAAATAATCTTGTGGAGACTCTCAGCATCTCTTAGATCCACAACACATTTTAAAGTTTAATAATTAAGGGACTTGTTATACTGTATTCTGAATTCTGTAAGATGTTTATGCTGCAGCTGAACTCACAGGATATTTCTATGACCTATTGGATTTCTTCCCACAATGGTTTTAGGTCAACATAAAACTAACTTTTTGGCTTCAGCAATTATCAAGGAAACCTGCCTAAAAGCTGTTAAAGTTTTTCTTTATTACAAACGCCTGTTAAGGGAAAATTACAGAAATTGCTTTCAGCTCAGATTGAGTACAGAAACCCATGGTGGGTTTCATAGATGATTGCTCTAGACAAAAAGACCCAAGGTGTTCATTTGACAACATTTAGGTATTGTCCTTGCAAGGATAAATGGGAGTTGGATTTTTCTGAAGGACCTCCCTTCAGAATTTAAATAAGCTATTTGGGGTAGGTAAATACACTATTCTTTGCTAGTAAATAAAGACAAAAACATAAGTTCATTGCAGGTAGCTAAATTGCTATATCAATGAGGTCTAAACAACATATGTTAAAAAAAGGACTTTTCTACATTGTCAGTCCTGTGATCACCTGCTTCAAGGTGATTTTTTAACGTTTTGTTCAAAAGTTGCAAAACAAATTGATTTTACTCAGACAAAGCTTTAAGTATAATGCAATCGTGAAACCATAATGGAATAGCCATGAGTTTTTGAATGCACTAGGTCAAAAGTGGTCCTGTACTTCATTTTCAAACTTGTAAAAGGAGAATAATGAAGGCAAATATCAGCACAGGCCAAAGTAATAACGGAAAGGCAAAACCTTCTGCGCAAAACCATTATGCAGATTACAACATGCTAATACCATGCCTGAAACTTCCATTTACTAATAGAGTGCAGGATTCTTCTGTTATATTGTCAGGATATTTTGGTTCTGTGTAGATAATATTTTTGACTTCAATCATTGATTTCAAAATGCTTTGTTCCATAAAAGGGCAGCATCCAAAATAAGACCTACCCTACATTAATGCCAAAGGGCTAACAATACTGAGCTATACAGGTATTTGTAAAAGGAAAAGAAGAATTTCACCGGCACACAGGAGTTGCAGTAGCAGGGCAAGCCCTTGCAATTTTATTATGCAGTAGTGCAGTAGTGCAACGTTTCGGGGTCACGCCCCTTTGACAAAGGGGCGTGACCCCGAAACGTTGCACTACTGCATAATAAAATTGCAAGGGCTTGCCCTGCTACTGCAACTCCTGTGTGCTGGTGAAATTCTTCTTACCCTTGTTGTGAGGCGGCCGATTCCTCTATCACTGGGCACCAGGATAAGAACCTTTGGGAGTGTGTGGTGTGCGGCTTCTCCAAAGTTTATTTGTAAAAGGAAGCCAACCAGGCAACCATTAAAGATTAAAGATTTACTTGAAAGGGAATTTTTTATCATATTTTTTTAAAAGGTGATCTTTTATTATTTTCAAAACAAAACAAACAAATATAATATCAAAAAACAAAAAAATTATGAAAAAGAAAAGTTTCAATACAAACGAAGAAAGAGAATTTGATGTTTCTGGGTCACATGTGCAACTGTACAGATTATATAGCTCTGTTTGTATCCCTTACAGCCTATAGAATATCAAATCACCTGAAGGGTGCATCATATTAAAGGCATCCGTGCCCTGTATTAAAACAGTGAAGCAGTTTTTAACCAGGTTGTTCCTCTATCTAGTTATCTAGATCATCAAGGTCACACCAGGGGCCCAAGACCTTATCGAATTTCATGTAAGATCCTTTATTTTCATATATTAGTTTGTACAGTGGTATCACTTTGTTGACAAGTCGCTTCCAGGCCTTTAGAGTAGGAGGTGTTTTGCCCATCCAATGCATAGCTACAGTTTTCTTGGCATAGAAAAGTAGTAGTCTAAATAGTAGCCTAGAGTGTTTCAGGGGGATTGTGCCATCCAGAACACCCAGGAGGCATGTTACTGGAGCAACCTCTTTGGGAAACGCAAAGCTGTTTGCCAGGTATTCTATCATTTGGGACAAAAATCGATAGGATTAGGGAAAGACCAAATCATGTGAAAGAAGTTGGCTGAGGCAGTACCACATCAAGTTTTATTATTACAGAGGAAAAGGAAATATTTTGCTTAAAATGGAGTCTATGGGAGATGACCTTCTGTAATTTGAAGCTGATAAACGGTTTCTGGATAACAGATCTGATACCTATACATTACAACTAATATTAATGTTTGACTAGCCTCTGTATATATTGCATTAATGGCACTCTATAGTATTTATAGAGCCGAACATAGATAAATATTGCTTGCAAACTAGCTAAGCAGAGATTTTTTAAAAACATTATGAAATTGTTAACCTGATTTCTTTAATAGTCGAGTCATCAATTTTGCCTCTTTAAAATGAATTTATAAATTCATGACTTTGTGTCAGCCAACGGTCTGCATTGAATTTAGAATCTTCTTTGCCTTCTACGGAATGCTGAAAAAAATTATTTGCAAATGACTGGTACATTGTTACCCTCTTAAACATTATGCTTCTCTTTCATTCATCCCCAATGACAGGATTTTATGTGTTACTGAAGCAGAGCTATGTACTTTGCCAGCATTAAAACTTCTAAAGTTGTTAAATACATAATATTTTTTTCAATCTGCAGCAGGTGTCTTTAATCTCACTGCATCATAACTATAAGTTCATGCTTCACTTCTCTAGCATTTTACTGCACAGATTTGATCTTCTATAAACACACATCATACTGTTTTTCTCACTTGTGATAAAGATGCCCTTTAAATAATGTCAGCATATGAAATAGTTTTAACTGCCAACATTTTTCTTTTAGTTGAAGTATACTGGAGTAACTTAAATCATGGATGTTTCTTTGGCAACCCACAAGCTCACGTACTGTTTGGAGGGTTAAAAAAACCAGTGTATGACAGTATCATAAAATTATCATTGGTTACTTCCTTCCAAATCTCATTTTACTTCAAATAATGAAATTATAGTGAATATTAAATATATATTTTTAATGTTATGTAGAAACTAAGAAGGAAAACAAATTAGGATGATTTAGGATAAAAATGTTGCTTATTTATATTGAATTAAATTTATTCACTTGAGCGGGCCTGTAGAACAGTAGAATATTGATGATCCAAAAACAACACCAAAACATAGCAACCAAATATGTGAATGTGTGTTTTTTTATTGCTTTTCAGTTGTATTAGTCTAATGAAAATAGAAAACAAATATTTAATTATTTTACTTTTATCACCCCCAACTTTCATTATTGTGCTGCTAACTCGGCTTGCTGTTAATCTTTTTTTATTATCTCAAGCTAGTTTGCTCACACATTCATTATTACTTCCTATACCATTCTTTCTAATTTGTCCCCATAAGTTTAGTCTACTTTTTATGATCATTGACATCAGCAAAAATAAATAACTTTGCCATAGAACTTTTATCAGTACCCAATATCCAGAAACCTGTAAATTACGAGAAGCCTTTCTCCCCTAGACTCCATTTTAAAGGGGTGGTTAACCCCAAGTTAACTTATAGGGGCCGATTCACTAACTTCGAGTGAAGGATTCGAAGGTAAAAAACTTCGAATTTCGAAGTTTTTTTTGGGCTACTTCGACCATCGAATGGGCTACTTCGACCTTCGACTACGATCGCAGGATTCGAAGTAAAAATCGTTCGACTATTCGACCATTCGATAGTCGAAGTACTGTCTCTTTAAAAAAAACTTCGACCCCCTAGTTCGCCATCTAAAAGCTACCGAAGTCAATGTTAGCCTATGGGAAGGTCCCCATAGGGTTGGCTAACTTTTTTTGATCGAAGGATATTCCTTCGATCGTTGGATTAAAATCCTTCGAATCATTTGATTTGAAGGATTTTATCGTTCGATCAAAGGAATTATCCTTCGATCGTTCGATCGAACTATCTGCGATAAATCCTTCGACTTCGATATTCGAAGTCGAAGGATTTTAATTCCTAGTCGAATATCGAGGGTTAATTAACCCTCAATATTCGACCTTTAGTGAATCGGCCCCATAGTATGTTATGGAATGTACAATCCTAAGCAATTTTTCTTCTTTATTTATTTTTTATAGTTGTTTAATTATTTGCCTTCTTCATCTGACTCTTTCTAGTTTTCAAAAAAAATACTCTGTAACGCTACAAATGTTACTGCTAATTTTGATTACTTATCTTTCTATTCAGGCTCTTGCCTATTCATATTCCAGTCTCTTATTCAAATCAGTGCATGGTTGCTAGGGTATTTTGGATGTCAGCAACCAGATTGCTGAAACTGAAAACTGGAAAGATGCTGAATAAATATCTACTCAAAAACTACAAATAATAAAAAATGGAAAAAACCACATGTGAATTATCTTAGAATGTCACTCTCTAAATCATGCTAAAAATTTACATAATTTTTTATGAATGATATAGTGCAATATGAGCTACAGAGTGTTGGATCACGGCCTGCCTTTGGAATGACCACTAGGAGGCCTTTGGCAAAGGAAAGTGGCAGTGATTGAGAGTCCCAGGCTGCTTAAAAGGTTTCTAGGAGTTGAGGGACTATTGTTTGAACCAGTGAGTTTGAACCAGAGGTTTTGTTACGTGGGACGGTCTGAATAGCCATTTCAACCTCCTCAGCCATTATAGGCAGGTCAAGCCAGGCTCATTCTGCTTTGTGGGGCCACAAATGCCAGGTTTTTCAACACCAGACATCTGTAAGGTCTAAATAGTTTTGCCAATGTGATGAGTTTGTGAGCCCAGTGGATGTGGAATGGAGTGTATCCCAGAGCAGGTCCATAGCCTGGTTCATATTGCCCAGTATACAAGTTGGAGAAGGAGGCAGGTTGACAAGTTTTTTGCTATATGTTTAAGAACAGTAATATTGAATGGGGTTGGAACATATACATTGACAATTGTCATTGATTTATTGGCAATAAGCCATTATTAAATATCTACCGTAGTGGTCAGTAATCAACTGCAGCAGTTCAAAAGGAAGATTTTTCCAGATTAATATAGACACTCCTATAGAATGGGTGGAGAAGGAAGCATGAAAGGCACAGCCCACCCACAGTTTCTTTTAGGACTTTAGCCCACTAGATTTAACCCACTAGATTTAGCCCCCTTATATTCCAGGACACATACATACAAATCATTGTTATGACAGGTAAAATATATGGCTGCAAGGAGTGGAAACATGCTTGGTCTGCATTCTGCACCCAACAAGACACCAGTATCATTGAAATGACAGTAATAACACAAATAAGAATAAAAACAACCCATAACTTCCCTACCCACCCTCCGAACTTGGGTGGGTCTCGTATTCAAAACAGAATACCTATAAAGGTTATAGCATGGACCTATGAAGGTTATAGCATCCCCATGTCATGCCTAAAAGTGGAGTAGGATGGAGGGCCAGACAATGTGGCAATGTGATCTGTTTTTTGGACCAGCGTCCATTTTTTTGACACCGGCTAATTTTCGCTAAATTTATTTACCGGCGAATCGCATGAATTCGTGATTTTGACCCATTCTTCCATACAAACTTCAAATCTTGAAGGTTCCAGGGGCCTCTTCTATGAACTGTGATCTTAAGTTCTTCCCTTAGATTTTCAATTGGATTCAAGTTGGGTGATTGACTGGGGCATTCTAGCAGCTCTATTTTCTTTCTCTGAAACCAATTGAGAGTTTCCTTGGCTGTGCTTGGGATGACTGTTTTGTTGAAATGTCCACCCTTTTTCATCTTCAGCATCCTGGTAGAGGGCAGCAAATTCTAATCAAGAATGTCCCAGTACCTTTCTCCATTTATCCTTCCTTCAATTATATGAAGTCTGTCTATACCTTATGCTGAAAAACAGTCCCACACATGATGTTCTCACAAACTGTTGGTATTGTATTTTTGAGGTGATTTGCAGCGTCATTGATATCCAGCGTCAATGATATCCAAATAGTTCAACTTTGGTCTCATCTGACCAGGCTATATTCTCTCAGAATTTTATTGGCTTGTCCAAATATTGTGCAGCAAACTTTCAACATTATTTTTTTTTCGGCAGCGGAGTCTTGCACCGTGAGTATGCATAGAGGTCTTGTTGGTTGAGTGCATTATTTACCGTTTTCTTTTAAACAACTGTAGCTGCTAATTCAATGTCTTTCAGGAGCTCTCTGTGAGCGATCCTTGGCTCTTGGACAATTATTTTAATTATTCTTTTGACTGACAGATTTCAGCAAGTTTCTAGGCTTTCCATACCTTTTTGCACATCCTTTTCCTCATGTGTTCGATACTTATTACATGTGTCATTCCACTTTATAACACATAACTTAATTTATGAACTTATCTGGTTTGATTTATTTGTATGTCTGGATTACTTGGGTTGTTATCGACATCTGGTGTAAATTTCATGTCAATAGCCCCATTAAAAATATGTCTACTGAGAAAAACTTTGATGTGTTCACATTTTCACTGTTGTAGATCTACCTGTACGCACTATTTTGAAAGTATTTATTTTGCAAATCTTTTTCTGTAAATGCTAAAGGTAATATTACCCAGGAGTCACTCAAATACCAAGTATTTGAACTTAAATATATTTTAAAGGGGGGTACACAAGGCAAATGGGTGCATAATAATAGAAAATGTAATTTTGAACAACTTTACAATATACACGGATTAAACAAATTCAATGATATTGATATTATATGTAAATGTGATTACTATTGAAATAATATAGGAAACATTACTGGTCTTAACATTCATCATGATAAATAAGCAAAGTATATCAAATTGCCAAATTCTGTTGTTTTAACTTATTTAAATCAGCTTACAATTAAAACTGTATGCAAAATGCATATGATGAAAACAGAGATAATACATTCATATCTTTTACTTTCATATATAGTTTCATTGCCTATTTATGTGACACATCTAAATGCATAATTGTCCCTACAATTGAAAACTTTAATGCTATCAGTGTGAACTATTGCATAATAATGTTTCCGTGCAGATTCATAGACCACCAATTCCATTTGTCACAGTTTTTAAATCAGTCATCTTGAAACACAAATATCTTGAAGGGCACCTATCATAGCCAAAATCAAACATATATTAACAATCTGACCAGTACAACATAAACATGTTTATGTCAAACTACATATATAGTTTTTTGAAAAAAACTGAAGGTTTTAAAAAATCCCTTACTTTGTCAAATGGGTTCTTTCACTGAGGGAGGCCATACTGAGACTATAACAGAGACTATAATATTCAAATTTCAGGAGCATGCTCAGATTGTAACACTGCTTTGAGTATTCTACCCAGAATGCCTTGTTTTAGTAAACTCCTCCACTATAAGTATCAAGAGATTTCCCTATCTTGTCCCCTGTTGGTGATGTTATTATGCAAATGAAGGGCACACACTAACTTCCAGCAGGTGGCAGCACTACTGAACAGCAGCTAACACAGAGGTTTGGCTGATTTAAAAATAGCTTAGAAGGGTTGATAGTAACAAGGAATTTCAACTGAGCATGTGTGAGATTTCAGAGCTGCAGTTGGCTGGGAAGATATAGGTAGGAGGAGCCAGTGAAATCCAAGATGGCTGCCTCAGCTAGAACTGCAGTGGAGATAGGGGAGATCTCGCAGAAGGAATAGTGAGCTGATGATTTACATTATACAAACAATTCTAACTGTTTTAAAAATTGGATTTCTTGAACTTTCACATAGTGTATTTACTTAGGAAATGATTTTAGTTATGATTGTTGCCTTTTAAGAATAACACAGACAAGTCCATCACAGACTTAGATTGTGTTAAATGTAATACAGTGCCTGCTTTTACAGCATTTTTGGGAATGGTTCATAACTACTGATAAAGCTCCTTATACCTGTGAAGCACAGTTATGTGCAATTGCTTGATGACTTTATATGCACTATTCTCTACCTATAACATCAATTATAACAATGGCACATAGGCCCAATAAGCTTATACAGTAAATGTCATGTGGAACTATGCATATCCAGTCTTTCGTTTTAATTGAATTAAAACCAGTTGTTAGTAGATAAATGGTGATCAATATTTACTGCTTTTCTAGGTCTATAAATCTCACAGCTGCAAATCATTATCTTATGTGTAATATCAATCTCATTGACACAAATTATTTGAAACAAGTAGATTTGATGTAATGAATTATAACTTATCTATTTTCGGTTAACACGCTTAAAATATGTACATTAATTTAATCATAAGTCAAACCAATCTCACAAATCCTAAAAATCTGTGAAAAATTTGCAACTTTTTTTTCTCACTCCAAATACATTAAAGTCAATGGGTGTTAATTCTTGTGGTGACTTTTTTTTCTTGGCGACTTTTTTGTCCCTGCAACTTTTTGCCCAAGTGCAATGAAGTCAAATGGTATTTTTTCTCAAATTTGTGGCAAATTTTTGCTGAAGTTTCACAAGAAAATTTGCAGATGGTGAAATGTTGAATTTCAAAGTGAATCCATGCCTGGTGAAAAAAATTGCTTTAATTTGCTACTAGTAATCACTTTCCAACTTACAAATTGCACAGTTGGAATTATATTTAATACATATTACCTGCATAATTCACAGAAATGTATTTTAAAACAAACTGATTTTTATTTAAGTAGATGAAATATCTGTTACTTTACTTGATCATGCATT
Source organism: Xenopus laevis (assembly GCF_017654675.1). NCBI lineage: Eukaryota > Metazoa > Chordata > Amphibia > Anura > Pipidae > Xenopus > Xenopus laevis. Next base: position 137,559,360 of record NC_054373.1, on the reverse strand, counting down.
AAAAATTCTCACATATTTATATTATATTTTCTTATACCACCCATTTTAATTAAAAGACCCCTATGACTTCCTTTGTGGCAGGAGAGTTGAAGAACAGAAATTATTTGGATATCGTACACAATGGGGCAAGGACATAACCTTAAAAAAAGCAGTTATACCACTCATCTTGCCCACTTTACTAGGTAGGTTTCCCCACTTGGAAAGGAGGTTGTGTCAGCCTACAGTTTTAGCTGGGAAACCATACATAGGCAACCATTCACTGCAAGATTTTTTTAAAGATGCAATAAAATTATTCCTGAAAAAAGAAAAGCCAAATAACAAGAGATATTCTATGAATAATTATGGCACAATGGAATTACATCCTTCTGTGCTTTGCTAGTGTTTTGCTTCTTCTATTGTATTTTTTATTCCTACAAAGAAAGCTAACATTTTATTGATCTTTCAATTGTTGTCAAGTGTTGTGGAAATTGGCTAATGCTTTGATTGGGTTTGTATGTTGCAAACTGAAATAGATTTTTTTTCAGTAATGACTAGATTTCAGAAATAAATGTAAAAAAAAAAAGAAATCAAAGTCACAAGTGCTTGACAGAAACATTGACAGGAAATGTCTGCTTACAAATAAAATCAAAGAAATACAAAAAATATTGAGATAAATGCAATAAGCAAAGGGTCACTAAACTCTTAAATGCCCTAACAAAATGTTGCTTCTGTAGGGCTGTTGTGGGTACTAATTCCATCTACAGAGCTGCTATTTAGTAGTCTTTTGTATGCTCAGTGTACTGTTGACTACTCTTCTGACAATAACAGCCACCTTTGGCCTCAGGCCTAGATAGGAGCCTGTAAGGTTGAACTAGATGTAGTCATGCAGGCTGGGTCAGTACCAGAAAACAACTGCAAAATTGTGACACAAACTCAAAATCAAAATCACGAACAATATGGCATCAAAACCAAGAATCAAAACAAAACAGAGGACAGGACCAGGAAAGCAGGTACCAGAAACAGGAATCAGAGCACTTAGGAACAATTGGCCTATAACAGGCAGTAAATGAGAACAAAACTGGGGATTTTATAGACAGAGTGATGGCAAACTCTGAGCACCTGTGGTCAGATAAACCACAACTGAATTCAAACTGCCCACCAGGAAACTAAAGGAAAACACAACATAAAGCTGGGAGCCTAGCTATCTGCTCAGTTAGAGCAGCTGTAATGCAGACTGCATAGCAAACAGCAGGTCACTGGCTTTAATCAAAAATCAAATTAAAATCAATCTAATCCAAGCCAAAAAACTTTTAGGTAACTTTAACTAGGAAGGCAAAAAATCCTGCAGCTCATGTAAATATATTAAAAATTATAGATACCTTTAACTAGGGGGGAATCAAATCCTGCAGCAAATGTAAAAATATTAAAGTGGACACATATTATACATTTTGAGAATGCACTTAACATGTAATCTAATGTTAAATTGAAGGATCTGTTTTTACTATATTACCTTTGCGGTTAAAATTGCTGGTAAAACCTGAAAAGTGCTCTGGATCCACCCCCTGTGCATACTTCTTCCAGTCCCTGAATCAGCTCAATATCTCTAAGGTGCCACCTGCTCTGTCTAACTAAACAGCACTGCTTCCACTGAGGGAGGACTGGACCCTGGACTAGACCTGCAGCTTGAGGGGAGGGGCTTGAGGAGGAGTTGATGTCATGCGCAGTCTCCAATGTGCCATCCCTGTCAGCCTCCCAACCCACCCACTCTGTTTGTCTCCTAAATCACTGCCTTCACTGCTGTCCTGCACAACTAATGTAGTAAGCATATCACTTGATTTTTTTTCTTTTTTTTCTCGAAATCATTTTTAGTAAATCAAAAAGTTAAAGCAAAGTAATCCATAAGTGGAGGCTTCCATCACCATTTTCTGCACAAACGTATTATTTTTGAACATTTTCCTTTGTAACCTGCATCTTATGCTCTTGCTGCACATCACTATTTAGTTATCCAATTCCAGTACAATGGCTGTGGCTGTACACACACACATATCTGTGCATAAACAGTATATCATCAGTTGCAAGGAGTTACAGAAAAACCAAAGCTGCAGCTGTTGTTTTGGAATTGGGTAACATAACATACTGTATGAATAATAGTCAGTAAGGAGGTAAAGAAGTACCCGTTTGACCTAAATAATAAAGTTTCCAAATTGTAATCAGTCTATGATGACCTCTAGTTGAGTAATCAATAGTGATGGGCGAATTTATTCGGCAGGCGCAAATTCGCGGCAAATTCCCTTGATTTGCCATAGGCAAATAAATCAGCGAAACCCCTGCAAAAATTCGCCGGTGTCAAAAAAAATGGACGCCGGTGCCGTTTCGCAAATTTCTCGCCGTTTCACGGGAAATTCGCTAATTTTTCAGCTAAACGGCCCAAATTCGCCCATCACTAGGAATCAACAATCTCCACTAAACCCTCAATCAAATGTGTCCAACAACCCAAAAAGGATGATACCACTCTAATTAATTTATTAGAATAAATTATTTATAACCATAAACACAATTAATTAAAACCCAATCAATTGTAGTTCATAAATTAATTAATAAAGTGATATAAATTACTAAAGTGCTGTGCGTAATTTTTTAAGTTAATTACAGATCCCAATTCATTCCATAAGTTAATAGAGTAAGACATCATTGAAGTACATAAATATAGTGACCATTGAATTCATTAGAAATTGATTGATATAAAGTGCTAGTGCAGAGATAAAATTAAAAAGATTCCTCCGAAAATTAAAAAAATGTAATAGGACATGATTAATCTGGATTCCAGAATTAATTTTTTTTTTAAATTGGTTAAAAAAGGCCACTTGCTCTGGTTAAGAGAAAGAGAAGAAAATGGAAAATGGAGAATAGTGGAGTTGTCCCAAAGGCTGCTGCCTATTATTTTCTATATCCCTAGGACACACAAAGATGAAGGCAGGCAGGGTAACCGTGACTGTGGTCTCGATTATTACACCAGCCCTACACTTGGAATTGGAAGAGCTAACTAAGCCTAAAAAAAACACAAACTAACAGCCCCTTAGAATGGAAAGTAGATTAGAGTAGAAGAAAGAAAGAACTGAGCAAGCAGCGCCTAATTGCCACCTGTTTGTAGATCTATGACTGGACCAAATCGTTTTTTTCAGTTAAAATAAAAAAGGTTCAGTGCCAAATCAATTTAAAATCAAAGACCACCCAAAACGCCAACGCGTTTCACTATATTCACTATATTAGCTTTCTCACATGCCTTGAGAAAGATAATATAGCGAAACGCTAATATAGTGAACACACTTCCTGATCTCAGCTTGGCTCACCCACTGAGGTCACCAGTGACATCAGCAGTTAGCCATATTGGGACTGGCAACATGCAACATGCACGCCCCTCTCTGTCTCACCATAGCACCCCCATTACCTCCAGCAGAACAAAAACCAAGAGGAGAGATGAAGAACACCCAGTACCAATGACAACTGTTACATTTTCTTTTGACTTTTCTCCCCTCAAGTTTTTTCTATGGCCTATAATTGTTGTAATTGATGCAGACAGTAATTTTCTTGTTTGTTTGTTTGTATTTCTGCGAAAATGTATCTCAAATTTAGAAATCCCAAGATTTGAGGTTTATGTCACCCTCCAGAATGCCATCTACCATAGACTCCATTTTATCCTATTAATCCAAATGTTTACAAATGATTTCCTTTTCTCTGTAATAATAAAACAGTACTGTAAATTGTATTTGATCCCACCTAAGATATAATTAATCCTTACTGCAAACAAAACCAACCTATGGGGATCGAACTTACAGAAAGATCAGTTATCTGTAAAACCCCAGGTCCAGAGCATTCTGGATAACAGGTCTCATACCTGAATAACTAAATTATAATTACTAGTTCTCTAGGCTCTTCTAAACTGGTTATATAACATCATCAAATGGAATGGGTTTTATGCAGTAGCTTTTGTCAAAAGTTAGTAGATATTCTGTGAAGGTGAGCTAAGAAAATGTAATTGAGATTTTGGCTTGTGTGGCTGTTAAACGTGCTAATGAAATTACTGTATGCTATTTTGTTTTAACAATATCCCTGAGAGAAAAAGGTTTGTATAATTATGAAGAATTAAGCAAAAATCACAAATAACATTTTAAATTAATCACATTTACCTAGATGTAATGTTAATTAGGAACCCTAATTAAGTTAATCTAATAAAATAAATACAATTTTTATATAAATTATAAAGTCAGCAGCCTTAACCTTGGAAACACATTACAATGATGACCATCTTGCCATTCTGGACCTAGATAGATAGATAGATAGATAGATAGATAGATAGATAGATAGATAGATAGATAGATAGATAGATAGATAGATAGATAGATGATAGATAGATAGATAGATAGATAGATAGATAGATAGATAGATAGATAGATAGATAGATGATAGATAGATAGATAGATAGATAGATAGATAGATAGATAGATAGATAGTGAAATAAACCATTTCATTCATCTATAAGACCTGTGAACTTGACATTTTGGTCTGAATCCCAGACTTTTATAAAGATCTTGATAAACGTTTGTGCTTCAGGTTTTATAGATGAATGCGAATTTTATTTCACAATCCAATATGTTGGAAATGTTGGAATGCATTCATGTCAACCTGTCCAACTACCTTGGCATGTGAGTGTTGTATCAAAGGCAAAACTACAACTCCTCCAAAGAAAAGCCAGAACAGAGCTCAAAACTGCTTGACCAAATACATAATGATGGAGGTGGTCTTATGAGAGTGCCCACATCAGGAGGTAACAGATACATAGTGAATTTTATAGATGACCATTCAAAATACACAGTCACTTATCTAATGAAAAAGAAATCAAAAGTATTTGATAAACTGCAGGATTATGTGACAAAAGCAAGTAACAGATTTCAGAGAAAAACATCTGTGTTCAGAAGTGACAATGGAGGAAAATTCACTGGACACAAAGGGAATTTCTTAAAACAACTTCGGATAGAAAAAGGTCCTATATACACCAGAACAGAATTAGGTAGCTGAAAGGAAAAACAGAACCCTGACAGAATTGATCAGATGTATGCTGACTGATCCCAGACTATCTGAAAAATACAGGGGTGAAGCAGCAATGACAGCTAAACAACAGCAAAAACAGACTGTATTCCAAAACTGTCATGAAAACAGCATATGAACTCAGATCAGATGTGAAACACATTAGAGTTTTTGGATGCAAAGCGTTTGTTTACATTCCAGAAGAGAAATGCAGCAAATTGCAAAATCAGCAGTGGAAGGTATCCTTGTTTGATATGCAGAAAATTCCAAAGGGTACAGAATTCTGGATTCACAGGTTGACAAGGTGGTGATCAGCAACAGTGTAACCTTTATTGAAGCCTTCAGAGATTGTGTAATAACTTCACTAGAAACAAGACCAGAAAAGGAGAACAATACTGAACGAATTACCTGTACATCTCCAGAACAAATAGTTGAAGTTGGCACTGAATTAGACACAACAGATGAGCAGACACAACCAAGCCCTGACACTGAACCAAGGTGTTCAACAAGAGAGAACAAGGGCAAGCCATCTGCTCGACTTTCATACAAAACAAGTACAGTCTTCTTAGGTGAACCTACATGCTGGGAAGACATATCACAACTTCCATAAGGGGAAGCCAATAAATGGATAAAGGCTGGTGAAGAGTAGTGATGGATTTATTTGTCACATTTCGGTTCGTCACGAAATTTGCGAATTTCCTGTGGAAAATTAAAAAAACAGCGACAATCCTGACGACCAGCAACTTTTGATGCACATTAATGTATTGACATTAATGTGCATATAAAGGATCCGCCGTCACTCACATCCTCTCAAATCAATTGCTTCACAAGCTGTCCATAGCCAGGGAGGAGCAATCCAGTGCCGCAAGATGGATGGTCGCCGTGTCGCCTTTTCTGAAGAGGAGCGGAAGTGGAGTTTTGGTAAGTTATTTCTTAATAAAGACTTTGCAATTTTAAAGTTTTATTTGCCTTGGTGGTTTTTTTTGATGTATACTAACAATTTTTTTTTAATTATTTTTTGATGTTACTGGTCCTTTAATTGTTGTGTCAATTTCACAAATTTATTCGCCGGCGGGAAAGCAGAGAGATTTGGTGCAAATTCACACCTGGTGAATAATTTTGCCCATCACTACTGAAGAGGAGATTAAATCTCTGCATAATAACCAAACCTGGAAGCTCACAGAGTTACTGTACCAACAGGAAGAAAATCAATTGGCTGTAAGTTGACTAGTGCAAGTATAACACTGACGGTATAGTTGAGAGGTACAAAGCAAGATGAGTAGCCAAAGGATAGTCTCAAAAATATGGAGAAGACCATGATGAGGCATTTGTTCCAGTAGTCAAGCACACTACAATCAGGACTCTGCTCACTGTATCTGCAAAGAAAATGCAGATAAAGCAATTTGATGTCAAAACAGCTTTCTTACACAGCAAGCTAACAGAAGACATCTGAATGGAACAGCCACAGGAACTCGAAATCTGCAAAGGCCAGGCCTAGTGTGCAAACTCCAGGTATCTATGCCTCAAACAGGCAGCTAGAGCATGGAACATGAAAATCAATGATGTGCTTACAAAGGAGAAATTTCAGAAGAGAAAAGCAGACCCCTGCTTGTATACAAAGAAACTGACTGGTAGGTGGATCTTTGTGCTCATATACGTGGATGATCTGGTAGTATGCTTTGAGCAAGAAGGAGATCACTCCAAACTACTACAAGCTTTAAATGAGGACTTTGAGACCAAAAACATAGATGGCATACAACATTATCTTGGCATACAGATTAAGAGAGAAGAATATGGCAGTTTCCTCCTCAAAACCTCAAAATACAAGAAGTAATTGAAACTTTTGGGATGGTTGATGCAAAATCAGTAAACAAATTACTTGAAAGAAATGAACAATGAAGGTAATTTACTCCTAAATAACTGTCAATACAAGAAAACTATAGAAATATGTGGATGCTGACAGGGCTGGAGACTCAAGTGATTGAGAATTAGAGAATTAGAGAATTTGTCTACAGTGTATACCCCACCTTCCCCCCAAAGAAAATCAGAAGTGGCCCTGACTCCCAGCCTTCCCCTGCTGTATGGTAGTTAGGCCACTGAGTAAATGCCTTTATATGTGATGCATAATTGCAATGTGCATTAAATTGTTTCAGCAATAAAGCCCCTTGCTAAGTATTGGAGGTGCATTCAAGAGCCTTCTGCAAACAAAAGTACTAGAACTTTTAGAAAATTCAAATTCTGCATGCAGACTTAGAAATCTTTGGACCTATAGCAAATCAAGATCTATATTCTAATATTTTGATTGAAAGGGGAAACACAAATATGAACCCATCTTCTTCTAGAGGAGATAAACCCGGGTCCAAACCCTGGTCAGTGTGGGCAGATATGTCCTGTTCTAACCAGCCAATATGTCAATCCTTATCATTGCTCTTCCACTGAGACTGTCCTGTTCTTTATACACTGTGGAATAATGAAGCACTTAAAGGTAAATATTGTTTGCACTGAATGGATCTTTTAGAGTTCAATTTTCTGATATTTTAAAGCAGTGCTATCCCCCATTAACATATAGCTACTATCTCTTGTGCAAGGTTCAAAAAGAATCAGTAATGAGATTAACCTGTATTGTTTACGCCACATATTCAAACTGTTAGCCCCTGTATTGTTCATACTTCATATTCAGACTGTAAGACCTGCATTGTTTACACCATAAGTATGTTACATCTTCAGTGAAAAGATGGCATATTCTTTTCCTCCTCCTTCTTTCTTGGTAATTTTGGAGAGATTTACCAATTCTCAGATGCTGAACTGTTAGCCCTTTAAGACTACATTGATGAATATTGGAAAGAGGTTACAATAGTAAAGGGGTCATCTACAAATAGTGTCAATCACATCTATATTGATACATCAAGCACAAATTCAGAAGACCACATTTTTGGTGGGTAAATTGCACTATGCACTTTTGTAAATTACCCATTATATTTTCTTATATTCATCTGACTGTTTATTGAGATTATATCATGCTTCACTTATCAGTTTATATTTTAGACTATGCTTAATAAATCCTGCACCACAGGAAGAAAGAATGAGAAAATGCTGTTAGATTTAAGAAGTTATACAAAGGGCATCTATTTTAAGGGTCCATAGCTAAAGACACCAAACTACATTTTTTTTTTTTAACTTGAATGAATATTCTAAATGAGTATGAGTGATTACATGTGTGTCCATTATGTTATTACTTATGATGGTAAGAAAATGAAATGTTAATTGCAAGCTTTTTTAATACAACATGTTTAAAAGTAATGTTTTTTTGTGATTCTGTTAGCCAAGCCAAAAACGTGGCAATTTTGGCAAATGGCTGTAAATCAAGTTAAATCTAAGAGCCCATCTCACGAAACAGGTGTAATGGAACAAATTGATCCTATTGCACTATGTTAGTAGTGACTATTAAGATATGGCATTGTTCTTTTACAGGCAGCATCAATAAGAGAAAGAAAGAAATAGTAAAAATAGTAAAAATACATACATATACAAAAAGAATACAGAAAGATGTGTTTCGGGACAAGCACACTTTTTTCTGCCTTAGAAGATACAAAGTCTTCTTAAAAGAGCACAGAAGTGATGTTGAAGATAAAAAGAAATGATTTTCAGTACTAACACATGGGAAGATAGATAGAGCACACACTTACAAAGGCAATTTACAATGCTATATGGATACGAAAATACGGTGCTGTCTGAAAAAAAATAAACCTAGCTATTTTCCTGTTTGTATAATAACCCGCAAACACAGTAAAATCTTTCAGCCTGACAAGATACATATTAAAGTGCTTTGTGTTTTGTCTTTTAGATTGAGCACAAAATTAGGAAATGGGCCCATCATCTAAGCAAAGAACAGCAAAAATGACTTTGAAACTGTGAGTGATAGAATGTATTTTATGTCTAGTCAAAGCCGTATAGTTATGGATCAGATGACAGTACAACAGTTCTCAAACAATTAGCTTTTCTGGGTGTGAATGTAAAATAATAGGCTCAAAAGTTTAGCAACCCATTGCAACCAATATTTGCTTTTAAACAGATATCTCAGATATGCTGCATTTGATCAGCTGCTATAAGAAGCTTGACCTGTAGCAAACATTGCATATGTATCTCACTTTAAGTATGGGGGGAGGGGGGGAAATATTTACAAATGTATGTGATTTGTAATAGGATCTTATTTAAGGATCTTATTAAAAGGTGACTGAATACAATTTCCAAATACCTGTTCCATAATAGTTGAAAGAACAGTTCAATTTGAAAATGTAAAGTCTTAAAATGTTTAGAAAGTTACGGTATATTATCCATATTAAGCTTGTGGTCTTGATATACAAGCTGAAACATCTCCACACAAAAGCCGACTTCTTTTTTTGTTTTTCTTTCTTCATCAAAGCACATCAAACTTCATACTTATTTTTCTTTCACTGCATATGGAAGCTACCAGAAAATTAGCTAAACTGATACTGTGTCAATAAATAATGATATCTGCAAGATTAGGTGTTTAAACAATATAACATCTAATGAAGTGCCTTATATTTGTATTTTTTCTGATTTAAATAAAGCTTTTCATGTTTAAAAACCGCATTGCAACATTTTTGCAGCTCAAGTTGTTTTCATGTTTCATTTATTTTGTAGAATTTTCAATTTTTGCTGCTAATTTATCTATCTATCTATCTATCTATCTATCTATCTATCTATCTATCTATCTATCTATCTATATAAACAAACCGTTAAGGAAATACCCTAGTAAAATTGTTTTGTTAACAAATAATTGTTTTTAAAACTTTAAGCTTTAATTCTATACAATTGGCGGGTTAATTGACAAGCAAGTCAGTCTTGACAGATGGATGTGACAGATGATGCAAGTCATACCTGATGCAGGCTACATTTTTTACAGCAAAAACAGGCTAAAATGCGAAACTGCAAATTTTGCTGTGAATCTGTACCATATAAAAAAGTTTCCTCATTCCTTTCATTCATTTTGTTTCAAAAACAAACCGTTAAGGAAATACCCTAGTAAAATTGTTTTGTTAATAAATAATTGTTTTTAAAACTTTAAGCTATTAGACAGCAACTACTGTTTACTTCTTCCATTAGTAAGTCAGCTATGTCCTTTGGTATTTTGCCCAGAAAGTGTTATAGAACAAAATATAGCTAATTGTTTTTAAACCATGAAAGAAGTTACGACTGTTCAACATTCCTCTAGAGAAAACAATGAATTGTATTGCTGACTTAATAAATCTAAATACTATTGTCTTTATTGGTTGACTGTTTTTATCTTACTCTGTACAGCAAACAAACAAACACACAAATACTCAAACACACATAGATCTCTTAGTGTACAAATAGAGTATCTAATGTTTAGCCTTTTGAGGGCTGAACTGTCATTTAGTATACCCTTTGCTTTGTGTTGTTGAAGTAGATTGCAGAGAAATCCTTTCCATGTTTTTCTGTCTGTGACAACACCCTTTACAAGTGATACCTAGTACCACCTGTACTAGCTTGTGCACCTGTACTACAAACACACACACACACACACACACACACACACACACACATATATATATACACATACATGTAGGGGATCAGAGAAATCCTTCCCCTGTTTTTCTGTCTGTGACATCATTCTGCCCAGTTACAGGCTAGAGAGCCTTTCAATTGGCTGGACGCCCCAGAGCATCCTTGGTAGAGAGAGGGTGTGCCTGACTTTGGAACCAAATGTACAGGGTCTCCAACAGAGTTTAACAGGGCCAGAACTAGTTGGTGTTAGACTGTCCAGTGTAGAGAAGCTGCTGCATCTCTAGAAGTACAAAGAGAGCCCATCCTGTTCCCTGCCAAGCTGCTATAGACTTAGGAGGTGAAAAGTGCCACTGGTGAGATTAGTCCTGCTGCAGAGCTGCCTGTAATCTCCAGTGTGACTGCCTCTGAGAGCACCCCGGTGTTTGCACAACCCAAGGGAGGATACTGGCAAGGATGTGGGGACAGGTCTTGTGAATTTACCTGTTATGTGGGAAAGGCTGCTCAGTTCGAAAGGGAGAGGTAACCACACAGTTCAGTTCAAATAGAATGTCCCTTCCCCAGAGCTCTTATACCCCAGGTAGCATTACCTTTCCCAAAAGTACCTCTCCCTTTGGAACTTAGCAGCTGCTCCCAGGTAGAAGGTAAATGCACAAGACCTGTTCTCAAATTGGAGCCCCACATTTGTATCCTTGCCAGTATCCTCCCTTATGTGGCTCACTCACCGGGGTGCTCTCAGAAGCATGCACATTGGAGATTACAGGCAGATCAGCAGCAGGATAAATCTCCCCAGTGTCACCTTTATCCTCCTGAGTCTCTAGCAGCTTGGCAGGGAACAGAATGGGCTCTCTCTGTACTTCCACAGATTCAACAGCTTGAGCAGTCTCACACAAACTCGTTCTGGCTGGATGTTTCAACATACAAACCCCGTTAAGCTCTTTTGGAGACCCTGTTCAAAGTCAGGCACAACCTCTCTCCCAAGGTTGCACTGGGGTGTCCAGCCAATCAGAAGGCTCTCCAGCCTGTAACTGGGCTGGATGATGTCACAGACAGAAAAACAGGGGAAGGATTTCTCTAGTCTCCTACATAATTTTCTAGTAGACTATGTAGTAGGTATGAAGATGCAAATTACAGAAAGCGCTGTTATCCAGAAAACCCCAGGTCCCAAGCATTCTGGATCACAGCTCCCATACATGTACAAATATTTACCATTAGTGGTGAGAGAAACTGGCCCCTTTACCTTTACTGAAAATTTTTTGAAGCTGCAAAATTTTGTTGAAATGTCAATAGGAAGGCTAAATTACATTACGGTTAAGGTCCAGGCTTTGAGCTGTGTCCGGCTGACACTTGGCAGACACCAAAAAAAAATGCATGTTATATGTGCTAAATAACCTCTCTATCACTCCTAGGGGCAAATTCACTAAGATGCGAAGTTGCGCCGGGCGCAACTTCGCCGCACTTCGCCAGGCGTAGTTTCGCCAGCGCTTTGCAAATTCACTAAAATCCGAAGTTGCACACAGGGGTAGCGTAAGGTTGCGGAGTTGCGCTAGCGTTGTTTCGCTATATAAAGCGAAGTTGCGCTAGCGAAGGCTAATTTGCATACGGCGCGAAATTCAAATTTCAATGGAGGAACACGTATCTGCACTACAAATGCCTAGAAAACCTTCAAATCTGCAAATAAAATTTTTATTTTGCCCTACACATGTGCCCACTGTCTAGGTAAGTTGCCATGAGTCAGGAAATGTAGGGGGGAGGAAGGGGAGCCCCAAAAAATTTTCGATCTTTTTCAGCCTATCAGCCATCATGTAGAAAACACGCCAGCGTTTTTTGGGACTTAGAAAAAATTTTGACTTTTTTTTAAACAATCCCTATCTACTCTATTGCACTTCGCCAGGTCTGAGGTGGCGAAGGAAGTCTAGCGTAAAAGGTAGCGTTCACTACACTGCGCAAGTTAGTGAATTTGCGTAGTTTCGTCGCTAGCGAAGATTCGCCTGGCGTAAGGTTGCGAAGTAACACTAGCGAAACTACGCCAGCGTTCGTTAGTGAATTTGCGCAGTAGCGAAAATGCCAAGCGCTAGCGAATTAACGCTAGCGTTCGGCGCTTCGCGCCTTAGTGAATTTGCCCCCTAGAGTGATCTATAATTGAGTATAGCTGTCTAATTACTGGGGCCAAGGCGCCCAGGGTCGACACTACCCATTCCCTTCCAGCCTGCTTGGTTGGACTAAAGCAATGGACCCAGACCTCATGGTTCCTAAACCTTTTATACTCTTGCACAGTGCCATCTGGTGTACACTGTGTGAACTACAGGGGTTACATAAGTACAAGGTCCCCATAAGGACCCACTGAGGTGTCCATATTACTAGGGATGTGCCTGTCTGTAATGTGTAAGGGTGTCTATGATTTTCACATCCCTACATGTGAGTAAACCCTTTTTTTATATTTCTTATATGTTCACTTATTCGTATCTTTAGTTTTCTAGTGGTTCTACCCACATATTGTTTTTTACAGGGACATTCTAATAGATAGACCACATTGGTCATATCGCATGTTATCAGTTGGTTTATTTTATACTCGTTTGGGTTGACTAAAAGCTTCTATATTTTCCTATCTGTATTCTTCAATGTTTTACAAGCAACACATTGTGTACATTTATGAAACCCTTTATTATTTTCTAGCCACGTTTGTTCATTTCTTTTCTTTAGAAAACTAGGGGCTAGGGTTTGTATATTTGTATATTTGTACAGGTAAAAATCAATGAAGGATGTTCCCCTATTAATGCCTTATAAGTCAGTATCCATCTGAAGGATATGCCAATGCTTCTTCGGAATATTTGAAAGCTTGAAGCCACCTTTGCTAAATTTAGTCATAAATGTAATGTGTAAGGGTGTCTAAGATTTTCACATCCCTACATGTGAGTAAACCCTTTTTTTTATATTTCTTATATGTTCACTTATTCGTATCTTTAGTTTTCTAGTGGTTCTACCCACATATTGTTTTTTACAGGGACATTCTAATAGATAGACCACATTGGTCATATCGCATGTTATCAGTTGGTTTATTTTATACTCTTTATTCGTTTGGGTTGACTAAAAGCTTCTATATTTTCCTATCTGTATTCTTCAATGTTTTACAAGCAACACATTGTGTACATTTATGAAACCCATTATTATTTTCTAGCCACGTTTGTTCATTTCTTTTCTTTAGAAAACTAGGGGCTAGGGTTTGTATATTTATATATTTGTACAGGTAAAAATCAATGAAGGATGTTCCCCTATTATGCCTTATAAGTCAGTATCCATCTGAAGGATATGCCAATGCTTCTTCGGAATATTTGAAAGCTTAAAGCCACCTTTGCTAAATTTAGTTATAAATGGTACATATTGCAGATCTCTCTTCTTATTCTTTGTAGCCAATAATTCTGTTCTATCTATTCTGTCCACCTGACTTAAAAGAGGCAACAGAGTGGACTGAAATGAAAGCCACACTGGGAATTTCTATTGATATGCGATTTAAGATCCAGCAATCTTGTGAGTAATAACAATAATATCAATCAACAGTGCACAATTGTGTTTTCTGTTTTCTTTTTTAGGCCGACAGAGTGCTGCACGGCGTTGGTGAGAGAGAGACGTGTGCTGTGGGTCTGAGCAGTAAAATCTCTTCCTATCAAAAAGAACACTAAGGGGCAAATTCACTAAGGCGCGAAGCGCCGAACGCTAGCGTTAATTCGCTAGCGCTTGGCATTTTCACTACTGCGCAAATTCACTAACGAACGCTGGCGTAGTTTCGCTAGTGTTACTTCGCAACCTTACGCCAGGCGAATCTTCGCTAGCGACGAAACTACGCAAATTCACTAACTTGCGCAGTGTAGCGAACGCTACCTTTTACGCTAGACTTCCTTCGCCACCTCAGACCTGGCGAAGCGCAATAGAGTAGATAGGGATTGTTTCAAAAAAATTCAAAAATTTTTCTAAGTCCCAAAAAACGCTGGCGTGTTTTCTACATGATGGCTGATAGGCTGAAAAAGATCGAAAATTTTTTGGGGCTCCCCTTCCTCCCCCCTACTTTTCCTGACTCATGGCAACTTACCTAGACAGTGGGCACATGTGTAGGGCAAAATAAAAATTTTATTTGCAGATTTGAAGGTTTTCTAGGCATTTGTAGTGCAGATACGTGTTCCTCCATTGAAATTTGAATTTCGCGCCGTATGCAAATTAGCCTTCGCTAGCGCAACTTCGCTTTATATAGCAAAACAACGCTAGCGCAACTCCGCAACCTTTCGCTACCCCTGTGCGCAACTTCGCATTTTAGTGAATTTGCGGAGCGCTGTCGGAAATTCGCCTGGCGAATTGCGGCAAAGTGCGGCGAAGAGCGGCGAAGTTGCGCCTGGCGCAACTTCGATTCTTAGTGAATTTGCCCCTAAGACTTTCCTTTTTTCAGTCCGAGTAAGACTCTAAGTGTTGAGGGGGGTTCTAATTGACGGGAAGCGCATACAATTCATTATTTATATTTCTTTTAGGTTTGGAAACCTTTTGTACTTGCGCACCCAATCAATTTGCGCAAGGTGTGTACCTAATTGTTTAGCAGTAGGAACATTCACTTAAAAGTGCCTTCACCCAAGTTGGGTCCAAAATGTATTGGTCCATTCTTTGGCCGTTAGACTTCAGCTTCCCCCTGAGATGCGAATTCCCAACGTGTTTCATGTCTTCCTGGTGAAACCAGCAATTTCCAATCGCTTCTCTTCTGATCAGTCTCCCCCTTCAGCTTTCTCTGTGGATTGCCAACAAGAATATGAAGTGGAAAGGATCCTAGACTTGAGATTCTCCAGAGGGTCTCTACAATTCCTTATCCAATGGAAGGGCTTCAATCCCCAAGGATTTTCATGGGAAAAGCACTCTGATGTCCATGCCCCTCGCTTGGTGAAGTTATTCCCCAGAAACCAAGACTTGGTGGTCCAGTGGCCCCCCGTGGGGGAGGGGGTGCTGAAACACCCGACGGAGCTGCTTACCGTGATGTCGGTGCCCATGCTTAACACATGGGTGCGTCATCTCTGCATGATGAAGTTATCGCTGGTGCCGGGATTTTGTAATAAAAGGGCTCCCTGGATGCTGAAACCCTGCCCAAACCCTGCCCAATTATAGGTCTTCAATCCTGTGAATATCTAGGTGTATTATTGTTTGTCTGATTCCTGGTTTTGATTCTTGCTGTGATCCTGACTCTGATCCTTATCTACTTGCTTGTTTGAACTCTTGCCTGGACTTTAACTAACGATTGTGCCTGATTGTACTGCATACTCAGACTTTAACCCTTGTTGAGCTTCCTCCTCAGTCCTGACTACTCCCGCTGGGAGCCGATAGGCCTCCTGACATGTGCTATTCTATTTGCACAACAATCACAATATATAATAAATTTTTTACTTAAAATTCCTACATAAAAAATAGGTTAAACCTTGTATGAGATGTTTGGTCGGTTGTTGCTTCCCACTATTGACCATATGAAACTAATGGGGTTTAAACTCTGTCATAATGCTAATGGTTACTACTGAATTGCCTATTTTAAGTAAAAACTGCTGTGCAGCACATATATAGTAAAAGAGGATATTTACCTCTGGAGTGCATATAACCCATTTTTATTTTAAATTAAAGGCTGGATCACTAGTTATACAGGATTTGTATCCTATATAACTAATGAATGTTTATTTTTTTACATTTCAGTAGAATTCTTTAATTAACTAGAAAGACTAAAGTTCATTTAAACTGTATTTCACAAGGACACTGCACATTTAAGTATCTCTACTGAACACTCCATGTCTTCACAGCACAAGATACATCACAATTTGATAACTACTGTATATTAATTAATACATTGTCACATGCTTTTCAGTGGTAGGTCATTTTGAAAGCTTAGACATTACAAGGTTTTAACTAGGTTAAAAAAACAACAGCTTTAAGCTGAACACTTGGTATATCAGAGATAAGTGTTAATGGAATAATTACTAAGAGCAAGCAACGGTGGGGGCATTGTGGTCATGATCACTATAGATTATGTTACTGAAGGCATTAAACAGCTACAGAATACGTGTCTTTATAAGCATCTAATCAGTGAAAAAGCGCTGACCTTCAAACAACGAAACAGATTTATTTCTGTTCTGAGTTTGTTTTGCTTTTAATGCGTATTTTTTTTCAGCTGCATTCACTAAGTGGTCTTTAATGATGATATGTAATAAAAGACGTAAATGGAATAAAAGTGTGCAAGAATAAGAATAACAATTCACATGTGCAATGTAATAACGCAAATTTAAATGGAGCGTTCTGCTTGATCTTTTTTCATTGATGCAAAATAACTGCTATTTCATTAAGAAATTTTATTACTTTCAATGTGCACTAGAGTAAATGGCAAAATATTTTTTCCTTTTTTTCATTGGTGGTTGAGTCGCAATGTTTTCTTAAACCATACCTTAACATATGAAAAATTGGTCTCTCAGAGGAAACTTTGTGCGCATAATTTTTCCCACTAACATTCCAAAGTGAATGACAGCAACACCCACATCTTGTTTATTATAAAGTACAGTAAGGTTTAACAGTTTATAGCATAATCAATAATAACACTTCCTTTATTCCTCCTTAGCAGCATGCATGTGGATAAGCTGTGCTGTGAATATTTGGGGGGCTGGTTGGCCATAGTTACTCTACTTTCTGCATGCTTGTAAACTGATGCAATGGCTCTCTCATCCCTTGACATAAAAACATATTTTATTATTGTTGTGTATTAGACATCCCAGTTGCACACATGTTAAGTATAAATCTTACATGGCATGTTTACCACACATTTCCTCCACTTTATATCTATTATTTAAATTAGTCTCTGTACTCACATGGACCCCACACAGAAACAGCTTGCTGATATGCATCTTTAAGCTTTAATAAATGTTTCTTTCCTTCCAACCAAACACACTCTTTCCTTGACAACAATGATTTTGCATGTACTGCATATACTATAAATTTAAACGTAAACATCAAGGCAAGTGAGTATTGGGTTGTGGGGTTTTGCCAGTTTGTGTAGAGGTGTCAGAAAGATAGAACAAGCTGCCTAAGTATACTAATATATTTAAACTGCATATTCTGCCTGCTGCCTGAAACACACTAGTGTCCAACCTTATTACAGGTAAGTAAGGGGGACTAACAAAAGACAATGACAATATTGAATAATAAAAAGACAATGACAAGAGGTGTTGAGAGGGGTTCTATATACTGTAGACATATATTGTGTAGAAGCCCCTCCACAATGTTCACATTTGGCCCCAAAAAATCTGTACTAATTACCAAAATCCCCTTTGCCTAAGCACATCTGTAGTCAAATAACTAAAAACCAAAAAAAAGACCAGGTCCCCCATTTTACATGAAACTACCTCATGCAGAAGTAAATCTTTAGTTAGATTTTGGAATATATAAAGAGAATAATTACAGTAATGACATAGATGCTTTATGTCGTCTGAGCAGATGGAAACAGATGGAAAGGATATGGACAACATAACTGTTCGTGTGTTTAAGCAGTAATGAGAAATGCATGCTTCTTATATTGAATTAGGGAATATATCAAGTGAATTCAGTATGCAATTGTAACAGAATAGTTGCAGTGTCAATATTTAGTCAGTTACACTGATAGGGGGGGTACCTCATTCTGTTTTCTTATTCTATAATTTTTGTTTTAAACTGTGAGAGAACATAAACCTGTTACAAACATAAAGATGCACAGTATTTACAAGGAGGGGAGGGAATTAGGAAGTGTATATAACGGGATGGGAAAAAGAAAAGGGGGATAGGAAATACTGAGTTAGGCAACAGTTGGAATACAATGGGACCTTGCATTATCCAAGTAAAAATTAAAGTTATTTATTCATTTTATTCTTTCTGAATGTTCATTATTTACATATCTTTACATAAACTTTCTTCATATTTCTAAACAATATTTTGCTGTTTGATGAATAATAGCTATAATATTTGTGAAAGGAGTTTGTTTTGCTGTTCTAGGTGGGCCTTTCAGGTGGCCCATGTTTTCTTGAGTGAGTGTCTTTTGATAGCTGTTTGAATTTCACTTCCATTCCTCTAATAAGCATGTGGTTTTGTCTTTCCATTTTTTAAATTAGAATATGTGCTGACTGTAGCATGGATTGTGTTAAGTTGTCTTAGATGACCTCTGTTGTGTTTGTTATTATTTAGTAGTGCAATGTCTATCTCATTAGCTGTGTTTTGATATGTGGTAGCTTGGATTACTCCAAACACTCCCCACCAATAGTGTTTTATTAATCACAGTCATAACAAATGTGAGTAGAGATCTCAATTTCATTCAAACACCTTAAAGGAGAACTAAACCATTAATCAAAAATCCCCCATTCCCTTCCATCCATTGGCCCCCCTCCCTGATTTTTCCCTCCTTTAGTAACTCAGTGGAAAAAGTGTCCTTGTCATGTACCTTGGCATATTCATACAAAATGGCGCAGCAGAGCTCTTCTTTTCCTTCAGGAATCTTCTGAGTTTTCCGGGCATGAGGAGTAGGCACAAAGACCAGAATGTCCCCAACTGCACATGTGCAAAGAAGCTCTGTGTCGGCACTCAGTTCCTTGAGGAACCTGTAGATACAGAAGATAGCACCGAAAAGCCCCACTGTGCTAATCTGTGTGAATGTGCCAAGGTCCACTATAACTGCCTATTCTGCCTGCTGCCTTAAACACACTAATGTCTAACCTTATTACAGGTAGGTAAAGGGGATTAACAAAAGACAATGACAAAATTGAAGAATAAAAGAAGTGCAAGTGGGAGAAAAAGACAATGACAAGAGATGTTGAGAGGGGTACTGTCAATAACATTAACAGACACTATGGGCCAGATTCAATTCAGTGAGAAAAGAGTTTATCAGGTAAAAAGTTATGGGCAAGATTCAATTTTAGATGCAATTCAATTCAGAAAAACTTCTCACTGTTTATCACATGAAAACTTTGATTTTTGAAACTATGATTTTATTGGTTTTTGAAACAATGAAAAACTCACTTTTTAAAAAAAACACAAATGTAAAGTTATTTATTAAAAGATCCTAAAAGACCTAAAAAAAAGACTAAAAGACCTAAAAGTGAACAAATAAAAACGCAGAACAAATCTGAAAAATAATACTTGAAAAATATTACCTTGAAATGCACATTTTTGTAAGAATTTTCATGTGGTTACAAACAAAAAAAAAATCAAAAACCTCTAAAAGCTCAAAGCAAAGAAAGATTTTACAAATGATAAAGGACAGCTCCCATTAACTTCTACATGACCTTGCTAGCTTTAGATGGCAAAGTTTTGCCTTTTGTGGCTTTTACACTTAATAAATTAAAAAAATTTTGTTTAAAGTAGAAGACATGATTTTCGGAGCTAAAAAATATGATTGGGGAAAAAATATGAACGTTGATAAATTGCCTATATATATATATATGACAAACTAAAACTGTGACATGAAAAACCTGCAGTAAGGGACATTAGCAATTATTTTCACTTTTTGTCTTTATTCTAATTAGTTATTCTACCAAATCCTAGCACTTTTTGCACAATTCAGCCAAATCAAAACTTCAAAAAATGGGTTATTTAGATATTTTAAACTCAATCAAAAATTATATACATAGTAATATGTATTCATTGATTCTTACCTAAACCACTAGTTAGAGCATGTAGTGAAGACTAAGGTAAGGAAACATTACTTCTAAAAAACCTTGGAAGATGACATCGCTGCAAAGATTCTAGGTAGTATTTAGGTAGGGGAAGCCTGTGTCAGGATAATACATATAAGAGAGAGCTTGCTGCTGGGTTTATATCAAGCCCCTTGAATAATCACTTCCTTATTTACTTTGCTTTAAGTTCTTTAAGTATATTGATACTATGTACAGTATCAGCAACACAACATATGTATTTTTCTGAGATCCTTTATATAAAAAAAACTGTTATCCAGAAAATTCCAATTCTATGTCCCATAGAGCCCATTTTAAGCAAATCATTCTCATTTTTAAAAATGATTTTTTTCGCTGTATCAGAAAAACAGTAGATTGTATTTGATGGTAATTAAGCTGCATGAATCCATATTGGTGGCAAAACGATCCTGTTGTTTTGCTTTTTTAGTAGACGATCCACGATGATGATGATGGTCCAGATTTGAAAAATACAGAAAACGCTAGGTCCAAATTGTCCCATATAAGATCCTATATATATATATATATATATATATATATATATATATATATATATATATATATATATATATATATATATATATATATATATATATATATATATATATATATATATATGATGTCACTGGCACATTACAAACAATGTGTGTGGAGGATATTTAAGTGGTGATTTGATGTGTATGTGTTCCTTGAGACAGGTCCCCTATAACTACACTCAGTTACAAGTATCAGTCTTTCTATATTTATGCACCATGTTATAATCTTCTGTTAACAACTGTTGGAAAAATATATCCTACTGACATAAGGATGTTTAAAGAATATAATCAGAAACCTGAGAGTATGGTATAGTAAAAAGATATCTGAAGAATTAGTACTCCTTTCTCTGCTTGAAATCAGCACTTCTCCCCCGCTACCTTCTTTATAACATATTTCAAGGTTAATTTCAGTTCTGTTTTATATCTATAATTGATCAAAACAAGTCCATAGAGTTTTAAAGCCTAATCCTATAAAGAATAAAGAGTAAAACTATTATAATGCTCTATTAAGTGACAAACAAGCATACATCTAATAAATATAGAAATGTGCACAGAAAGAATTAAAAATTCTAGGCAATAAAAATAAAAAAATATTATAGTACCTTTAGTATAAAACCTGGTACTGCTAAAATGTGTTCCCTTGGCAGCTGGGAGATCACAAGAATGCAAGGATTTAAATGGCCTATTAAAAACATACCATACTTTGCATGAAAATATAGATTGATAGCCCTTTAAGCAGTGAGCCAAAGTAAACACATTATTTTATGTTTTAAGAGTTTTTTTTGCTAGCATGGGTGATCCAGTGCAATAAAAAATGGAAATCATTTGTTTGCACAAGTCCTGTGAGTGTGGAGTCATTGCTGTGGATGTGCTTGCTGAACTACCACTTGGCACCCAGGCAGCTGGTGGATGTTTTGTGTGTGTCCTCCATTACTTTGGTAATGGTAATGGTTACCACATTGTGCTGGTGTCATTGATGTCCTGCTTGCACCCTATAGCATTCATTTGAGTTATAGTGGTATATGGATTGAGTTTCCTAGCTATTATCCAAAGTATCAAGCAGTATCGTACATGAGGCAGAATCAGAAATCAGGACATCCTGAAAAAAGAACCTAATTTTTGAAGACTTCTCTTTTAAGGACAAGTAAAGCCTACATTTTACTACCATCTATATAAGTTGGGCACCTCTTCCCCACCTAAATGGCATTGTTTGTACTTGAATATATCCCCTTCATCTGCCAGCATCATCGCATTTTCTTAAAAAAAAAAAACAGCAGCTTTCATCTGATGGCGATTTTCCCTCTGACACATCATCAGTGACATTTACATCTGCAAAGAGCACATATGTACTGTATGGTTCATGCAATCAAGAATGCAGGCTTACACAGTCAAAACTTACTTTGACTAACAGTTGTACTAGGAATGAGCCATGTAATGGTTAAGCTGAGCTCAGGAGAGAAGGTATGGAGAAAAAAAGGAGCAGACAGCTAAAGCAGAGTTTCTATGGGAACCAGCAATGCCAATTGTTCATTGGCTGCTAGACTGGAGGTTGTGTTTAGTAATCTGAGCTGAGAAGAACTGAGCATGCTAAATAGTCAACAGCCAAAATCAAATTCCTGAGGGAGGGGGTTAGAGAAGGAGAAGGAATCCTAATTGATTAAGTGGATGCTGCAGCCTTACTAATAAACTTTTACCAATGGCAGTGACATGTATTTAAATAATTCAAAAAAGATGTTCACTTTTAAATATTAAACATTTGTGTGTGTGTGGGGGGGGTTACACGTCCTTTAATGATAAGAACAGAGTTGTTTGAGGTATTTGCATTTCATCTGAATGTATTAAATGAGGATTATGAGTAATATTTATTTTTAAGGTTTCATTTGGATTTCTGATTCTTTGGATCAAAATAATCTATAGAGTTCATTGCCAAAATTTGATTTTTTAAAAGGGAATTTTATCAAGTGCTTATTTGTTATGTATTTATTTTTCACAGCAGGTGCCCATCTAATGTTATTTATTGTGTTAAACATTAGTCATTCTAGACAAACAAAGAGAAAAATTGCAAGCGCATGTTTTTTTTGTTTACAAAAAAGTGTTAGTACCACACTTTGGCCAAAATATGTAAGCTCACGTGCCACGTCCTTCTAGATTTCGAATTTTCCCCCTACTGGTTAAATGTGGCCTCCTGCTTGTCTGTTCATACCTTAATTAGTTTAATATAAGAATAATTACATTTTAAACAACTATATTGAGTAGTTTCTACACTTTTAAAAGCATAGTGAGTGGCAAATAAAAAGGGCAATAGTTATTGTAGGGAATCATAGGGATCCATAGGGTTGATTTGCCCAATAGTCTGAAATCCCACATGGTGGGAAATCCCCTGCCTGGCCAGCTACGGTTTGGACATAGATTGAAGTAAGGGGGAGTGAGCCCTTATCCATGTGCTTAGTTGCCATGTGCTTACAGCCATTGTTAGTTTAATTTTCAGAGTGACAGAGTTAACAGAAACAGCTGCAAAGATGTAGGGGTAAAGCTGTGAGGAGCCCATGGAGGGGGTGGGGTACTGGAGTCCCTAGACCAGGAGGGTCTTAAGCTCCAATGCAAAGGAGGATTTTTTTGTGTGCTTGCACTATGGAGAGTGCTGGGAGCTGTATCATGAGGAGTAAAGGGGGTTTGTTGTGCTCACACTGCGGATAGTGTTGGATGCTGTACCCTGAAGATTTAAAGCAAGCTTTGTGTGCTTGGCTGAAGGATTTCATCAATGTGGATGCCTGTTCCAGCTCTGTGTGAGGCTGCCCATTTGTGTTAGTCCCTGGGTGAGCTGTGCCTCAGGGAGGGTAGTGAAAGGATCCAGCATATGTTCCCTGTTAAAGGCACAGGTATTTTTTGTGTGCCTGCTAAGTGGGAGCAACTACCTCTGACTGAGGTATTTGGGCAGGTAGCGCTACCTGGGGAAAGTTCTTTGGGGAAAAGGGACTGAGACTCTCTTTGTCCACCAGGAGTGGAGTGTGGGCCTTTGCCTGGCATGGCATGATTGGATTACAAAGGGTTCCCCAGGGTAGTGGGTTTGTAATATGTGAACTGCATATTTACTTTGCTCTTTACTCTTACATAAAGTTTATATTTGTCATTCTGAAAAATGTGTGTTTTATTATTGTTTCCTAATGGAGCCACCCGCAGGTTAATTCCCGAATCCCATTAGATGGAGGCACTGCCATAAGAGGTAAATTCCCAGTACCCTTTAACTTAGCAAAGGGAATTCAGGTAAGAAAAAAATGGGTTATAACCTTTGGCACAGGGATGGCCAAGAAGGGGTTACAGAACCTATTACCTGGAATGCTTGGAACTTATATACATGTTATTTATTCTTATTACTGTGTTAAAATAAACAACTGCGGCCATCTCTTTCCAAACCAGTGGTGTGTGTATGTATTATTTGGGGATGGAAGGTATGTGTTTGGGGCAAAAGGGAAAGGTGCAGAATTGACGCTGCACCCTTCAAGGGAAATGCAAGGAACAACTTTGGAAGCAAATACATTTAATAAATGTAATAGATAAATAATAATCAATAAAAACATCATTTTTGGAACTCTGGTTGTGTTTGCAAATGAGCCCTGGGGACAGTGCCAGCTTATGTTGGGTGTTTTCAAAACACAAATATACAGGACTGATTATTTCCTTTGATGTTCTATTTCTACAGTTGTATTCTACCAGATAGGGTAGTTGAGAAGTTTGTGGTTGCAGGTTGGGTTTATTTTATTGTTTTTTTATGGTTTTTCATATTTAAAGTGGTTGAACAAATTATCATTTAGTTGAAACAGTAGCGTCCTCATACAATTAATTCAAAAACAGGTTTTGACACCTTTTAACTTGCTATTTACTACTAATACTAATTTATTTTCCATCTTTACTGAATCCTTTTTTTATCATATACAGCAGGGCTGTCAAACTTGCGGCCCCCTTGTGTGGCCCCCCACATGAAAGTCTGCCTACTGTGTCTGCTTACAAGGCATACAAGGTGCAGACGCTTTAGGACTCAGAGGAGGCCCTCCGTGAGAGAATTTCCCCGTATCATTACCACCTATTCGAGCGACAGCCCTTTTGTTCGTAAAATTATCCATAAGCACTGGAAAATTCTTACTCAGGATCCACTTTTAAAAAATGTCATTCCACAACAACCCAACTTTACCTATAAGAAAGGACGGAGTCTGGGATCTAGACTATCTCCCAACCTTTTTAAGGACACCACTACCCGACCAACTCATTGGTTGGAGACTAAGGGTTGCTATAGGTGTGGTGTTTCACGGTGCGGTTCATGCAGATATTTAAAACCTTCCAAGGATTTTGCGGGTAGGGACAATCCCAGACGTCATAAAATCAATTTCTATGCCAATTGTGGTACAAAATCTGTTATTTATTTAATAACCTGTGTGTGCGGACTCCAATATGTAGGCAAGACCAACAGACTGGTCAGAAAGCGCTTATCTGAACATCTGAGTAGTGTCTCTAGAAGAGATAACAGCTCAGCAGTAGCTAACCATCTACTAGATCAGCATGCAGGTAACTTATGCATATCTTTCCAAATTATAGATAGAGTGGTGCCCGATGTTCGTAAGGGTAATCTAGAGACTGCCCTCTTGAGAAGAGAGGCGTATTGGATCTATACTCTAGATACCATAGCACCACATGGTTTGAACAGAGAGTGGGAGTTGAGTTGCTTTATTGACCAATAATCACCAATAAGTGGGCCCTGGTGGCCTTCTTGCTATGTCCGTGTCCTAATACTTGTTTTCTGGTCATTTTTTGAATTTTTTGAATTTTTTGAATTTTGTTTTTGATTTTTGATATATATTTTTCACCAATTATTTATACATTTTTCCTTTTTGGCGCTTTCTTGAGTTCTTGTATGGGAGTTTTCTCCCCCTTTGGGATGCTTTAGGTTCTAAGTATGATAATTTAGAATAATTTGGACATTTTGGCATTGTGATATTCATTACTTGAACCGGCACTTTGCATAGCTTTTGATCATGTATCTGGATACATCCCCACTGTATACTGCTTACCTCGTACATCTCGGTTAGGTTTCAATATTCATATTTATTTCTATATTACGGGACCAACGACACAAATTAAATACTAAGTATTATTATCTATTTTGTTTTGTGTAACCGAGCTGTACTTGATTGTAACAATTTAGGTATTTATATATTATACATTTGTAGGCATGTTTTGTGGGCTGTACTAAGTTTCATCCGCGGTTTGTATTTATGTATATTTAGAATATGCATGATTCATTATAAGGATTTTCATCTCTGTATGGTGATCACTTGATTTTATACCATTATGCATTTTTAATTGGACTGGTTTTATAAGCTCTGTACCTGTAGGGGGCGCTTAAGCTTCTGATGAAGTGACTTTGGTCACGAAACGCGTTAAGCTGGTTCCTCTGCCCGCAGTTTCCTATTGTATTTTAACCAGAGTTAATAAAGATTCAATGTTTCACTTCAAGTCAAGTTTGGTTTCCCCGACGTCCTGCTTTATTGGCCCCTCGCACACAATCAAGTTTCCTCCACGTGTGAATCACCGAAGCCAGAGCGGATCTGTGGGAGGTGTGCTTACAGCAGGTTTTATTACCTCCCTGTCGAGTGTGGCAATGGCGTTGACTCCTATCCTACTGTGTCTGCTTACCAAGTGTAAGCTTTAAAATGTATCACTACAGTGATTAACTGGCCCCTGCATTGGAGAACTAAAGAAGCAGGCTAAAAATGTTGTACATTTTGTTTTGGGCTTCTGTACCAGTCCAAGGCAACTACAGCCCTTTAGCAGATAAAAAGATCTGTGCCTCCAAAGATGTCCAAGTAGCTCCCCATCTTCTTTTCTGCTTATTCACTGCACATGCTCTGTGTTGCTGTCACTTACTGAGCTTAGGGATAGAGCACAATATACTGAATGTATATAATATATACTGTATGTCACAATATAAGGCTGATTCATAATTGACTTAGATCATTACTACATGGCAGCACATAAACCAGTGCAAATATCTTATAATACAGGCAAAACTCATTTTCTGCTTGATAATTTGAAACAACCCCTAAGCTTAGCTTCTCAACAGCTGCTCAGAGCCCACTGAGCATGTGAGTGTCATAGACACTTTCCAAGATGGTGACCCCTTGTGACAATTTTGAAATCCTGGATTATTGATGCTATTGAGAAGCTGCCCAAATCATTCACCTGTTCACAGCCACTCATACAGAGTGCTGAAGGGGAACCAGCACTGTGTCACTGTATATAGTACATGGCCCTGATATTTTTCCCTGTCTCCTGCTCTGTTCTGTCTTCCCTATGCTCCCTGTGTGCCATACTCTGCCTGTCCTATGCACCCTTTGTGTGCCATGCTCTGCCTTTCCTATGCTCCCTGTGTGTGCCATACTGTGCCTGCCCTATTCTCCCTGGGTGTGCAATACTCTGCCTACCCTATGCTCCTGGGTGTGCCATACTGTGCCTGCCCTATTCTCCTTCGGTGTCCCCAACTCTGCCTGCCTTGTGCTCCCTGTGTGTACCATACTCTGCCTGCCCTATGCTCCTTGGGTTTGCCATACTCTACCTGTGTGTGTCATACTCTGCCAGCATCATACTCCATGGGCGTGCCATCCTCTGCCTGCACTATGCTCCCTTTGTGTGCCATACTCTGCCTTCCCTATGCTTTCTGTGTATGTCATACTCATACTGCCCCATGCTACCTGTATGTGCCATACTTTGCTTGCACCATGCTCAATGGGTGTGCCATACTCTGACTGCCATATGCATCCTTTGTGTACCATGCTCTGCCTTTCCTATGCTCGCTGTGTGTGCCATACTGTGCCTGCCCTATTCTCCCTGGGTGTGCCATACTCTGCCTGCCCTATGCTCCCTGGGTGTGCTATACTGTACCTGCCCTATTCTCCCTGTGTGTAGGGACTCTGCCTGCCCTATGCTACTTGGGTTTGCCATATTCTGCCTGTGTATGCCATACTCTGCCTGCACCATGCTCCATGGGTGTGCCATACTCTACCTGCCCTATGCTCCTTTTGTGTGCCATACTCTGCCTTTCCTATGCTCCCTGTGTGTGCCATACTGTGCCTGCCCTATTCTCCTTGGGTGTACCACAATCTGCCTGCCCTATGCTCCCAGTGTGTGCCATATTTTTCCTGTGTGTGCCCTGCTCTGCCTGTGGAACATACACCCGGTGTTTGTTCTGGGGGCTTGTTAGCATTTGAAAATTATTGTTAGGGGTGCTAAGGTGTTTAAACATGTGCAGGGGGGGTACAGTGTTCAGTGGCATTTCAAGGGCTGCTGCCACCCTCCCTCTGTGCTTTCAACTTTTACAGTCGGAGTGGGTCCAGGAGGGGCCGCATTGCTAGTGTAGTGAGCGATATTGCCAAAGTTAACATAGGTGGCTTTTTACCTCCCCTGGTAACTGGCCACTGCATGCTGCCTGAGGCATGGCAGGAGTGGCCCTGGCTGTGTTATCGACAGGGGAGGAGAAGGCATATGGATTTAAGGGTATTTCTTAATTTGACAACTTTTTTTTTCATATAAGTGATACGTGATATCCCTGCAGTGAGCACCAACCATTAGGTTTTTTTGGTGTGCTACCACCATTAATGGGAACATGGTCTTATGGTAACACGGGTGTGGTTTAAAGTGGGTTTAAAAACAGGGAGTGGATAACCCTGTCTTTCATTATTGGCCCTCCACCATGTAGGCCAGAAAAAATCCGGCCCTCGGTACCACAGAAGTTGGACAGCACTGAAATACAGTGTGTGTATATTATATATATATATATATATATTGACTGGAAATATTCTTTATTTTTAGAGAAAGATATCTAAAAGGATTACATTCGTGTTTGGGTTTTCCATTTCATTAAATGTAACCTAATATTCTAGCATTTTCTTTTAATCTGAATTTTGACAGTAGAACTGTGGATTTACTAGATGAGAGGTTTTGAAGAAAGCATGATTCATGAATGAGGGACCTCCTATGTCCCAGTGGAAGCTAAAGAGAGAACTGCCAAGAGGAGTGCCCTTTAGGGATATTCTAATTTAGCTGCCTATATTGGTATGCACAATTTAAAAAATCTGTTTGTATCTGTAACTAGAGCAAAACTAGTGCCAACGACATACTTAAACTTAGAAGCTTTCAAATTCTAGACATTTTCTAATAACTTAAACTGTGATATTTGAAAGCTCATCTACATATAAAAGATACTAAAGCACCTACTTCTTTTCCTTAATTTCCTTAAGGATTAAAACATTTTTATTAAAATATTTTATATATAAAATAGTTTTTTTTAGCAGATTGTAGCTACCTTTAAAGAAAATGTATAATGATCTTGACATTTGTGGGCAGAGGATTTTATTCCAGTTTTTCAGCCTTGCTAATATTATTGTTATGAAGTGATATGTAGTATCTTTTCAATAATAAACTCACCTACACCTTCTACTTTCACCAATTAAAAATGTATATATTATTATATAAAATGTAGACTGTCTTAAAGATGTAAAATGTCAGGAGTGGAAGGCATTGTGGTTTTGGTGATACTGTAAGTAAAAATGCACTAGAGACAAACATGTATGATTTTCTATAGCAATAGTGATGTACAGTACAATATAATAATACTTTATAGCAGGGAGTTGAAGCTACACCACCTTTGTTTTTAATAAAATGAGCAATATTATCTAAACACTGGTCCTGGGTTTATTAGAGCAAGTAAAGTAAAAGGGTAAAGGGTGATTGCATACAGTAGGGCCCTCTAAATACTGGTCTAGTAGGGTTCTACGTTATGAAGCCAAAAGGACTGATTTGTATTTCTTTAGTCCAGTTAACATCATCCTTGATTTACTCTTGGCCTTTTCATTTTTTCACTCAATTAAACCGATGAATTTCAGATTTTAAGTTGGTGCCAATGCCATCATAGCAAGTGCAATACTAATGTCATATCTTCGAGCCTGCTATAGTTTCAGAATTAACTTCTTTCCAATGCCATGGGCCCCTTAAATGGGCACTTTAGCAGTTTTGGAATCTATGTCCTGTCCTAAGCTGTCAGGATCTTTTTTTACAGGGCACGAAGCTAAGCCTGTTTTAGTCCTCATTTGAAGACAGACTGACAGACAGAATATTGCTTAGGCACATGATAACCTATTAAAATTTATGGGTGCAACCAGTTCAATAATGTATATACAGTGTGTGTATATATATATATATATATATATATATATATATATATATATATATATATATATATATATATATATATATATATATATATATATATATATATATATTATATATATATATATATATATATATATATATATATATATATATATATATATATATATATATATATATATATATATATATATATATATATATATATATATATATATATATAGATATATAGATAAATATATAATTTACTCATCATTTACTATATATGTATGTTTACTCAAAGAAGCTACTTTTAAGTTAATCAGCATTAATTTATGTTACAAATACATTTATAATAAAATTACGATACTCCTCACTGTGATAAATGAATCTATTATTTATATATTGCTGCATTTCTGTCGATAAAAACGCACAAATCCCCAATGCAAAATGTTCTTTATCTCTAGAGTAGGCATTGCAAAATTCCTTTGATGGTAATTCTTTTTCAATAAGAGCATAGAGGAGAAAATCTAAAAACATATTTTTGCTTTATGCACTGTAAAGGCACACTTGTTCTCTATGTAATGTACAGTTATTAACTTTCATTCATACGTATGCAAATTTTCCATTCAAGTTAGCCATTTTTGAAATGCTGAAACTAAAGTACTGTATATTGAACTAAAGTGTTTGAAAAAATTGTTGAAAACGTTTAATCATTTAAAGAGCTTTATTAGAGAACATCATGTCACCAAAATGTCAGTGGCGCATTTGCACAGTACTAGGGCTCTGATGGACCATTATAAAGTTCTAGTTATTCCACTTCCACTGTCTGAAAAGGTTGCTAAACTGTTTTCAGGTTCGCAAAAGC
The DNA here is from genome assembly GCF_017654675.1 of Xenopus laevis. Classification (NCBI taxonomy): domain Eukaryota; kingdom Metazoa; phylum Chordata; class Amphibia; order Anura; family Pipidae; genus Xenopus; species Xenopus laevis. Next base: position 137,528,434 of record NC_054373.1, on the reverse strand, counting down.
TATATTAAATTTGTGCAAAGGAACATTTGTCTGCGCAAAGGCATAACTTTTCGCATTGCGAATATGTTTTTCCGTAACATTCCCTTATAAGTTTTTTTACCCATTGTCCTGAAAAATCCACACTACACGGTTGAACATAGACATAGTGGAAACTATGGAAACATTGCAGAACTTCATAGTTTTATTTTGTGAACTTTAATTTTATTAGATGCAATTCATTTTTTGATCCATTTATCTCTATGTGTAGTGAATTTAGTTAACCTGTTGTACTCTGCCCTATAAAAAAAACGACAGCCTCTCAAAGCAAACAAGGAGGCTAAGAAATATTTACTTTGCAGGTTGCTATTAACTTGCTTAAATGAGCATTCTCTTTGCAAAGTCTGTACCCAGAGTAATACTTAAAATATATCACTATTGATTTTGAACTTAGCCACATTTCTGAAAAGCAGATGATGTGGGAGTCTTACGGAACATTCACTTAAATAGCTGAGATCAGACACATTGTCATGAATACTGATACCAAAAAAGAAAAAAGTCTATTTTCAGGGGATTATGATCTGAAATATTGATTCAGTCAATTTAATTGAATTTTTACTTAGAAAAGTGATTACAAAAATGTTGCTGCAATATTAATTTGTATCTGCTTTGGATAAGATTATCATTAATTTCTTAGCTTGTCCCCATTACTCTTTTATTATTCATTAGCATCTCTCTTTGCATGTGTAAGAGACCTTGATGAAACATGTTTATTCATAGATTAACCTTTTTAAATAATTCTAACAGCTCTCTAACAGGAACCTTCCTGGCATGCCGAATATCTTGTCTTTGTTTCATTATTCAATCCTTGCACTTCATCTTGCACTTGAGATGCAGAACATGAATCATACCATTCTTCCTACTGTTCTTTTTTTTATTTCCAGTGAAGTGTCCTCTGCAGTCTGATCCCACTGGGTAACTGTTCACAAAATACTGCAGCACAATTGTCTATTGGAAGAATAAGCTACAGCGCTATTTCCGCAAAACTTGAGTGCAAACATTGATTTATGTCTTCCTTAGTTCATTACAAATTTGTGACCATGTTTTTGTTCTTTGTTCTTTATAGCTTTCATTAGAATATTCACTTTTCAACTTGTCTTTGGAGACAGCTATAAAGGTGACATTGCATATCATCCCTGTTCAAATGATCTCATGAGTTTATTTGTCATGCAGGTTTTAAGTGGTGAAGAGAGTAAAGGGAGGACTTCACAGAAAAAAAAGTCATTTTATGAAGAATTCCATTTTGAGCTGCCAGATCATTAGCATTGTATTGCTATGCTGACAGCATAAAGAGTGGCAGAACATAAATAACATCCAAAAGGTGCTATATGTCTTTATGTAACTGTATACAAATATCATAGAAGGAATTACACACTGCTAATGAAAATCATGGGTACATGTAGAGGGTTTTATTAGCTTTAGTATGAACTGCAGAGATTGGACTTTATCACAAACAGTTTCCATAAATGTTAGAACATATCACCTAACTCTAAAGCTCTTGATGTCAAGGACCTAACTATTTGCCCAGAGATTTTGCCTAACCAAGTTGCTGTTTGATGTACAGTATGCCCAACCAGGTGTTGTCTGCCAATGTGCGGCGCAGTTGGGTCAAATGCACCTGACTTAAAAGGAGTTTATATGATGTTTGCTTAAAGATATCAATTAGAGTTATGCATTTTAATTAATTATATTTTTACACAGTTAGCACCATGGCAGTTGGAACACATAACAAATATAAAATATTCAGGAGCTGGGCAGGAGCAGTGCCCTATGCTTTAAAGGGCACCTGTCACCTTAAACATGCTCCCCAACAGTCGGGGAAACAATCATTTTTTTAAAGAAAAAATTGCCCCTGCCAGTGCTAGGTTGCGAGCACCAGAAGTGCAACCATGTTGAGGGGCACACAGGCACATAATAAGCAAGTGCCATGTGCCATGCGTGAGGTGCCTACGTTATAAGCTCATTATGAGCATTTGTGCTATACAGCATGGCCGCTCTATATATATAGTAAGAAAACTGCATAGGGTTGATTTATTATCAACATCGATCTATACCAACTTAATTAACATTAAGAACAAGGTACAGTTTTGGTATTATTATTACCGGTACTATAACAATGAAAACTGGTTTATTATAGAATAAGTAAAGATCCTATGACAGTACTAATATATAAGTAAATTCGTTTCTTTGTGCAGAGAATCATTAACTTCATTTTTTGCTTGAGAGAATTACATACAAAAAGTCAACAATGTGATATCACCATTTTACAGATCTTATAATTATCATTATTATCTGGAAGCGGTATCTTGTTACATAAGAAGAATGTTTCTTCAGCAGTTTGTGATGGCTGTAAATAATCCAAACTATATTCATTCACAAAGAAAGATCTATATCAGCTTAATTGTATAGCTTTTGAAACGCACATTTCCCATATTTTAATCCAAAATGCAATGGTTTTTTGGGGGGTTGTTAAGCTTTCAAGAATATATATATAGTACATTAAAATGACCCTCTGTGCTGAGAGTTGCACTACAATGTTGTATAACCTAATATAGTATGTGCAGAGAGAACCTTCTTTAGTGAGAACTGAAGGTTTTATTTCACATTCTTACTCTTAAATACACTAAAGATACGATATCTATATATACAGTATATATATATATATATATATATATATATATATATATATATATATATATATATATATATATATATATATATACAGTGTGTATATATATATATATATATATATATATATATATATATATATATATATATACTTCTCATTTATCGGCACTCACCACTCAGCTCATCAATAGATGGGTGCTCACAAAAAATAGTTAAATTACACTCATAGAAAGCACTCACGGCATCATATTTCATAAAAGAACAATAGCCTTTATTTCAATCACATACCAACACGTTTCAGACTGCAAAGGACCGTTATCAGGGTTGTGTTAAAAGTTAACACTCACTCATTGCCATTAAAGTGCACGCATGCAGAGTGTACACTCATCTAATATAAAATATACAAATAGATAAGTGTCTCATTGTTGTCCAAACAAATACAGGATCTCCCCCTATTGGAACATATAATTTAAAAGATCAATTTTAAAATTATATTTGCAATAAAATGTTCGTATCAAAACATCTAGACCTCCATTGAAACTGTAACACTACCCTGATGACGGTCCTTTGTGGACCAAAACGTGTTGGTATGTGGTTTGAATAAAGGCTTTTGTTCTCTTATGAGGTATGATGCAGTGAGGATATATATATATATATATATATATATATATAGCAACATTAAATTACCACACTCAGGCTCAGAGTAACTGTTTTTAGTAAACAAACAAAAGAAGTTCCAATGTTTTGATCTCATCATTGTGATCTCCTCAGGGAAAAAAAAACGAACAAGAGTGTAAGCAGTGAAAACCCTGAAGAACCCCCCCCCCATGCAGAAAGTGGTGCCAAAAACAGGAATCCCATTAATTATCATAGACTGAGCACTGACAATTTCTTTCTGTGTTTTGTGTACAAATTGTAGTCAAATATTGCCTAACGCTACCATTCAGCCTTCAAAACAGGGAATGATTTACAGGTGTATGCTAATGGGATGGGGCTTAAAAGTTTCCTGCTTTTTCACTAGAGCCTCTGAGTTAAGGGTAAGGGTAAGCCCAACACGTTTCATGCCTACATAAGTGCCACAGTCGGCATGAAACGCATTAGGCAGTCATCTGTATGTTACTTTTGGGGAAAACTCACAACTTTTTGCTGTTTCAAATTTTTGCACCCATGGACTGGGGTGAACTGTGAGTATTTTTCTTCTTTCATTAAATTGTTTTGGACATCATTTTTGATTTATAATGGTACAGTTACTGGCATAGTGCACCAAGTTCTTTAATGGGACCTATTATCCAGAATGTTCGGGACCTGGGGCTTTCTGGATTTGGATCTTCATGCCATTATCAGACTCGAAATGTTTGCTTATTAAAAAATCTGAATACAAAAAATGTGGTTGAATAAAATTTGAATACCTCAAATTTTTACTGTATTGTTTTCAATTGAGAAAAAGGAAGAGAAAAAGTTAACCCTTAAAGTTGCACCACCCCATCCAGGAGCCCAGACATCCACAGAACAATATTAAAACTTAACTTTTACTGCTAATTAATTAAAAAAAATTTGTGTGTATCGGTCCAGAGAAGTATTTAAAACCAGGTTAGACACAGGGAGACCATGAACCCCGATCAGGTAAGGCGAAATCCACCAGTCCTGGTTCCAATATGACACTAATGTATAGAGTCTGTAGCAAGCCACTCCAGTTTACACTGAGTAGCTGTAATGGCGTGGTGTAATACACAACTACGGTGCTTGCCAAAAGCAAAAACAAAACAAGGGTCTCACAACCTGTGAGCAATATGTGAGCAATATAAACGACCTGTCAATTATCCCCTTGTAACATCCACCACCCAATAATTCATGGTTCTATCAGTACAGATCTATTTCGCAAAACAACTGCGACCAACTCTATTCTGCATTTTGATAGTCACCATCCAATTTCCACCAAAAGAGGGATTCCAACCAGTGAATTTTTGCGTTTAAGACGCAATTGCTCAGATCTATCTAAACGCCTACAGGAGAGGGGATATTCAATGAATGTTATACGGCGAGCGTACTCTAGAGCTCTTAAAACTCCTCGAAATTCCTTATTAGTGGGTCATAAACAAGCAACATCAAATGCAGATCAACCTATCCGGTTCATCGGCACCTATTGCAAACAGTGGTCAACCATTGACAGCATATTGAAGAAACATTGGTATATTTTACGCACAGAACCCACATTGGAAAAATTACTGAGTCCAAAACCCCTGACTTGCTGCCGCAGGGCACCGAACTTAAGGGACCGATTAGTAAAAAGCCATTTCTCCAGACCTTCAACTAAACCCACACGAGTAGGCACTTTTGCCTGTGGGAGATGCCGGGCCTGTGGCTTTATATGCAATCAGAAAACCGTCATTGACAGATTTGGCAAGATACATAAGATCACACAGTCATTCACCTGTACGACTGACAATGTGATTTATATGTTACTATGTCCATGTAACAAATTTTATATTGGCAAAACCAACAGGCCCCTTAAGAAACGCCTCCTGGAGCATGTCTCCAGTATCGAGCATGCACCAGAATGGGTTAAGAGTCACCGTAATTTACCACCCGTTAGTCGGCATTTCATGGAATACCACAATAATTCCAGTACTAATCTCAAAGTAATGGGTTTTGTCAAAGTTTCCCTTGGGATTAGAGGTGGTGACATTGAAACGGCATTATTATCTAGAGAGAGTGAATGGATCTTCAAAATGAATGCATTAGGCCCAATGGGACTTAATGAAAGTATCACAATGAATGTATTTATTTGAGAATATTCACCACTCACAGTGGAACTGGTAAATAAAGTTTCCATCTTGTTGCCATGTCCTGCAACGTTAATTATAACGTTACAATGATCATCTGAACAGTAACGTTTCTAAGCACTTATTAGTGCGACTTTGGTTTCCTTTTTCCGTTGAACACATAATGATCTTATGTCACCTAATCTTTTTCTAAAATTCAAGTCTCACACATTGATGGTACCCAAACTTTGTTTTCCCGAACTTAGTCTCATATTTATATGCCCCCCGATAGAGGGCCGATCAGATAGTTTTCGGTAAAAAAGAGGCAAGGGTTAATGAAGGATTCTTCACAGATACTGCCAGCAGCGTTGACAATGCTGCCACATCTATTCAAAGCGCACGAGTGTGTGCGCATCTAATGCGGATCTGCGGTTGTCACCATACCTGTGACAGCTGACGGGATACACCAGCCGCACTATGAATCTTACGTCCAATCGAATTGACGCATTGGCCTCAGCAGCGGTTCTGATCCTCCTCTTAGTGACATAACGGCCTATGACTGGCCGGTTTGAATCTCAACGGCTCTATGCTTATCTATTTATAGGGGCTAGCTTTCGGCAGCCAAAATGCCTTTGACAAAGCCTGCGTATTGCGAGTGAAACGCGCGTCAGGCGCATTTTAGTTTGGTTAGGCAGGGTGACTGAATCATCAACAATTTTGCAGGTTATCGCTTTGCTCCACGAATGGGAGGGAATCTCTGTGGGTGAAGGGGTGGGCGATCTACAGAACCGCTGCCTGGGTAGCTTAAACGGACGCCGACAAATTACAGCCATAGACTCTGTAGTATTAATCAGTGGGTCAACTTTTGATGCCACATAGACGTAGCAATTCCTCACTGACAACGGGGGGTATGGTGGATGGTGAATAGGTGACGGACCTGTTCAAGACCATGAATTATTGGGTGGTGGATGTTACAAGGGGATAATTGACAGGTCGTTTATATTGCTCACAGGTTGTGAGACCCTTGTTTTGTTTTTGCTTTTGGCAAGCACCGTAGTTGTGTATTACACCACGCCATTACAGCTACTCAGTGTAAACTGGAGTGGCTTGCTACAGACTCTATACATTAGTGTCATATTGGACCCAGGACTGGTGAATTTCGCCTTACCTGATCGGGGTTCATGGTCTCCCTGTGTCTAACCTGGTTTTAAATACTTCTCTGGACCGATACACACAAACATTTTTTAATTAATTAGCAGTAAAAGTTAAGTTTTAATATTGTTCTGTGGATGTCTGGGCTCCTGGATGGGGTGGTGCAACTTTAAGGGTTAACTTTTTCTCTTCCTTTTTCTCATTATTTATCTCCTTAACCCTGCACACCATCCGCTGGATTTCACAATTGATGGGTGGTGCTCCCTTATCTTGTTTGTGACATTGTTTTGCAATTTGCTATAGACTACTCCCATTAGCTATATGAACTTGGTAACTTTTAGATGCTGAAATGTTAAATTCAAATTAGGAACATATTTTTTTTGCACTTACTACATTTTGTACATGAGTTTTTGAAAGCATAATTCAAATTCAGAAGATGTGAAGCAAAAAAATCGATCTGTAGTAACAATTCGAGTATGAACATTGATAAATCATCGCCTTAATGTTTGATCATGCTGCATCCCATTGGACAAAAATTGTACATAAATTTGCTATATATATATATATATATATATATATATATATATATATATATATATATATATATATATATATATATATATATATATATATATATATATATATATATATATATATATATATATATATATATATATATATGTTACAGATTTTTAGTTTTCTCTGAGGTCCACTAACACTTTCAGCCATTTATCATTCCATTACACACACATGCATAAATCTTTCACACTTGAAGTAGTTCTTCCAAAGGTGCTCCCTAAAGGCACTGGGAACTGTATCTCTTGGGTTTTTCATATTTATGGTTTTAGATCTTCACTTTACTTGGTCCGTTTTGAAGAAATGGAGCCAGAATTTCCATTTTATTGATTGCCATCTGAACACAGCAAAGATAAAGCAGTCCTTACTGGTTTACTGTAACTGTGAAAATTGTGGACCACAAAGCACTACCATATTTACATCAATCAGTTTGTTATTGCATTGTATACGTCGTAATAATTCAGCCATGTTAATCATTGTAAAGTCAGTCTTATAAGAGTCTAGCTATAATTTTCCATAGATAGGATCACACACTTGAAATTTTACATGCAATCTCCAATTCCTATTCTCTGATTATATTTATTTGATATAACGTTTTTGCTGGTTACTCACACTCCTGTTTTTTTCCAGACTTCCAGTGTAAATTTCAGACTGCATGAAGTCGCATAATTGCACCTGATGTGTTAAAAGGTAGGCAATTGTGCCTCTTCACTATTTGGCAGCAAGTAATATTTTAATAGCGGGAAAATGCATTGAAACAACATTAGTATGTACTTTTAGTGCAAGCCGATTGATGCAACTCACTCTAGCTTCAGTGCTCCCCAGCAAGGTACATGTGCACATGATTCAGTTAAAGACACAATGGTGTATGATTTGGAATTGTAAGTAGCTATAATAAATGCAGTCAAAAAGCACAGCATTTGCCTCCATTTTAGCATGATCACACTTGCAGCTGCCATTGCAAGTGGCTCTCAAAGACCCTTCTGAACTCTAGAGGTGTTCATGTATAAAATGAACTGGCTGCTCTCTTTTGTATGTGACTGCTCTGATTGTGGACCAGCACTTATATAAAGGAAGCAAATATTTACTAGTTTCTGTACAGTAAGTGGACTATTTACAAAGATATGTAAAATTATTTTTACATTGTGTAGTATAAACTACACGCCATATTCAAGGTGTGTAGTTTATACTACAGAAATATTCCATTACAAAAAGTTATTTTGGTATTTATAAATGTGTGTGTATTTTATTTATAATTCATCTGAAACCTTTAAAGGAGAAGGAAAGTCTAAAATCAACTTAAGCTCTAAGTGTTGACCATGAAAAGCATATCCCTTTACAACCAAGCATTCCCTCATTAGTTCTTTCATTAACCTTTGTGCTGCAATCGTTTTTTTTTAAAGTTGAAACATGTATATAAAAGCATAGCCATGCTGCAGTCCAGAAATCAGGGCACACGCATGCGCAATAGTTCCCAGCAGTGCCCTGCGCATGCGCACTATGATCTTGTAGGTTCCCTGTCAAGCAATGACATTGTGACCACGTGATGCAGCCATTCGTCATCGATGACCTCTCTGCCCCGCCTCACTGAATCAAGCTCCAAAGACACCTGTGCACAAAAGCAGTTATGAAATTACCATTTTTAATGTGGCGTTTGAGGAGGGGGCCTGATGCCAGACCTAATGAACTAGGTTTTATTTTTTTTGTTTCCTTCTCCTTTAAAATATGTCATTATTCTACAAAACTTCATAACACATACCTCCAGCTTTTATTGAACAACTCTTACGTCCTCCTAAAGGTTTATAATATATGAGTTCTACAACATCAATGAAGAAGTCTAAAGGACAGATCTGCTGTATGGGAATAAAAGATGTTCCCCCATATGTTTGCACAGGAGCAATAACCCATATCAACCAATGGGATATTTGCTTTTAAGCAGGTGATCAGTAAATTCTACCTTCTGATTGGTTGTTATGGGTTACTGCTAGTGATGGGTGAAATTACGATGTTTTGCTTTGCCGAAAAATTCCTGAATTTCCCGCAAAATTCGCAAAACGGCGAAAATTTACGAAACGGCGCCGGTGTCTCATTTTTTATGCCGGCGTCAGTTTTTGACACTGTCGTCAAATTTTCGCGGCCATTTCGCAAATGTATTTGCCGCCGGCGAATCGCACAAATTCGCTGCAAATTCGAGCCTGGCAAATAAATACGCCCATCACTAGTTACTGCACCTGGGCAAACTTATTCCTTTTTATTACATAAATCCCACAGAGAGCTATGTCACTTGAGGTGGACTTGTACTGTTAAAAGAACTGAAAGGGACAACTAAACTATTCCAGGGTAAAGCTGGCACATGGGAAGGTTTAAAAAGATAAAGGCATATTTACTAATGAACAAATGTATTTTGATACATTTTCACCAATAATGATAATTCGCTATAACATCTGTATCTTACTAAAATACCAGTACGTTTTGACAAATTATCTTCACATTACTAAAAATTCACATCCACATCTTTTTGCTAGGTGAAATATCTGTCAATATAAGAACAGAGCAGCAACTTTTGTATCTCATTATATACATCACCTGCAACATGCTAATTTCCCAATTTTCTTCATGATGAATAGTGATGAGCGATTTTTTTCAGCAGCCATGGATTTGCAGTGAAATTCTGCATTTCGCCATCTGCAATTTTTTTTCTTGAAACTGCGGCAAAAATTAGACAGGGAGTAATTCACTTAGACAAAAATGTTGCAGAAAAAAAGAAAATGGCACAAGAAAAAACACCCATTGACTTTCATGCATTTTGGACAAAAAAATTGTCGTAAGAAATATACTCCCATTGACTTTAATGCATTTGGACAAAAAAGTCGGCATAAGAAAAAACGCCCATTGACTTTGATGCATTTAGACAAAAAGTCACCATAAGAATAACAACCTTTGACTTTAATGCATTTGGACAAAAAAGTCGGCATAAGAAAAAACGCCCATTGACTTTGATGCATTTAGACAAAAAGTCACCATAAGAATAACAACCTTTGACTTTAATGCATTTGGACAAAAAAGTCGCTGAGACCAAAAAGGTTGCCACAAGAAAAAGCACCCATTGACTTGGAGTACGTAACAAATTATCACTTGTGTAAAAATTTTGAGGCCCATTAACGCCACAAATTTTTCACATTTTTGTGAATTCTTTTGCAGTTTTGCAAATTTTTCAGGGGTTGGGAATATGCCATGCTGCAAGGACCTGAGAAGGGCTGCTCTTGGATAAGTGGAGAATGCTGCTGCTGGGTGAGAACATGGTAGCTTTGTCATTATAAGTTAATGTCAGCATAAGGGAACAAAATGGGGCCCTACCATGTTGGAGGGTGGTGCACAGGATGACACAATCAGCTATGAAACTGACAACCTTCACAATGGGTAACACTCATATTCAGTTTATTATTATACAAAAATATGTTAGGTTGTACAAACACATTAATCCAGTAGGTGCATATACACTGTATACAGTATGAATGATATTTCAAGCATAATGATAATGTTAGATTTCATTCTTTCATTAATTTAATTCTTTCCATTTCTTTAATGTTAGATTTCATTCAAAGGGATTACTCCCATCCTGAAACAACAATAAAATAAATTTTTGTACATAAATGTCTTTCAAAAACATCTATGTACAAGTTTTTACATATCCTTAAAGGTAAGGTTGACAAAGAATAATTTATTAGCAATATTAGACATTTTATAGACTGGTAATATTTTTCTCATTATTCACAAATACCTATGTGCACTGATGTACAATACAGTGGTATTTCAAGCCAAATCCACCTATTAGAATGTTTATATGCGCAGTCTCCTTTCAATAAATTAGGCTTACTAGAATATAATACTATCTACATGAATTCATGAAGAGAAAGACATGAAATAGTTTCAAAATCAAACAAGCTCTCAAGGGTATCTGGATTAGTCTCATAATTAGCAAAACTAAGAATAATAATTGAAAGCTATTATAATGCTTCTTTATTATACCATAGTTGCTTCTTATCTAGAGGAGCGATTTCTCCCAGCAATTTTACAGTATCTTTTCTGAACCTTTAAATGCTTTAATGGAAGTTTCAAATGAAGTATGTTTAATGTTTAATGGCATAAAGGCAAACATTTCAACGTTCTCTCCATTAGAGCAGACATTCGCAAAACAAAGACATCACTTTCCCTTAATTTATATTTCATTACATTATTTGTTCTCATTTCATTTTACAATTTAGTGACTTTTTTTCCTTATACATTTTTTCCGTCTGCGTAATAAAAATTTATTCCGACGTTTCGGTTCACATACAGGAACCTTCCTCAGGTGTACCCCACCTGAGGAAGGTTCCTGTATGTGAACCGAAACGTCGGAATAAATTTTTCACTTTTTTTCACTTACAAGTCCTATGTGTGCGGTTTGTATGGAGATATATATATATATATATATATATATATATATATATATATATATATATATGCGATGAAAGGGGTAATTTAACGAGCTTTATAAAACTTTATCATAAAAGGCAATTATATTTGTTTGATACAATCTGCCCTTTATAAAGCCATGCTAATTACTACTTGTAATGCCATTTTCCAGAACATAATCTTGTAGAAGGATTACAGGTAGTTATTTCAACTGGCTACATAATTATTCATATTTTTCTATATGCTCCAGCTTTTGTTATGCCTTTTCCTTAAATCATTTTCTGTTACATGAGGTTGCCATTTTGTAATGGGAAAACTTGGGGCATAACAAACAGCATGCATTTTTTGTTTAAAGCACATCAGTCTATATATCTTGAAAGCATCAAAAAACAAATCACCTGGATCAGTGCTGTGCACTTTCAGCGCTCAAGGGCATGCCGACAAAGCAATTTTTAACAGAATCTGTTCTTTAGGACAAGATGCTTAGTCATTTTGATTGACACACCTATGATCTAACCTGTTGATTCCCACTGAGACATAATACTGCAAAACATTTTGTCTACACCACATAGTCACTCTGGCATAAATTGCTTGAGAATTAATCACAGTAATTTTATACCACGGTAAATACAATTCACTATCCAAGAGCATACATGTCAAGCCAGTCTGTTATTACATTTTGTTTGGGATAGAGAAAAAAAATTTCAAAGACATTTACGTTTATTATTAAGATATTTTACTAGTTCATTTATTTATTTTAAAACGATTTTCCACTTATCTTTGTAGTATGCGGTTTAAATGAGTTTATGGGAGATTTCTCTGTCAATGCTGTCTACTGCAAACAGCATCCGATGCTGAGTTATTGTTCATAAAAACAATTCATCCATACACTAATCTGTGAATATCAAGTACACTGGGTCACAGGGACTGCAGCAGAATGAAAATGATGAGAAAATCAATTGTACTAATGCCAAGCAACTCTCACAAAACAACAACTATTAAACTAGTTATTCAGCTGTAATGTGAATTTCATCCCTCATGAAAATGAAATGCTTACTACTGCTTAATTATACAGATAGATGGATGGATGGATAGATAGATAGATAGATAGATAGATAGATAGATAGATAGATAGATAGATAGATGATAGATAGATAGATAGATAGATAGATAGATAGATAGATAGATAGATAGATAGATAGATTAAATGCTCCACTGTAATTTTGCAATTTTCATTGTAGGCTTAAATTATTTTCTATTTTCCAATTTTACTACAATTAAGGACATAGTTGGCATGATAAAAATACTATTACATAATCAAATAAAGAATATGGTTACATAATTATTTATGTCAATAAAATGTGGACGTTCGTTACCACTGTTTTTTTTTTTTTGGGGGGGTTCCCCTTTCACAATTTTAGAAGCAATTTTGTCTTCTCATTTATTCTTGTCATTTCACCATAGAAAACCATATATTTTAGGAAAGTACACACTGTATGCTGCTGAATCCAGAATGCTAATATTTCTTTTTAGTTTAAGGCTATGGAGGTTTTCATTCATCCAGGTCATGATATGTAGTATTTAATAAAGTCAAGTCTAAACCAACTGGATTTCTTGAAAATTCAGAAAGTCCAGCTGCTTTAGACTTAACTCTACTAGATACTGGGGGTCATTTATAAACACTGGGCACATTTGCACCTGGGTAGTAGATGATTGCTTTTAATGTTCAACTTGCAGCTGACTGAAAAAAGCTAATCACTGGTTGGTTGCTATGGGTTACTGCCCAGGTTCAACTTTGCCCACTGTTTATAAATTGGCCCCACTGTCTTTCCTTTATTTAAATCGGCAAACTGCAATACAAAATAAAAGAAAAGTTAGTAACTTTTATGAAACTCACAGGCAGTGTCAGAATGGAATGTCTGGTGACCTCAAGGACCCCCCTCTCAAATTCTGCCCCTCCCTGGCCTGTGCCATAGATTATTTATCTGCCTTCTCCTCCTTAAAGGAACAGTTACATCAAAAAAATTGTGTTTTATTATAATAAAAAATATAATGGAGTGTTGCCCTGCAATGGTAAAACGAATGTGTTTGCTTCAGAAACACTACCATTGTTTATATAAATAAACTGCTGTGTAGCAATGGGGGCAGCCATTCAAAGGAGGAAAGGCTCAGGTTACACATCTATAGCAGATAAGCTCTGTAGAACATAATGGTGTTATCTGTTATCCATTAGTTAACCTGTGCCATATAGCCTTTTTTTCATTGCTAAACAGCAGCTTGTTTTTTTGTTTTTTTTTGTGTATTTCTTTTTATTTATCAAAGAAGTATAAACATATCACATGTTACATGTTGTACATTATTAGACATAGTTACATTGAATTCGCTGGTTCAAGGATTTTGTCATCTGTAACATTTCTGATATCGTTATTTGACATTGTAAGTTATCACACATTTCCAAAAAACGGAACTAAACTTAACAAACTATTACTGCCTTCATGACTTTTCTAATAGTCTAATACACTTGTGTATGTCTTAAGCTAACTCTATTGAGATCATAAATTTACTGGGCGCACATAATTACAATTTGTCTATAGTAGATAATACAGGTATCACCTTAACAACTTATCTGATGCCTCAAAGACACTCAGACCCTTAAGCTGTATTCACTTATGCCCACTCGGTTTTCACTATGTATTGTGTGCTTTGCTGGATAGGTATTCTTTACAGGGTAATCTTATATATTAGTATATGTATCATATTTATTATTCACATACACCGTTAGTTCCTCCATTTTGTGAATATCATTCACTGTTTGGAACCCCTTCTCTTTGTTTGGGATGTTTCTACTTCTCCACAGCAAAGGGATTTGGGCTTTAGCTGCAACCAGCATTTGCAAAAGTAAATCTCTTTTCATACATTCATTTGGTGCATAGTTATGAAATAATAGTATTTTTATGGAGTCTAGTGGTATTCGTTCTCCCATTATTTCTGAGCATACATCTGCGACCATTACCCAATATGCTTTTAACATGGGACAAGTGAACCATATATGTTGTAGGGACCCTATATTCGAATCACATCTCCAACAAATATCACTATCAAACAGTCCCATTTTTTTAAGTATTACCGGTGTCCTATACCACCTAGATAGTAATTTATAAGATGATTCCTGAAGTTTGTTACTTATGGAACATTTATTAACCGTCCGGAATATTCTCTCCCATTCCTTTCCTGTAAGTACAACATTCAGTCATTCTCCCATATTTTAATGAAAGAAGGGTATTCTGGATATTTCTTATCTATTAATATTTTATAGGTATGAGATAACATATGGTATTGGTAGTGCATAGATTCGCTCAAAATTTGTAAGTGTTCGTATCTGGGAATTCTCTAACTGCAATCTGTGTAAAAAGTGTTGAACTTAATGAATAATCCATTGGTCTCTAATTGACCATTCATCATTTTTTTGAAAAATTAAAGCCACTTCATTTTCATTTGTAGGTATGCAGTGATTTAGCAGTGGATTTTGTATATTAAATGCTGTAGAGTACCCTTGATCGATCATACCTGGAATAAATTCAACATTGTTATGCAAAGGAATGAGAGGAGATGGATAGGGAGCTTTCGCCAATTTGTTGTTTAATTTATGCCAAAATTCTAAACAGTTATTTAATAAAGTATGTGTCATGATGTCTTGAGGGATATTTTCCTTACGTATCCAAGGTAAACTTTTAAGGGTACCCTTTGACCATAGACTTCCTAAAATATGCCATTGTAGATCTTTATGTTCCCTTCCAAATTCCATTATATTGGATAATACTGCTGCTTGGTAGTAGGTCGCAAAATCTGGCATCGCTAAGCCCCCTCTTTGCTTCGGCAGGTAAAGAGATTCCTTTTTAATTCTGCTCTTCTGTGCCTTCCATATAAAGGTAAATAAAACCTTGTTTAATCGTGAAAAATAATTGTTACTTATTGGAATTGGTAAAGCGGAAAACAAGTAAATAAATTTGGGTAAGATCGTCATCTTGACGCTATTTATTTTTCCCCTCCAATAATGGAATATAATTAAGTTCATATAGTTTTCATGGGTCTGTAGTTCGCTGGATCCCCAGGTATTTTAATTTAGTTTCCTGCCATTTGAATGGGAAAGAAGATTGTAGTTGTTGTTTAAGCTGTATAGATAGATTAATTGACAGGGCTTCTGACTTTCCCATATTAATTTTATAGTTTGATAGTTGCCCATAAGTAGGGATGGGCGAATTTGACCCGTTTCGCTTCGACAAAAATTCGCCGCCGGCGAAATGTCGCAGACGCCCATTAAAGTCTATGGGCGTCAAAAAAATTTTTTGTCGAAAACTGTTTTGACGCGCGTCTTTTTTTTGGACGCATGCCGCCATACAAGTCTATGGGCGTCATTTTTTCGGCGAAACGAGGCGAAAAAATTCGCTCATCCCTGCCCATAAGTTTCCAATTCTCTCATAACATTTGGAAGGGAGACCACTAGGTTAGATATAATCAGTAAAAGATCATCTGCAAATACTGCAGCTTTCTGTTCATATGAATTGATCTTTAAACCGCTTATATCTGCATTGTTATGAATTGCCACTAATAAAAACTCAGTGCAAATTACATATAGCAAGGGCGAGAGCGGGCATCCCTGCCTTGTCCCATTCCGAATGGTAAATGAAGAGGAAAGTGTCCCATTAACTCTAATTTGTGCCGATGGTTTGATATAGATTGCCATCACCTTTCCTTTAAATTCATTAGGGATTCCCAAATTGGTTAATGCTAGTTCAAAAAAAGTCCCATGTTAAATGCCTTCTCTGCATCTGTTGAAAGAAGCAGAGAGGGCATCCTTTGTCGATTGGGCCACTCTATCCAGTTAATGACTTTCATCGTGTTTTCTTTTGCTTCTCATACATATATATAGATAGAGCAAAGAAATCTGCACTCATAGGTCTTTTGTGCTGAAAAAAATGTTTTTTTTCAATGTTTCGGCTCTTAGACTCGAGCCGTCATCAGGAAGGACCCCTTCCTAATGACGGCTCAAGTCTAAGAGCCGAAACGTTGAATAAACCCATTTTTTTCAGCACAAAAGACCTATGAGTGCGGATTTCTTTAATCTATTGATATTTGATATATGTTCCAGCACCTAGCCATTTCCATTGTTTTCTGAGTGCACCTATCCAGTAGTTTGTTTACATATATATAGATATATGGATTCAACCAGTTGCAACTGTCTACAACTGTCAGTACAGTGTTACATGAGGCTCTCTCTGATGGGCCCTAGCTGTACTGTTAAAGTAAGGGTTAGTCATACATAATCGCACACATAACTTGATCTCACTATAACTTGGGCACCAGTGATTCTTGCAACAAAATGATACCTCTTTATTTGCTGGATTTTACACAATCTTTTTGGTGATACTGTTCAGATGGTGAAATCATCAGTCAGTTCACAGATACTTCAGACAATGTCATTCACTTGAGCATGTTACACAGGCAGTGTCGGACTGGGGTACCAAGGGCCCACCAGAGAACCTAATATGAAGGGCCCACCAATCATTAGCGAGGCTTTGAAGCATTTTTTGTTGAGTATGCCTATGATTGTGTGATTGTGATCGTGTCTTTACAGCCTGATACAAGCAAATACAGCAGACAAAGGGTAGAACAAACATATGGACAGGCAGTGTACATAAAACAGGCGGCACCTCTCTATTTCCATGCTTGTTATAGCCAGACTATATGGTTGTTTGGGGGAATTTATTAGTGCTTGCTTACCCATTTACACTGAGCCAATTCTTCTTTAGACACTAACCCTGCCAGTCTTGTGTAATTAATTGCCTCCCTGGCTGCTTATCTGGGGCAATATATTATGCCTATGTCTTTTTTTCTCACCAGGACACCCAGTCCTAAATTAACTCTTTCCTATCTTTTTAAAATTATTTTCTGATGCTTTGGATTCCCCACCTTTTATGAAACATTTATTTTTAAAGAAACACTTTTCACACATTTTGAGGAAGAAACAAGGAATACAAGAAGAAATAAATCAAATGCTTGGAAATCAGTTAACACTTAAGAATCTGTGCTCTAGAAAGGAGTAAGGTTAGCTGCATGGGCTTCCACCAGTTAACTAATTGCTGTACACATGACATGAGCTAATAGAGTTTTAGAGTCTTTGTATGCCAATAAAACTCCCAGTATCTGCATTAGCTTACCCTTTTGCTTGTGGTCTGCTAAGTGTAGTTGCATCGGCTTTGTCTGGTAACTTTTAACAATCTCTATTCTGCATTCATTCCTCATTCTACTAACCTCCGTAGCTGAACTTTAACGTCTTTTTTTTAACGCCGCTGCTGCTTATCTCCCGCTCCTCATGTAACTGCACCTTTTGACCCTTATCCCCTCCACTAGCCTGCATGTTCCAGCTTGTCTGCCGCTCACTCAATTAATATCTGTCGGTGCCGTTTGTTTTCAGCGCAGAGCGTGGCTCTCCTTCCTGCTGTCTATTCAAATAATGTTTTGAATAGTGCAGAATAGCTGTGGACACTCCAATCGTCCGCGCACAGGCCAGAACTTTATTAAGATAAGAGAAAATAGTAAAAACTGGCACACAACTGACGGGCCTGGAGGGGCCCACTAGGACTGGGGCCCACCGGGATTTTCGGCCTAACAGCTGCAGACACTCAGAAGTATTACTTGGTAACTAGGGGAGGAGATTTGGTTGAGGGTACTGTCAAGGACAGGGAGAACCACATGTCATATGTAAAATATGGAACCAGTATTAAACATATGTCTGACTGGTGAAATGGGAGAGCTGGATGTGCTGGAGGGAAAATATGATGTGATTGGTGTGGCATCAGTGGTTATGCTTTGTTTTGAAGGGACAGAGGCAATAGAAAAGGAGGAGGGGTATGTCTTTTAGGCAGGATTTAAAAGCTAATATTTAGGGGCATATTTATCAAGGGTCAAATTATGAATTT
This sequence comes from Xenopus laevis, assembly GCF_017654675.1. NCBI lineage: Eukaryota > Metazoa > Chordata > Amphibia > Anura > Pipidae > Xenopus > Xenopus laevis. The sequence goes on along the minus strand of NC_054373.1, from coordinate 137,509,845 downwards.
GAAAAACTCCGAAATTCGAATTCAAAAAGCCCAACCAAAATTAAGTTTAAGATTTTTTTTGGCCGAATAGGTCCGTTTTTGATCGCATAGGTCCGTATTCACCTGAATTAGAAATTGTACGAACCAAAGTAATAGCGCATTCGATCGAATTTGAATCAAAGTTTTTCCAAAACAAATGCAACCATCAGTTCAAGCAAAAATGCAAATGCAACCAGTAGCTGTAGCTGTAGTTTTTCAGTAGTTTAGGTTTTTATTGGCTTTTGTTTGTATGTTTCTTTCTTCAGGGAATAGTTTAATCAGTTCTGCACACAGAAATCTAATAGGTACACACAATGCATGTATTTTTCCTCATTGTATGTCTGCCATTATATTTATAATGACAAAATAAGTTATTTCCTTGAAAACTGAATCAGCAAAATGACACGATTCGAAATGAATTGGATGTTGTTGTTAAGTTCTTATGTCAGAACCAGCAATTCATCATTTCACAAACACCTGACATTGATAGCACAGAAAATGACTGATATATGACCAAACTAAGTTTGGAATGCCAAGTCTTTTATGTGAAGCTAAAACCTTGCTGCTTGTTGCCATTAATAAGATGCCCTTACACTTATATTTTTCTGAACAGTAACATCTGGGCTTTAAGGGATTTGATTGTTTTTATGTTTCAAGAGAGGAATAACTGACAATCTATAATGCCGCTTTTTGCCAATTGTACCATGTCTTCCAGATTTTATCTGAGGCCTTAACGTACTACACGTCTTAGGGGCAGATTTATCAAGAGTCTAAGTGAAAATTCAAAGTAAAAAAAATTAGAATTTTTAAGCTATTTTCGATTCAAATTTGAAAAAAAATTGGGGAATCGAAATTTATCATGTAAAACTTTGACTTCGACCATTTGCCATCTAAAACCTGCTGAATTGCTGTTTTACCCTATAGGGGACCTCCTAGAACCTATTTGGAGTAATTTGGTGGCCTTTGAAAATTCAATCGAATGCGCTAAAACTTTGTTTCGAACGATTCAAATAAAACCTATTCACTCGAAGTTAAAAACTTAGATTTTTTAATACATTTCGATTGGTCTTTTTTCATTTCAATTTTGAAGTTAAGGGAGTTCAAAAAAACTCCCATTACTTCCAAATTCATTACTTCAAAAATCTGCCTCTTAATATGATATTTTCCTGGGAACACAGACACATTTATTCAATATTTCTCGGTCTCCTCTAACCCTACAGTGCTTGCTTGATAATGAAATTAAATAATTAGGAAATGGCATGTAGTCATTTTTTTGGCTGAATAGTAAAAAACATATCTTCATAATTGAAAATCCTCAACTGTTTCTTTAGGCTGATCATGCAGCTAAAACAATCCCTTAAACTAAAGATATTGCAGGACTAAATGTGTTATTTGTCTTAGCCAGGGTATATTTAAGGCATTGCCTAAATATTCAAATTTCCACATGATGGAAGGAATAGTTTAAAAGGGGCAGTATACTTGTTCAACATACATTGATTAAATAGCAATTGTTATTGAAAAATTCTCAGTTTGTCTCAGTACAAACAAGGAAGTTGAAGCTAATCTATGTTTGGTTCTCTAGGCAGATAGATAGATTAACAGTATACAACACCCAACTCCTTTGTTTTTATCAGGAACCCATTATGCATGGGAATTGTCTGTTCACTGGAAATCTAATTATTTACCTTACAATTTTTCCCGTTTCGCTTAGCTGAAAAATGTGAAAATTTGCAAATTTCGATGTCTGCGTCAATTTTGCCACCGCGTCAATTCTGACACTTGTGTTAATTTTGATGCTGGCATTAAAGTCAATGGTCGCCCGAATAATGTTGACGCGCAATGGTTTTGGCACGATCGACTTTTCTGATGCGTGTCCAAAATTTTGTGACGCCAGCAAATTTTTCGCAAATGTATTCGGCCTGTGGCAAAACACGGAAATTCGCAGTGAATTCACACCTGCCAATTTATTCGCCCATCACTAGTTATGAAAACAATAGGCTCAAAGTATGTTCAACACAAAGCCCTCATTGAACTCGTGTTGAATAAGGAGGGCATCATCAACTGGACTTCTAGTGATATACAGTAAAAAAACATATATATATATATATATATATAAGTATAGCTTCCTGCTCAGAATGATATACTGTATGCAACTAAAGATTAATTAGGAAAACAGAGTGAATGCAAACCTTGCATGGAAAAAAACCTATAGTGCATTTTAATGAACCTCTAAAAAACACATATCACTTTCAGAAGAAGGGAACTCATGAACCTTTTATAATTCATTACATTTATGACAAGCCGGGCAAATGAATGATCAATATTTATAATATGGATATGTAACAGTAGTGTCATCAGCACTTTTTCCATGAATTGTTGAAGTGTTTGGTTTATTGTATGTTTATTAGGGGAAAAAATGCATTTCTTTACACTGCATTAGTTAAATGCGCACATCGAAATTTGTAATCACTTTCTTCATTCTTAAGAACAGAAAAATGGTAAACTTTTAAAGAATCTGAAAGCATGGTAGCTCTTAACATGATGAAAATTGTTCCTGTCAGTTGGCTTTCTGTACAAATCAGTCTCAATTTTATTATTCACTCTCTTAACCATGAAGTCTAAAATTTGAGTCTGATTAATGCCATGATGCATAGTGAATCTAATATTCCCAGTAGTCTAACTCAAACATTGCTTTAATGCTTCCAGTTGATCAATGTCACCAGTCAAAATCGTATTGAGAATGTCAATTTTTTTTTTTTCATGTGTAGCTCTTTTTTCATGATTGCAGAGTACTGTATGAGTTGCCTGTCAGTTTAGGGAAAATTTATAGATAAGCTTGTATAAAGTAGAATTTCATTTAAATCCATTACAAGCTGAAGATAAAATTGCTTGCCTAAAATAACTTTTAATTTCCTAAAATCATATTACTGTATATCCCATATTTGAAGTTAGTGTGTGCGCATAGACTCTTCAGCTTGGATAACTGAAACAAATATTATTATTCCATATGGAGTTAAATAATTCAAAATTGAAAAATCATAGCACCAAAGCAGGCTTAACATGGAAAGAGGTTATTTATGACAGTTGCACAGTGAGTTGGTGCTATGGATTAAAGGTTGATACAGATTCCTTTTGATTTGCATCAAATGATTAGACTTTTCATCTTTGGACTGTAGTATTAAATAACGTCTTACATCTGTGATATGTAAATCTCAGCATTTAAAAATAATATGGAAACTTAAATTGCATTGAGTAAGTGTTTAAAAGTGATTGGTCGTCATTGCTTTCTCTTACTAAATTCAGTGTAATTTGGGGTAAACAGCATTACCCTGGGGATCATCTAAATATATTAAATATATTTTGTGCTTGAATTACCAGGACCAGGATGACACCAAATTATTAATGGTATGTCCTTAATTTTCCAAATGTGTTGTATGTGTTGTATGGATGGTGTATTTTCTGCATCTATATCCTAGAATCAATGTATTTTAGTGAGAAGTAAGTGTCACGGTCGGCACCCTAAATTCTGAATCAATGCTAAGCACCCTGGTCTCGGCTCTTGCTTCCGCCTTTAACAGCCGCCTTTCACCTCGGGAGGAGCCCTCAGCTAATTGGATGCCGCCAGGTCTTATTAAGAGAGGTGCCAAGCGAAAGGTTCTGAACGAGCAAAGGGGCACAACGGTAATGCAAAGTCTTTTGGGCAGAAGATCACGGTACAAGGCGTAGACAGAAAGCGAAGTCAGATCAGGCCCGGTCGGGGCAGGCAGAGTACAAACAGAGTCAGGCAGACAAGGGTCAAACCAGAAGATCAATCAGAAGGGATACAGAATAAGCGAAGTTGGTACCAGGCAGGGTCAGGATTTCGGAAGTCAGAAATGTCAGGCAGGGGTCACAACAACAGGGGTCACAACAGGTATCAGAATAAGACAGAATACAGGCTCAGAAGCACCAAGAAATTACCAGAAATTATCCTATAAGGGGCAATGGGTTTAGGTCAGAGGCCCCTTTAAATACTTGAACTTCGCGCCGAAAAAACAGGAAGTGCACACCGCACGTGCCCTAGTATCAGGCAGCCGGCAAAGCAGCAGAACCTCGAGACGAGCGTCCCCACCGGAGGGGCAGCAGGTGTTCCCTGCCGACCCCCTGAGTGAGTACCCATTACAGCTGTCATCCAAAGCACACCATACGGGGTATCCCATACAGCCAATTTGTCAGATATAGGAGACATTGTAGCAAGGACACTATTTTCAAAGAGCAATCAGGGCTTTTGGGTCATAGACTGCTAAGGCAGGGCTATACAAAAGATATGGTAAGGACATCATGTGAGAAAGCCAGTAAATATTGCATCAATGATAGGAACCACATCTCCAATAGCTCCAATAGCTCCAATAAGGAATTGGGTATCAAGGAGAGGGAGAAAATATATAGTAAGTCTAGTGAAGAATATGGAAGAATTTGTAATGTCATAAGAAAACATCTTCCAGTGCTATATAATGATGCAAGGCTATCAGACGTTCTGTCAGTAACTGATGTAAAATGTGTTTCAAGGAGAGCTCCCACTTTAGGGAGGATGTTGGCACCAAGTTTAGTTATAACGGGAAGGGAACAACTGGTTATCCACCAAGGGGAGCTATAGATGTGGAGCGACCACATGCAAAACTTGCAAGGTCATCGCCACTGGACCCAGTTTTAGATCCAGTGTCACAGGAAGGGTATTCAGGTATGGGACCTGTTATCCAGAATGCTCGGGACCTGAGGTTTTCCGGATAACGGATCTTTCCATAATTTGGGTCTTCATGCCTTAAGTCTACTAGAAATGAATTTAAACAGAATATGATATTATTTGCCACAACTAAAATGTATTGATGCAATGAATAGGCTTTATGGAGCATCAGCTCATATGTCTTGGTGCTGGTTCATTGTAGGTGATTCTCTAGTTCTGCTTTTGTTCCTTGTCCTAGGATATTGCTTTGTGTTGGTCTAGCCTTATTCCTGCATGTCTCTGACTTACTACATTTAATCCTTCTCTGGCTGCTCATGCCTTGTTCATAATTTAAAAGACAGTGAGGGTAATTTATAAAGTTCACACAGTGCATATTGATTTTCAAATGGTTGTATTGCCCATGCTATTCCCTGAATACTGAAATATTGCCCAATACTAGTGTTTGCAACTGTGCTAGGTTGTTGTGTGTGAGAATAGTGGTGGCTTTAAACTAAATTCACAATTTATGAAACTGTTTTGTAAATATTTTGTCCCCCACCAAAGTCGTGGCATAATGACTAAAAAAAAAAAATATTTATTAAAAAAAAAATCACAACAAATATGTTTCGCAATAAGGGGCCGATTCACTAAGGGTCGAATATCGAGGGTTAATTAACCCTCGATATTCGACTAGGAATTGAAATCCTTCGACTTCGAATATCGAAGTCGAAGGATTTAGCGCAGATAGTTTGATCGAACGATCGAAGGATAATTCCTTTGATCGAACGATTTAATCCTTCAAATCGTTCGATTCAAAGGATTTAAATCCAACGATCGAAGGAATATCCTTTGATCAAAAAAAGTTAGCCAAGCCTATGGGGACCTTCCCCATAGGCTAACATTGACTTCGGTAGCTTTTAGATGGCGAACTAGGGGGTTGAAGTATTTTTTAAAGAGACAGTACTTCGACTATCAAATGGTTGAATAGTCGAACGATTTTTAGTTCGAATCCTTCGATTCGAAGTCGAAGTCGTAGTCGAAGGTCGAAAGTAGCCCATTCGATGGTCGAAGTAGCCCAAAAAAAACTTCGAAATTCGAAGTTTTTTAACTTCGAATCCTTCACTCTGGGCAAAGTCTGACTAAGCAGATCTTTACTTATTATTAATTTGAAAAAATATTATTGATAGGATAAGAAATCAAAGTAATAAACACACATACTCACAATCAGGTATAACAAACAAATGTATTTTTCGAACCCTGATTTACAAAGAAATATGGATTTTAAATCTTACTCTCTGCAAAGTATGGATGTGCTGCTTTTATCTTTAGGTGCCAATATTATATTGAAGGTGATAGTGTTAGCTAGATATAAGAATGCAAAACTATGCAACATACAAAACTATGATTTATGATATTTACAAGGAATAAAGTGTATTTTAGCAACATATAATGCAAACATTGATGGGCATGCCCTGGCATGTTAAAAAAAATGGCATTGTGTATAAAAAAGATGATTCAGGTGCTTTACACTACATTAATAAATAATCCCACAACTCTTTAATATGCATCTAGTACAACTGCAAAAGTTTAGGAAATATATAAGATTTGAGTAGCATTTAGAGGAAATGTATATAGATATACAATTGGTGTAGAATTTTAACAAAAAAAACACCCTAAATCTGGAAAAATAATACACTGTTTTGGCATGCAAACTAGATGCTATTTGGTCTTACAACTGTAGAAAGAGTTGTCATGGCAAAGCTCAATAAATATAACCAGCCTGGAGGAGAGATTTGCAACCATAGATACCGATTCTTTGGGGAAATATGTGGGAATCTGGCCCACTGGCTGATAAGAAAATATCTCACACAAAATAAAAGAAATATTAGGTAAATTGGTTACATGAGATAAAAAGAACCTCTAAATAGAAAATGTTTAGATGTATATCCATAGCTGGAAGCATAAAATTTTTTTTTGCAGTTGAAATACAAGTGGCCTCTGAACAGGCTATAAAAGGGTTAAAAGCAAACATTAATGAGAAAGTTAAGACGTTATGTTCTACCTGTCTGTAATCTGGAATGTGTTATTTGGTTGCTATAATAAGCAGCTATAAAAACTGAATTTGCACTTGAATACATTTTTATTTTTTTTTCTTATACTGTAGCATTAACAATGACAGGTAAGACACACCCCACCCTCTAGTAGAAGAAATCTTACCCCCAGCTAGAAGAATCTCCACACCGGCCCTCCATTTCCAGTAAAATACAATATCCGTTAACCTGAATAAAGGGAATACAACATCTATACCGGTACCATGTTTGTGTGTGTGTAGAGGTGTGATAGTAACAGACATTACAAAAGAATGGAAAAAAGTTGCGTCCTTAGAAGAGTTTCTCCCTATGTAATAATAAAACATAAAGTTTGCCCAGGTGCAGTAACCCATAGCAACCAATGAGATGTTTGCTTTTAAATAGGTGACCAGTGAATGCTACCTAATGATTGCTTGTTATAGGGCAACTTTTGACCCTTATATTAGAAAACCACTTTTATGTTAAGATTTACCCATGTCGAGGCAAAAACGTTTTGGTAAATGTTTTGCAAATTGTGCCGCAAGTATTTCTTCATGGCATTATATCTGTAATATGGCAATAATATTTGCATTACTGTGTAATTTGCTCTATTCAAGTATTTTGCATGTGTAGGGGCAACATGGTCCCCAGGAAGGTACACCTCCTCAATGCAGCTGTCAATTCCCGGATTCCCTTTGTGTTCATGTGCCCTGAAAATAGCATTTTGAGCTATATGGGCACATGGTGTAAGGAGCATGTATGTACCATTTTAACATTTTACATCTATTTTTGTAAATGAGCCTTAAAGAGGACAGCATACATTTAGATTGTAGACTTCAGGTTGTAATACTTTATGCGGTCTTGTTGTTCTGTAAAGAATCACTGGGAAAAGTAATAAACCTGAAAAATGTGCATAAATAATAACAAGGGCTGCAACAATTCTGTGTAACCCCATATACAAAGCACTTGCATAGCACTATTCTTTAAATAGTGGGATCTCTGCCATTTTTGCTGGATTGAAAATCCAAAACAAAATGCAGAATGCAGTGGTGAAACATCTATTATAAGCGATGTATACATGTTTATGTAATTCCATGCTATCAAAATGAGTGCACTAATAACTAATCTAATCATCTATTGTACCCCAGAATAGTAGCTACTTTTGCTCAATATAATAAAAGTACCCAAAAATGATTGTTTTAGGATATATGCTGAGTAGAATAAAAATTATGCTTAACATGGTTTTGATTTATATGATTTAAATTGTTATTAATGAGTATTACATTAATTGTTAACTACATATACCGGAGACAGTCATTATACTATATGTTACTTCATTTGTTCTCTTCTAAGGGGTACTCAAGGACATCGTGAAGCAGCACTATTCTAATAGATCACCTACTGAAGAATGCCAAAGAAACTTCTTTGTTTGACAGCTAATATTTATGCCGGTCTATTTTCCCGCAAGTATAACCATAACAAATTAGGCAACATTGCTGATATTTCTGCTTCCTCCAGCACAAAAACTGCCAACAAATTCAACTTATCTTTCAAAGAAGTCAAATGTTTTAGCTGTTGTCGACATTAATTTTATAGTCAGGTACAGCCTAAAAATACAGCTGAAGAGTTTGAACTATATCCGATCAGGTGTTAACAATATTGTATGAAACCTTTAGGGCTCATTTACAAACTGGAAGGCAAGGTTCAAAATGCAAAAAAAACAGGTGCAATCCACAATCTTTTTTTTGTTTTTTTGCAATGTGCACCCTGCCTTTCTGCCTAAATGGTTTTTTTTTTTACACTCTAACTCTTTAACTCTGTGAGGCTTATTTATAAACATTAGGCAAATTTTCACTTGGGCAGTAACCCATGGCAACCAATCAACTATTTGCTTTTATTGTTCAACCTGCAACTCGCAGAAAAAAGCCAGTCACTGATTGGTTGCTATGGGATACTGCCCATGGGAAAATTTGCCCAGTGTTTATAAATGAGCCACTTTAACTTGTACGTCATTCCACAGGTTATCGAAGAGCTTTGTACCTGCCACCTGCCCTATGCAGTAAGGACGGGTCTGCCCTATGCCCACTGAGTCTGTGCTCGCCACCTCATTATGGATTCTTTTATTGGTGCAAGGTGCTTAGCACAGCCAGACTCCAAGGAGAAATGTTATCTCCTCTTGCACCCATTAGTGCCCTTGCACTTCTCCCCAGGGTCTTAGTAAATTACCCCTTTTGTCATAAAGTATTTGGTGTCAATGAGACTCCTTTTACACATGTAAAAAACATGTTAAAAAATAATTAACATATGGCTATATATTGGGGAAAGTGGTATTTACAGATTCTGTTTCAATGGCTCATGTGTATGTTACAACATTGTTTTCAATAAAAAAAAATATCTTCTAGTGAACTACAGTATTTAAATAGAATGGCATGTTAGGCCAAGGTGACCAATTTGAGCCAATATCTGTGTATATTATTTGCATTGAAAATTTTATTTTTCCAATATAAATTCATAATGTCAGTGCTATCAAAACAGAACATAGATCTGTTGTTTTTTTTTAAATGTTTGCATTGTAATACTGAAACTAAATCACTGTAGTGCTAAAGATCATGTAAGGGTTAAACTAGAGTAGCAATGGTATTCAAAAATGAGTTAAATTCATCAAAAAAAAAACAAAAAAAAACAAACATGACTGACTTGTTGAAACTTGGCTTATTAGATCTGAATATCTGGGCAGTGCAGGTCACACAACATTGATGTCAAATATGTATAGAAGTGGCAGTAAATGTAATGACCAATGCTTATAATATCATGTATGTCCCTGTAGAGAGTTATGGGCATTATATTATTGGTACTGATGGGCGAATTTATTTGCCAGGCGCGAATTTGCAGCGAATTTGTGCGATTCACCGCCGGCGAATAAATTCGTGAAGCGGTCGCGACAATTCGCTGGTGAAAATTTTTTCAGACGCCGGCGGTAAAAACGGGCGTCGGCGTCAAAAACAAGACGCCAGCGCCGTTTCGCGAATTTTTCGACATTTCGCGAATTTCGATGAAAATTCGAGAAATTTTCGCGAAACGCCACAAATTCACCCATCACTAATTATTGGTATAGCCGATACCTACAGGGCCATAACAACTTAAGCTGTGCCTACTAAAGTTGACTTTGTCATGCATTTGTGTGGGAGGAGGAGTGTTTAGATACCAGATGCCACTGCATTTCTGGTTAAATAGTCAAATCCTGGGACCAGAATGTGTTATGCTTTGCATACCAATTGCCTGACTGGGGTTATTTCCATCTCTTCTTCTCCTTGACCCAGGATTATACGTTTTAGCATATATATTTTCTATATGTGTATGTATGTTTGTGTATGAGGTGAGAAAGGGACTGAATGTATGACCAATTACAGCCACACCTAATATCATGTGTGTCTAATGTGGCACCTCCATGACAGTCACCAATGCAAATAATTCATTGTTTGTAATATTGAAATTAAGTTAAGCTTCTGAGTTGAGTTGTGTTTAATACTAGTAAATGCTATTACATAAATAGACTACTTAAAAGAATCACCATAAGATGTTCATATTAAAAGCAATGGCATCTAAAAATGTTTTAATATCAGTGAATCATAGTTACAAATCTTAAGTTACAATAGTATATTAAAATATAAAATACTCATGAAGTACAATGCAAAAAGTCTGGTACCTCTTTACTACTCTTTGTTTCATAGTATTTAGATGCCAAATTGACAGATACACTTGCTTTTTATTCTTCTTTCGAATAAATCTAATGTGCTCCAATATAACTCCTAAGCTGCCCTCTTTAGCTGGAATTTTCTTTCATACTCCATCAAATTTCACCCTCCCACCCTATAAACTATCTATGCAACACACATCTTTTGAAAAATGTATTCGTACTCACAGGACTGATTTGCTTTTTCTTTGTGAAATATAATACCTTGTATTTGATCTTAAGTAAGTTAGCATAAATCCTTTCCTATGGCAAAACAATCCTATTTGTCAGTAGTCTTAAGGCATGGTGCATATTATGGAAACATCTGTTATACAGAAAATACCAGGTCATGAACATTATAGATAACAGATTCCATACCTGTGCAAAGCACTTCCAATCTATAATGCATAATTTAGAGTGGATCATTTTTCTGACAACAGAGGGTGATTTCAGGCATTTAACCCACAATTTTTTACCCAAAGACAAAAGGTTAAAACAGTCAAAATCTTCATCCATTGCCTTCTGAAAATCAAGTGATTGTTGAATAGGAGACTTTCAAATATATAAATTCCATATGAGCATTCAGATTAATGGGTTCAGCATAGCAGATACTTTATGTGGGTATACTATTACACACACACATATGTATATATAGAGGTAAAGCATCTGTTATTAGAAAAACCCAATTCTCATAGTCTTCATTTTAATCAAATCATTCAAATGATTGGAGGCAAAACAATCCTATTGGGTTTAATTGATATTAAAAGGATTTTTAATTGATGTTAAAATGACAAAGTATGTAGATCTATTTGGAAACCCCTCTCAGCCTGCATAATAATTGACTCCACTTTTAGCAAAACAAGATAACAGTGGTATGTCTTTCATTACTGAGTACTGGTGTGTTTTCTGAACAAAGATTTTTAGTGAAGCAGTATACAGTTGTATGAATTTAAATCAAATGTGAAAAACAGGCTGTGCAAAAATTTGGGTACCTTTGTAATTTTGCTAATGTGAATGCAACTACTCAATACTGATTACTGGCAACACCACATTGGTTGATTTAGCTTGTTAAGCCTTGAACTTTATAGACAGGTGTGTCCAATCATGAGAAAAGGTATTTAAGGTGACCAATTGCAAGTTGTGCTTCTGTTTGACTCTCCTCTGAAGAGTGCCAGCATGGAATCCTTAAAGCAACTCTCAAAAGATCTGAAAACAAAGATTGTTCAGTATCATGGTTTAGGGGAAGGCTACAAAAAGCTCAAAATCTCAGAGGTTTAAACTGTTTAAACAGTTTCAACTGTAAGGAATGTATTCAGGGTATGGAAGGCCACAGGCACAGTTGCTGTAAAACCCAGGTCTGGCAGGCCAAGAAAAATACAGGAGTGGCATATGCAGAGGATTGTGAGAATGGTTACAGACAACCCAAAGATCACCTCCAAAGACCTGCAAGAACATCTTGCTGCAGATGGTGTATCTGTACGTCATTCTACAATTCAGTGCAATTTACACAAAGAACATCTGTATGGCAGGGTGATGAGAAAGAAGCCCTTTCTACACTCACACCACAAACACGCCACAAACAGAGTTGCTTGTTGTATGCAAAAGCTCATTTAGACAAGCCACAGTCATTTTGAAGCAAACTGATTTGGACTGATGAGACAGAAATTTGCTCATAACAAAAAGCGTTTTGCATGGCGGAAGAAGAACACCGCATTCCAAGAAAAACACCTGTTACCTACTGTGAAATTTGGTGGAGGTTCCATCATGCTGTGGGGCTGTGTGGCTAGTTCAGGGACTGGGAACCTTGTTAAAGTTGAGGGTCGGATGAATTCAACCCAATATCAACAAATTCTTCAGGATAATAAAGCATCAGTCACAAAGTTGAAGTTACACAGGGGTTGGATATTCCAAAAAGACAATTACCCTAAACACACTTTGAAATGTACAAAGGCATTTATGCAGAGGAAGAACTACAATATTATGATTTAAAGCAGGCTGTCCATGCTCAGCAGCCATCAAATTAAACGGAACTGGAGAGATTTTGTAAGGATGAAAAATTCCACCATCCAGAATCCAGACACTCATCAAAGGCCAAAACAGGCATCTAGAGGCTGTTACATTTGCAAAAGGAGGCTCAACTAAGTATTGATGTAATATCTCTGTTGGGGTGCCCACAGTTATGCACCTGTCTAATTTGTTATGAGGTATATTACATATTTTCTGCTAATCCAATAAACTTTATGTCACTTCTGAAATACTACTGTTTCCACAAGGAATGTTGTATATTAAAAGGATGTTGCTACTTTGAAAGCTCAGCCAATAATAAACTAAACCCAAAGAATTAAAAGAGGTTATGACTGTGTGTGTGTATGTATATATATATATATATATATATATATATATATATTTTTTTTTATGTATATATATATATATATATATATATATATATATATATATATATATATATATATATATATATATATATATATATATATATATGATTTATTTCCCCACTACTTCATTATTTCTGCTTCTGCAATCATCCCAAATCCATTCATTTCACATACAGACAAATATTCAACTGAAAATTTTTGAAATTCTTACTTCTAGGCTACAGAATCTACAACAAAATAGGGAAAGACATGGTTGATGTCTGAAAAACAAGTTTGATTTGTTAAGTCATATGCAGAGTGACATGATCAGGACAAGTTCAGCCTAACTGGCCATCCATGCCATATATAACACTTACAAGGCAATTTTAAGAGACCTCCCTGCAGTTCTATGGAATCATAGCTAAACTATTATAGGAATTATCATCAGACAGGTTGACTCTTCTTCTCATATCTCTTGAGATTTGTTTTGTGATTAAGTCTTATACGTCAGAGCAATGTGGCTGTCTGTGTGAGTGTTATCATACAGTGCAGACTGAAAACTAGCTAATGTATATAACATATTATTACCTGATTTTATCACCCATTTTGCGTCTCTGTACGGTATCATCAATATAACTTGTGAAGTAAAGCAAGTGGACATATAAGAAATTGTTCTACAAAAAAAATATCATATAATTCTTTGCATTTAAATACTAAAAAAAAACAGCTGTTATGACAATAAAGCAATATTTCATGATAGCAAAAAACAACACAAAGAAGCCAACAATATTGAACAAAATACCTTAAAAACTTAGTGTTAAGTTTTAGAAATGGAAGTCAGTGGAATAAGAATAATTGTCTAGCCTTGTGAAGTGAATGGCAGAACGATACTGAAGTGTTGTAATTCTCATGCACTACAGGAGGCATAGGGTTATCCAAATCCCACTGGCACTCAAATGAATTGATGAAATGACTGGGAAGGCCTAATTAAAGCTGTTCAGCTCAAATGTATTGATGTATTACATCTATTACGGCTCGGTTCAATAGGTCTCCCTGTGAATGCTGCCACAGCCTGTAAAGCAAACTAAACAGACTAAATAAATAATGCACAGAATAACAGGGACACCAAAAGAATAAAATAAGAGCATTAAAAATAAAAGGCTGTCTTGGGATACACTTGATTTCCTAAATACCCTGACCACATTTTTTTTTCTTTCATTCAAAATATACTCTAACTGAGCACACTATTTTAATGTGGAGGCACATTCTTCATTCTAGGAAAAAAAAAAAGCTATTTGTATAGCGTGCATATGAAAAATAAAAAAATAAAAAATGGTAAGTAAATATCACTTCAACATTGAAGTAAACATGATTTACTCATTGAGAATTATAATAAGCAGCTTCTATGGTTGTCATAATTAATCATTTTAATGCCTTCAGAAAAGACATATGGGCATAGTTATCACCACAAGCAAATTGCTAATCATCTGCATTGCTACCAATAATGCAACTGTTTGATTGGTGAGAGCACTGGCACATAACAAGAAATACTGAATACTGAATAAAAATAAAATGTGAAGGGTTATAGTTTCCCTTTAACAACACTAAAGTCTCACTGTAGTATAATGTAAGATGAATAAGGATTCATATCAGCAAACCTTAAAAGAACACAAAAGAAAAATTAAAGCAAAACTCTGTAGTAGAGCAAACAGCATATATTTCCAATTGCCTTCTCTAGTTTATATCTATTTTAACTCATGATGTAGCTGGGGAAACAAAAAAAGAATGAACTCTGTTGTATAACAAAAAAACATTTTGAACTTTTTCATGTTATCAAATATCCTCTATTAACAAATGTATATGTACGAACACATAAAATAAAATAACATTTTAATAAAAATTTTTGCACAACTATTTATTTACTTGACACAATGATTTGATAAAGTTCTTTGGCTTATATTTCACTTTGGTGCTTCTGTATAATATAGAAATATGGAAGATTTATTCGATTGTAACACTAGGGTAAATTAGGCCAATGGATATTTGGGTCTAACACAATCACCTCACAGGATAATATGAATATACAAAAAGGTCTTTAGGGACCTGGAACGCCTCTTAATTAAAGAGTTTTATACTTGGTGGGATATAGCATCCTTGGAGTATTATGTGGATAGTCTAATGATCCCACGAGGCTTAAGAATAAAAAATTACCTTCTTATGCTGAAAAAGATGAGGGAGCACATTTAACTAAGCTCGTGTGAAGGATTCGAATGAAAAAAACTTCGAACTTCGAAGTAATTTTTTGGGTACTTCGACCATCGAATAGGCTACTATGACCTTCAACTTCGATTCGAACAATTCGAACTAAAAATCGTTTGACTATTCGGCCATTCAATAGTCGAAGTCCTGTCTCTTTAAAAACTACATACTACATACTTCGGCAGGTTAAACCTACCGAGGTACAATGTGAGCTTATGGGGACCTTCCCCATCACTTTTCTAACCTTTTTTTGATCGAAGAAAAATCCTATGATCGATCGCTTAAATTCGTTCAAATCGTTCGATTCGAAGGATTTTATCATTTGATCAAACAATTTTTACTTCGATCGATCGATCAATGTATTTGCGCTAAATCCTTCGTATTCAATATTCAAATTTGAAGGCTTTAACTTCGAGGGTCAAATTCGAGGGTTAATTAACCCTCGATATTCAACCCTTGATAAATGTGCTCCGAGGTGTTTGTTAATAGCTGGAACAAAATTTTATCTGATTGTTCCTTTAAATGAATGGAATTAATGATTGAATACAAAAGCAAGGCACATGAACAGCTAAAGATGGATTTAAAAAGAATGGAAAAAAATTATATTTCTTCTATCCCAGCTTGTTTGCCTGTTCAGTTTTCTGCTTCATCCTACAATTCTACTGGATTGGTTTTGTACCTCCTAGTTAAATTCTGCCTGTTCTGCCTGTTCTTACACAGACCCATGATTTAAAGCAAGCAGGTCACCCACCAATACATAAGTACTTTAAATTTAAATATTGTACAGTTTAGTGTCCCACCATGCTAAAAAATGACTAGCTTGCCTTCTGCAGTATATGTTATTTGTCCAAAGTCTCTCACGGGGATACCAATACAACAATCTTCCAATTACCCGACCATCCAGGACTCTAATTCACTGGCAAGTTCAAAATGAAAGGATAGTTAAAGGAGTGGTTCACCTTTAAGTTAACTTTTAGTACGTTATAGAAAGGCTAAGTCTAAGCAACTAGCCTACATTTTTAGAGTTTCTACATTTTTAGAGTTATGTGCCTCCTACTTCTGATTCTTTCCAGCTTTCAAATGGGGGTCACTGACCCCATCTAAAAAACAAATGCTCTGTAAAGCTACAAATGTATTGTTAGTGCTATTTTTTATTACTTTTCTTTCTATTCAGGCCTCTCCTAATCATAATATAGTCTCATATTCATATCAGTGCATGGTTGCTAAGGTAATTTGAACTCTAGCAACCAGATTGCTGGAATTGCAAATCGTAGAGCTGCTGAATAGTGATGGGGGAATTTCTCCTGTTTCACTTCATCGAAAAATTGGAAAGATTTGCGGGAAAATCGTGAAATCAGAAAGTTTCACTAAAAAAATGTGAAATTTTCACAAAAAAATAGTGAAAATCGAATTGACGCGGGAGATTCATGAATTTATTCGCCAGTGGCAAAACACGGAAATTCGCCACAAATTCATGCCAGGTGAATTTATTCGCCCATCACTACTGCTGAATCAAAAGCTAAATAACTCAAAAAAACACAAACAATAAAAAATAAAAACCAATTGCAAATTGTCTTAGAAAATCACTCTCTATGTTATACTAGAAGTTCATTTAAAGTACTCGGGCTTAATGCCAATTGTAGATCTTCCATA
Organism: Xenopus laevis; assembly: GCF_017654675.1. Lineage (NCBI taxonomy): Eukaryota > Metazoa > Chordata > Amphibia > Anura > Pipidae > Xenopus > Xenopus laevis. The sequence goes on along the minus strand of NC_054373.1, from coordinate 137,493,039 downwards.
AACAATTCCTGGCTGCATTCTAAATCACTTATTTTATATAATCGACCAGTTCTATTCCTGACTTTCTGCCTGTTTGGCTAGTCTGATTAGTGCCAGCCCTGACTATTGGCTGAATTCTGACCAATAGAGTAATTCTTTGAATACCTTGCCTATAGGCAGAATTGTGTTCCTGCCTGATCTTCAGAGTTAGCTTACTTCTGCATCTAAACTTCTGAATCCAAAAGGACTAATGGAGCTAACAGGTAGTTACCAAAATCATAGATTTCAGCATCTGAAAGAATATAAAAGATTTATGAGTTAAAGTCAAATGAAGATGAGCTGAAAATGGAGATACGGTAGTTTAACCTTCATGCGTATACTGCATGCTTGTAATAAATTACTCTCTCCTTTATAAAAAAAGATCAGGTTTTCCAGTAGGCTTTTTTTTAATAATGTTGGGTTATTATGCAAGACATTACAGACACAATACATGCTTGCATTGCATTTGAGATGATTTTGTTTAAACCTATATCACATAAAGGCATTACTGGCAAATTATTTGAATCCTTTGAGAAAATGTCATAAAAATATCAGTTGTTTATTCATTTCTGAAAAATATCTGTCAGGCCTTGAAAGGTCAAATTGGAAGTTTTCTGTCAGTCTACACGATCTGATCAAAAAAAATAAATGTTATTTTCAATTTCTTCTGCAATTTTGGTGCAAATGATAAATACCTATAGTATTTATTATTAGCAGCTTGCAACTTTGTCTAAAATAAAATTCTGCCTCTACCCAAGAATTGCTTTATACTATAGAGTATTTGCAGGCTTAAATAAAATGAATACTTTTGTGATTATTGCAGTAGCACAATTTCTTTTGTTATTATCAAATATATGTTGTCAACTTTTTAAAGTAAAAAAATGTGAAACCAAAATGGTGTAAATTATTTAGAAAGCCGCAATGACATTATTGTGCATAGTTTTATTGAAGTGTAACACTAACTTGGGCCAGGCAGACCAAAACTAGTTAATGTCCAGCTAGCAATAAGAGCATGGGTTACATGTGACTCAAACACCTCAGGCTAGGGCATTTGCTAAGTGGAAGATTTCAGGAAATGATGTAGTGTAACTACAACTCTCAGGCTACTGTTTAATAAAAATAGGAATAATGGACATCAGGAGGTTCGTATGGCAAACCAAAGGAGTAACAAGTTCATTTGTTCAAGACAAATATCCCACAGGTTTACTTATAGTCAGAGGAGGTATATGCAAGTAATGTTAGCAGGCTGAAACAGGCAGAGGATGCCACAGCTGAGGAATGTGACTACCATGAGTATTGTAGTCAAGTAGTAAAAGAAATCCCAGGCTGATGCACCTTTAAGTGGTCCAGATCCCACCAGCAGAGTGGTCAGGCAGAAGGAGTCTAAGCCTGATGCCCTATCCACTGTGGTCCCTTCATTAAACGCAATCTAGGAGTCTTGGGAAGCTACACCCTGCTACTGATCCTTGATGGAGCACAAAGCTTTTCTTGCTATCTGTACTCTCTATCTTACTCTCCTAGAAAGTCAATAACAGATATAACCCTGTTTTAGCTAACCTTATTCACAGGGTTCCCTGCTCCGTCTAGGGCAATGGCTTTACTGGGCCTTGGTGTACCCAGTCGATCAGGACACCTGCAGCCAAAGAGGAAGATCCACCCCTTTCCATGCACTGTATTAGAGTGTGGTAGGAAGTGGCCATTGCACCTCTTGGCCAATAACGAAGGATATGTGAAAGTAAACTAGATACATGGGCTTTTGCCCAGCAACTAGGTAAAAAGGAGGAAGCGTAGGGAATTAAAGCTATAGGGGCATATTAACCCCATGGGTCCCTACAGTAGTTAATTAAACAATTCCTGCTAATGATACTGAAACCCTTTGGCCTTAGTTAGCTGAGAATGCTTTCAGTATCAATATGGACAAAAAAATTCGAGGGGAAAAAAAAGTTTGGTGGTGCTTTTTTGTCCTCAAAGACTTCAGAGTTAGCAAAAGATTATCCCAAGAATATAGAAATAATGATTTACATGTTCCTATTATTTTTTCTGATATTCTATGAATATTAGCTACTTGATCAAAATGTTTAATAAAGTGTATTGTTAGTAAATCATAGGGAAATAAATAATAAAATAAAGGCAAATATAACCATTCATGCTTCCATTTATGCTCTTGTCATTCCAGCATCCTTAAATCAAGACTAGTAATGGTCACATTTTTTCACCTGCCATGGATTTGCTGCAAAATTCCACATTTCGCAATTTTCTTTTTGCAAAACTTGCAAAAGAAACTTGAAAACCCTGAAGAAAACATGCCTATTGACTTTAATGCATTTGGACAAAAAAACTTGCCATAAGAAAAAATGCCCATTGACTTTAATGAATTTTACAAAAAAAGTAGCCATAAGAAAAAACACACATTGACTTTAATGCATTTGGACAAAAAAGTAGCCATAAGAAAAAACATAGCCATAAGAAAAAATGGCCATTGACTTTAATGCATTTGGAGCGAGAAAAATTTTGCATGCATAAAAAAATTTGATGCCCGTTGACTTCAATGCATTTCACAAATTGTTTAATCACTAATCAAGAGGTTTCTTTAAAACCTTCAGAATAAGTCAGGTTAATGCAATAAAAATACACATAGGGCTAACTGACCAAAACCCATGGCATTATGGATCAAAAGAGAGCTTCTGGCCCTTAAGTGTTGGAGTAGGGATCAAGAAAGGGGATAAACTGGAACACAGGTATATAGGCAATATCTAAGCTTATTGTAGGTTATAGGATCACAAACGATATTATACTTGTTCAAGAAATCAATCATCATCCTAAAGGCATTGATAACATCTGCAATGCCAACATCACCCTGCAGTCCGTTCCACAGCCTCACTGCGCTCATCTTAATGAAACACCTAAGATGCTTCAAATGAAAGTTCTGTTCCTTTAATCGAAAGGGGTGGCCTTCTATGGGAAAATGTTCCCCCTCTATTTGTCTACAATGCCCTCTAAATTAGTTGTAAAGAGTAATCATGCCCCCTCGCAATCGTCTTTTTTTCAGAGAAAACAACCCCAAAATTATACCCTCAGAGTTTACAGTAAATACTCCATTCCAATTTAGTTCTCCAGCTCATTTATATCCTTCTGGAGCTGGGCTGGAGCCAAAACCTGCACTCAAGGTGTGGCTTTACCAGAAGTGGCAAGGCAGAAGTGGAAAACTGATGCAGATATGGTTTACAGGCAGGCAAGACAAGGCAAGCAGGAGTGAGCAAGGTACACAAGAAGAATTAGCAAATGCACTGTATTTTAAGGAGTTCTGCTTCAAAGTCATAAATGCAAATACTGGAACAAATGTAAAATATGATGGTGCATGCTCATAATATACTGCACTTACATTTATGAGCTGGTAAAGGTAAAGATGGGCCAATTATGTCTGTGTTCAAAGGAATTATATATACCTGTATATATATGTAGGGATGTGAAAATGTAGACACCCTTACACATTACAGACAGGCACATCCCTAGTAATATGGACACCTAAGTGGGTCTTTATGGGGACCTTGTGCTTATGTAACCCCTGTAGTTCTCACAGTGTACACCAGATGGCACTGTGTCAGAGTATAAAGGTCTTGGGAACCATGAGGTGTGAGTCCATTGCTTTAGCCCAACCAAGCAGGCTGGAAGGGAATGGGTATATGTCGACCCTCTGCGCATTGGCCCTAATAATTAGATAGCATACTCTTTTATAGATCACTCTAGGAGTGATAGAGAGGTTATTTAGTTGAGCAGCTCAAGGCTCCGCTGAGGATATTAGAGGGATTAAGATCTCAGGGTATTACTGACCCAGAGTAGGTACTAAAGTGATGAGACTAGGGATGATAGGAATTCCCCTAGACTGCCACTGAAAGGGATCCTGAAAACTGGGCAATTCCCCTCACAAAGCTGCAACACTCTCTGCTGTATATTCCCTAGCCATAGGGATTCAGTCTATACTGGACAAGGGAAAGTTGTGCTCACCACTAGTTTTTAAAAACATTAGGCGGGGGTGCAATGAGGGTGTGACCACAAAATACATATAGACAAATACAAGATTCCTCTGCACTCAACCCATTATCAATATATTTAAGACAGAGACATTTTGTGCATACTGCTACTGAAAAATGCCTTACCCTTTAAACAAAACAGGGATTGTTTGTCCATATATTGCAATATATTTAAGCTGCCCAACTACGTCAAAGTCATCCCATATCTGGCCAGTCCTATGCTCAATTTTCATCTGATTCATTAAGAATTCTATGGTTTAATTATACATTTTATAAAAGGGACGAATACGTTTTACCTGCAACTTACTAGCTGCTTTCAAAGTAAAACTCCCAAACTTGGCTGCCCTTTTATTAGACACCAGTGGGATCACCTGACTATAGTTGGAGGGGGTGGGAGCTACAACATGGAGCTGGTCACTGCTCTTGTAGAACTATAACAAACAAGGGAAAGTTGTGCTCACCACTAGTTTTTAAAAACATTAGGCGGGGGTGCAATGAGGGTGTGACCACAAAATACATATAGACAAATACAAGATTCCTCTGCACTCAACCCATTATCAATATATTTAAGACAGAGACATTTTGTGCATACTGCTACTGAAAAATGCCTTACCCTTTAAACAAAACAGGGATTGTTTGTCCATATATTGCAATATATTTAAGCTGGCCAACTACGTCAAAGTCATCCCATATCTGGCCAGTCCTACGCTTAATTTTCATCTGATTCATTAAGAATTCTATGGTTTAATTATACATTTTATAAAAGGGACGAATACGTTTTACCTGCAACTTACTAGCTGCTTTCAAAGTAAAACTCCCAAACTTGGCTGCCCTTTTATTAGACACCAGTCGGATCACCTGACTATAGTTGGAGGGGGTGGGAGCTACAACATAGAGCTGGTCACTGCTCTTGTAGAACTATAACAAACAAGGGAAAGTTGTGCTCACCACTAGTTTTTAAAAACATTAGGCGGGGGTGCAATGAGGGTGTGACCACAAAATACATATAGACAAATACAAGATTCCTCTGCACTCAACCCATTATCAATATATTTAAGACAGAGACATTTTGTGCATACTGCTACTGAAAAATGCCTTACCCTTTAAACAAAACAGGGATTGTTTGTCCATATATTGCAATATATTTAAGCTGGCCAACTACATCAAAGTCATCCCATATCTGGCCAGTCCTATGCTCAATTTTCATCTGATTCATTAAGAATTCTGAAAATTATGAAAATTGAGCATAGGACTGGCCAGATATGGGATGACTTTGACGTAGTTGGCCAGCTTAAATATATTGCAATATATGGACAAACAATCCCTGTTTTGTTTAAAGGGTAAGGCATTTTCAGTAGCAGTATGCACAAAATGTCTCTGTCTTAAATATATTGATAATGGGTTGAGTGCAGAGGAATCTTGTATTTGTCTATATATATATATATATATATATATATATATATATATATATATATATATATATATATATATATATATATATATATATATATATATATATAGTTTACATACAAAATATATGTACATTTTGTTCTAATATATCACAGTTATTTATTTAGATACACCAGAAGAATGCAGAAAATGACTAATCTGGAATTTTTGCCATTTTTTAAAAAAAAGCCACTGAATTTAAAAAGTGCTGATAAAGCAGATTCTTACAAAAGTTTTGGGTTTAAGGTTTTTTTTATTTTATTTTTTACAATTATACTGCATTTTTAGGCCAGTTTTTACTTGCACCCGAAGCAACGTGAGAAATATAGGGTCTTAACTGTAATAAATACTTAGTTCACTTGAAACAGGGTATTGCTCCTCTGAGCTGGGGATGTAGCGAACTGTTCGCCCGCGAACTAGTTCGCGCGAACTTCGACTGTTCGCGTCCGCCGAATGTTCGCGAACGTTTGGGAACGTTCGCATTTTGAGTTCGCGTTCGATCGTTCGACCATTCGACCATTCGAATTCCTTCAACCGCTAAAAAATCGAACGATTTCCATTCGTTCGAACGATTGTAAGCATTCGATCGAATGAAAAGCATTCGATCGAATGGCTTCGATCGTTCGATTCGAATGAAAATCCTTCGATCGAACGATTAAAATCCTTCGATCGTTCGAATCGAACGATTTTAGCGGGTGTTCGAAGTTCGCGAACTGTTCGCGAACGTTCGCATTTTTTGCCGGTGTTCGCGAACGCCGTTCGCGAACACCAAATCGGCAGTTCGCTACATCCCTACTCTGAGCGGCCTACAATATAATTATAACATGTTTTCTCAGCAAAGTACAGTTACAGTTAAAAGGAATAAATAATAGCCAATGTACATTAAGAACATTATGTTACCATACATATCAATAGTGTTACTTTCCTGTGTCATGACACAGAAGTGCTTACTTGTTTCTAGAGTGAATTCATTTTAAACTGGTTATAACAAATACCCTGCTGTTGATATTTTGCTGACCTTCACAAATTCATCAGTGTCCAATGTAATTATAGTGATTTAAACTGAGCCTTATACAATAGCTATTTGTCTTTGAACAATTGTAATATCATTTGTTTCTTTCTCAGTTAGCCATGTATTTTTAATCACATGCTGGGTGATATGTATTTTATGTTCAATTAAGTCTAATTATGGCTAGGTTTAATAAGTGGGGAAGCAAAAACTTTTTTTTTTTTTTTTTGCTAATATAGACAAAGGTGTATATGGGTTAGGTTGTGAAGTTGGCAAGTACACCTCTCAGAGAGTGCACAAAATGATTATTATACGTTAATTCTGCATTATTCCTTTTCTAACTTGATATCTAAAAAGAATCATACGTTTGGTGCACATGGTCAACATTAAATTACTTTTGTGTTTTCTGTACTTGTAATTTGCTTTTAAAATTCTGTAATATAAATCACTAAAAATTCAATTTTGATTCTATTTGTACAATTAGGTAGTTATCTTAATAGTCTTTGAAATAAAGATAATGAATTTGCTGTTTTGTCAGATCAGTCAATTCAAATTATTGAATATGCAGGGCTGCAAAAGCTTTGTTTTTCATTGTTTTAACATTTATATGGAGCAGAATACTTTATTTGGTGTGTTTATTGTTGGGGCAGTGTCTCAGCATTTTAAACTGGATTGATACTTTATTCATTATGGCTGTTCAATCGATCAGGTGAGATCAATCTCTTCCAAGGAAAAATTTAATCATCTGCGGCACAAATCTATATCGCTGAAACGAGGCCATTTATTCAAGGGATCTTACTTAACATATGAAGAAAGTAAATTGTTTACTCTGCATTACGAATCTGCATACAAAGCAAATGCAATTTTAGTTCCCTGGGGTTTTAACTGTTATAAAATAAAATAGCATTATTTCTTAATTTCTTGTTAATCTGTACAAATACTGTGTAAAATGCATTTTATAATGGACCTGTTAAGTTTTTCAGTAAATAAAACACTTTTCAGATATTTTAGATTCATAGATATTTCATGCAAATTGGATTTATGTAGACATTAAAAAGGCTAGGTACAGCTTATAGCATACTTAATATAACTTTTTAAAGGACTAATCAGAGTTTTTTAGGAAAACTATACTCTCAGATTTTTTTGTAGAGATGTTATCATGACAGGGAAAAATCTATGTTGGCTGGTAATTCTCTGTATAGGTGATGAGAAAACCTAGGGAGTTGCCTCTGCCCATAAATATATAATGCAATATTCACGGTATGCAAGACCATGCTATTTCTGAATTATAAAAATATATGGAGGTCATTCCAATTAGACTCAAGGCAGTTAAAAATAAAATGTTTTCCCTTATGCCCCATAAGGGTAAAATACTGTATAAACATAAATATACATGTCCCAAAACGAACAATGTAAAAAAGTTGCAAGATGCAAAAGCACATAGGTTTTATGTGTGAGAAACTCAATGCTTCAATCCCTTGATGAAGGACTGTGTTCCAAAACAGTGGGGTTTCTCAAACACAACATGTGTGCTTTTTCGACTTGCAACTTTTACACATTGTTACCTTTTGTGGCATGTGTGTGTAGGTTCATTAGTGTGTTTTGCATTGTAATGTAATTCATATTTGATATATAAAAGAAGAGTCATACATTCCATTAATGCCTGATGTTGTTAATTCTGCGTGCATTGGTTTTCCATACTACAGATTATTTTCTGACTTGTAACAGGATTAGGACACAAGAGGAGGCCTGATATGGCAGAAAAGATAAAACTGCAAGTTGTAATGTCTTCAAGGTACATCTGTAGTTGAAAAATTCATATGTATAAGATTAAAATATAGTGGCCTATTGAAAACATATTGCCAATGAACCAGGGTTGCAGAATCCATATGTATTTTAAGGTTGTCCCTATTAAATTACTTTACTACAGGTATAGGATCCCTTATCCGTAAAACCCGATATCCAGAAAGCTCCGAATTACGGAATGGCTGTCTCCCATAGACTCCATTTTATCCAAATAATCCAAATTTTTAAAAATGATTTCCTTTTTCTCTGTAATAATAAAACAGTAGCTTGTACTTGATCCCAACTAAAATATAGTTAATCCTTATTGGAAGCAAAACCAGCCTATTAGGTTTATTTAATGTTTAAATGAATTTCTAGTAGACTTAAGGCATGAAAACCCAAATTATGGAAAGATCCGTTATCCGGCAAACCCCAGGTCCCGAGCATTCTGGATAACAGGTCCAATACCTGTACTTTGTTTATACAGAAAGTCCGGCACAGTACAGATTTAGCTTAATCTTTCCTTAAACATGTTGAAGTCCAGCTTATTTCTACCCAGCCAGGGAAATCATGTCTGGACTAAAACTTCTGCATCAGGAGTCTACAGCCTTTGTGCTGTATAGACAGAGGTGGTGTAGGGCAGACATTCCAGGATGGAGATGTCCAGTATAAGTAAATAAATCTACATAAAGAACATGGCTTTCAACAACTTGGTGTTGTATGTTATGAATGAATGAATGAACAACACTTTTATGTATATAATCAACACAGTTTTGCATTCATAGGCATGCTTTACAATGTTACAAAGGTTTACATTATTAAATAATTTGTCACATACAGGTTTATCAAACTTGAACAGCAACACATTGCAGAGGGACAGCTCTTATTTTATTGAAAAAAGGGTGCAATTTGTTCCCCTTTTTAGCTTGATACACTTGATTAAATCTCATTTGTCTGTTCCAGAAGAGAACGAGGCTCGGGGAAGAGAAGACATAATAGGCCTTGAACACAAAGACTGAAACAATAGGGGTGTCAGGATCTCTCTTTTCACATTTGTAATTAAGTTTCCATGTTTTCTGTGTAACTTTTTAAAAAAGTGAGAAGATTTTCAGAGAGTTATTTATGTCAGCGAAAGGGACAGTGTCGGACTGGGATGCCAGGGGCCACCAAAAAACCTTAGACAGTGGGCCCACTTTCCAAACTATTATTCCTCCTCTCTCAGCCTCTCATTCTTCTAGTCTTTTATATCTACTTACTATATTTTTCCATTATTAAGAATTTTTCCCCATAAAGGAATAGGTAAGGATCATGAAAGAGGCTAAATGGTTAGAAGCAAGAGGGCCCACTGACACCTGGGCCCACCGGGAGTTTTCCTGGTATCCCGGTGGGCCAGTCCAACACTGGTAAGAGATCAAGCAGTTATGGACAACGGGTAGAGAAGGATGACTCTCCAAATGCCAATACAGATTCAGATTTTTCACTGATGAGCCCATTAGACTCTAACCACTTTCCATATCATCTGCCCCTAACATACCCTTCAAAATTCCTACAAAATCCATTGTTAATAGTAATACTTGTCCAACCCATGGCACAATGGCATAAAAAGAAAGGGGCTTTGAAAAATTACATTCTGTTTTTGTAGATAAACATTGACCTATACAGTACCTCAGTATTATTCCTACAGCACAGAGATCAGGACTAGGATAAAACCACAATGCAACCACTAACAGAACATACTGAGCATCTCAGAAGAAACTTAATATCAGTGCATAACCTTTCTATCTAGGAGCAGTTACTATTGTTAAGGAGGATGCTGTGCTCTTGTATTAGCAATAGCTACTGTATAGGTTACAGTGACAAACATTTCATCATTCATCCCATTGAGAATAGCTATATTTAAAATACTTCTGTTACATTTAACCCTTTTAAAAGGCATGACCGATGATGATACATTCTCAGTGAATCGGAGCATAAAGCTCATAGGAGTAGGGGCACTGCATTATCCTTGATTACACACAATGCACAACAGATAAATATGGGAAATGGAATCTCAAGAGAACACTTAAGAAGTGCATTTTTTCATAAACTATAGCATAAAAAAAGGGAACAATTATGTCTGACTTGTATAACATAATATACCACATGCACCTAGACATCCAGATCAGATATGTACACAAACTCATTACAGATAAAAACTGGTGAAAAATCCCTTTAGCGCATAGAATATTAAAACATTAAAAAGAAACAATACAAATGCTTTCAGACCGCATGCATCATTTTATCTACCACAGGGAACAAGACAACATCTAGCATCTACAGCATCTGTGAATAGGATAAAGTCAGAATGGCATTGTTTGTTGTTACACTTCTGATTACTACCATTGTATCCATGACTAAACTAGCCCAAACGCAAAACAGGAATAAGCTATAAAACCAAACTTCCCCCCCCAATTAGGCTCAACTCAATGTAACCGATAATCAGACCAGCAATATGTAGGTTGCCATTGGTATTTAAGGAATGCCTGCATTTGAACTGGTACAAATATCTAAGGCAGTATGAGGGAATTTCAAATAAAGTTACTTGGTTATGACACGTTTAGGTGCTGCATGGATTCTTGGAACTCATTGCTATAGCATATAACAGTGATCTATTAAAATATGTATTGCTGATTCTCATGGATCTATTTTTGAATTAATTGCAAGGGATAACTCAAGCTGGCCTCTATATTGTAGCTATTTCAACCTACATTGTTATATAGGATATTAAAATATTGGAGTGATAGCTGCAATAGAAGCTATTTTAGAAGGATCCTTCTTGTTAATTATGTTCATTACCCCATATTGGATACATTTTATGGGGGCTTTCGTTTTTAATATTAGTTTTTGGCAACATCAATAAATGTGACATGTTTTCATCTTATTTGGGGGCAGATTTATCAAGGGTCGAAGTGAATTCGAGGGAATTTTCAAAGTAAAAAAATTCGAAGTAATTTTTTGGATACTTCGACCATCGAATAGCATACTACGACTTTGACTTCGTTTCGAAGTAAAATCGTTCGAATATTCGACCATCCGATAATCGAAGTACTGTCTCTTTAAAAAAACTTCGACTTCAATACTTCGCTAAATTAAACCTGCCGAAGTGCTATGTTAGCCTATGGGGACCTTCTAATGCATTTTTCTAAGTTTTTTGTAGTCAAAGTAAAATCGTTCGATCGATCGTTGAAATTGCTCGATTGAACGATTTTACTTCGACCGCAAAATGGTCAAATTCGGTAAAAAAAACTTCGACTTCGATATTCGAAGTATAGCCATTCGATGGTCGAATTTCGAAGTATATTTCACATTGAAATTCGACCTTTGATAAATCTGCCCCGTGGGGGCCGATTCACCAAGGGTCGAATATCGAGGGTTAATTAACCCTCGATATTCGACTGGGAATTAAAATCCTTCGACTTCGAATATCGAAGTCGAAGGATTTTTGCGCAAATAGTTCGATCAAACAATCGAAGGAATTTAAACGATTAAATCCTTCAAATCGAACGATTCGAAGGATTTTAATCCAACGATCGAAGGATTATCCTTCGACCAAAAAAACTTAGGAAAGCCTATGGGGACCTTCCCCATAGGCTAACATTGACTTCGGTAGCTTTTAGATGGCGAACTAGGAGGTCGAAGTTTTTTCTTAAAGAGACAGTACTTCGACTATCGAATGGTCGAATAGTCGAACGATTTTTAGTTGAATCCTTCGATTTGAAGTCGTAGTCGAAGGTCGAAGTAGCCCATTCGATGGTCGAAGTAGCCCAAAAAACACTTCGAAATTCGAAGTTTTTTTTACTTCGAATTCTTCACTTGAAGTTAGTGAATCTGCCCCTTAGTGTTTTGGGTTTGCTTTGATGCCTTATTTCTGTTTTGATTTTGAGCTAGTATTTAAGATAGAGTATATTATGCAAAGGGAATCATTCTGATTATCAAAATATAATGCCATGTTTCCTTTTCTCATGTAAGCTTTTAGCATCCATACAAATATTACTGCCGCTATGTGAAGCATATTATAAATAGTAAAAATTTGAATTCCAGTGGCAATGTAAGCCTTGTTTATTCAGACTGCCAGGGCTAAAGAATTCATGATTGCTGAAAACAAGAGCAAAATGGTTGAGTAATTTATGAAAAGCTACAAATATCTCAGTTTGTATGTTATAGTGCAATATTGCTAATTAAAAACACATTCATATTAAATTGCATTGTAATGTGTACTTACAAAAGTAATACTGTTGAGGGTAAGAAAATAATTTTGCTTTGTTATGACTTTGAATAATATAATTTTATTTGCGTTTATGCTGAGTATTATTTCAACTAGTTTATACTGAGGAGTGATGTCATATTTTTTCCAGACACCCTGACAGTTAACTAATAAGTTCAATGTCCATTAAACCAGTTGATTTAAGGAATTTAATTTCACGTTTGCAGTTCATTTTATGTTTTCTCAATAAAAAAACATGCACTTTCAAATTTAGTGCTTTACTCTGTAATATAGACAAGAGGAAATTGGTTTGCAATGCTGGCTCTATATCATGTATTCATTGCCGTATGAAATAAATATTGGCTGCAGTTTCCTTTGAGGCTTTTACTCTCTCCTGTATAATTTTATGTTAAGGGTTAGTAGCATATTGCAATTGAATAATATAAATCTTAGTCAGTAGTACTAGTTATGTCATTTAAAGTTTTCATTACTTTTATAATATTAAGAAATTCTTCAGTATTTTAGTTATGATTTCACCTCATCTTCCTTTTATATACAGTATATTTGCAGTCTTCAGTATAAAACATTCAGCTGTACATGCACAGCAGTAGGATTTGGGCCACACGTGGCTTTCTGTGCTCAACAGCATCCAACTGCTATTTGAACAAAAGAACATTTGCATAGGTTTCTTTTATAACAAAACATCCAACACAAAGTTTATAGTGAGTCTTTTTCTGAGTTGCCCATCATTGATTTAGGACAATAAAATATTATAATATGCTCCCAGTACCTATTACTATCAAAGCCTATTGTGAACTGGGGGATGTAATTTCTCACTGCTGTGGTCAGTCAATGCATCTTCTAAAAACAGAAGAACAAAGAAAAGTGATAAACAATGTCTTAATAAACAGTGTAACCCACAAACAACATAAAGGACACAAGTAAGGGGATTATTGCTGGTGAAAGTTCAGCTGCATTATTACTGTTCTTATATTTTTAATTGAAAAATAATTTAAACCACAGAATGTAACTATGTAGTACAAAATGACTTATTGATTTATTTAAAAATATCCCAGATACAGATGCAGCCACTTTGGTTTGCCTGTTTGACACAGAATAACTAAACACAGATATCCCCCTTATCCCATTTAACACAGAAAATTGTGTCACAGCATCCCATCTAATTAAACCATTCCCCATTGTGAACAATGGTGCTTTGGTATGCTAATGAAAAGGTTAAATGCATTAAATGAGTTAAGATAACTTTAGATAACACAGTTTCTTTAATTAACCCTGAGTCATGACGCATTTAACTCACAAATCCAAGTGGCTTCATCTGTAGTGTATCCACTTTGGTGATATTTTATTGCATTTTTACTTTGATTTACTGTTGTTTTAATTTTACGTATACAGAAGGTTTATGTACATGTCTACTAATATCAGTACATTTTTTATTTTAAATCTTTATTTTTAATATTTTAAATTGCACACGTAAAAGAAATCACAGCAGTTGCACATTTTCTCAAAGACATAACATATGTGCCTACTATCGCTACAAAACTTTATATGTACTGCTTTTCTTATAGTAATCTCTTGCTCAGAGACAAAAGATAGCAGATACAAGCTAATCTATGTATCTTTTCATAAAACCTTATGCAACAGTAGGTCTAAAACTAGTTGAAGGGGGAAGAGAAAAGGGAAAAGGGGGGAAACATTCCAGGCTTAAATATACACTCAAAAAAGTATCAAGTATTAAGAGAGAATGAATACTTTGACACTACAGTGAAGTCTAAGCAGTTCAAAATTACCTAGTAAGATACCCACAGACAAATATTAGCAAATAAACTTTGGGTCAAAAAGGTTTTTTTTTGAGCATGGTTTGGCAGAGATCAATCACTTCCATCTCAGAATCTAGCCTCCTCCATATATTGAGTCCATGGTAACCAAGTGGCCCAGTGTTTCCGAATAGCTGTTTGGATTTCAGCATGTTTTTCTTCAAACCTGCGAATTTCTTCCATTTCTGCCCACCATTCAGAGACCGTATGGACCAGTGTAGATTTCCATTTGCGTGGAATCAGAATTGTTGCAGCATTTGATGAATATTGTGTCAAGGATTTACTGTAAAGGTGTTTAGAAGTGTTATTGTGGTCCAGCAGTATCGCTGCCGGTGTCATCTCAATAGATAGTTTGAGCTTATCCTTCAGTACATTTTATTTTATGCTATTCATTGCTGCTTTATATTCCCTATATAGTTGGGAAAGAAGGTAAAGAAAAGTCTAACTTAGTGGGGGTGGAAATATGAATACTGTCATAATTTTTATGGTGTAGATTTTATTTCTAAATTACACTGTAAATAATCCACTCTATCATATAAAATTGTATTCCTGAACCAAGTCTATTTTCATTTAGTTGTAATATTGGTGTGTAGGCAGACATCTCAATTCATTTTTCCTGCTCATGTGCTTTCAGAAAGAGTCAGAACTTCAGGATGGTATTGTTTTCAGATAAGCTATTGTTTCTCCAACTCAATGTAACTGAAAGAGTTTCAAGGGGACTTTTTTCTATAGTGAAATTCTTATATGTACCAAGGAGCTGCTATCTTGTGTCAGGGAGCCATTATATGGTTACCTTGCCATTGTTCTGCTGATGGGCTGCTGGGGGTGGGGGGAAAGGAAGGGGGTGATATCACTCCAACTTTCAGTGCAGCAGTAAATAGGGACTAAAGTTGATCAGATTTCAGTGGGGGATTCTGCTAGAAATTTTATTTAATGCATTTTGAAAAATGCATTTCCCATGACACAATGCCTTTAAGCACCTGGTAAATTGAATTGGACAGGCACTCCGCTTTAGAAAGATGCACCAGCCTGGAGATCTTTCTATCCAAGCTGAACACTGTCATCTTTTTTGCATTTTCCAGAAATCCTTTGCACCTACTGTATGTAAGACTATAACAAACCCTCTTATACCTTGCATGCCATCCTTCTTCCCACACCTGCCGGCTACTTTTTTGAAAGACAAGACTTGATATGTTTTCCAGGTTGCTATAGTTTGTAATGTAGTATTAATACCTGTGAGAGAACTTTACTGCTTAAACTACTAGATGCCAGGTGATGAATTCAGCCCTACAGGCAATTTGAATTGCCTCAGCCTTCAAAAAGGTTTCATAGATATGATTGTTTGTGAAATAATCTGACCTTCAAACATGGAGGCAGATTTACTAACCGCAAAAAATTCACCAGCTTCCTATTCGCACCCATCGCAACACTTCACCAGGCATGGTAACGTTCAGTAAAATCCGCATTTTAGTTAATTTGCAGAATAACGTCCATTCGCCAGAGCGAAAAGTTGCCTGGCAATAGAGTGCGAATGACCGCCAGCGTCTGTCTCTTTCGTTAGCAAATTGGCACCTGCGCCCATTAGTAAATTGCCGATGTCCCTGCGGGTGGTAACGTTTGCGTTAGCCACTTCGCCCTTTTAGTAAATCTGTCCCATGGTCTGGTCAAGTTTCCTGAACTGCACTATTGTAAAACTAGGCCACATTTAGCTACATGGTAGCTACATTTCCCTTACCTGAAACACTAACTTTCTTTGGCAAAAGACTACTTGACACCAACAACTACAACAAGTACCTCAGTTGAGAAGCAGGGTAAAAACAAACTCTAGAGAAACAACAATATCATAACACAATGGTAACTTTACCAGATGAGGAGGTCCCTCTGTTAAAAGGAAAACAGACTATTACTAACTTAAGATGTAATTCTCCACTAAGTAATGCAAATTTCAAAAGAAAAAGTAGTAACCTCTGTTGTATGCTGGCTAATGCACAGAGTTTGTCAGGTAAAATGGAACCTAGAATTAATTTATGGCTCTAAAAATTATGATATAATTGGGATCACTGAGACCTGGTGGGATGAAGCATATGACTGGACTGTAAATTTAAATGGTTACACCATTTTTAGGAGGGGCAGAGGGATTAAAAAGGGTGGAGGAGTATGTTTATATGTAATGTCTGAATTACGCCAAGCACTAAAGAAATAACCATTGGCACTGGTGAGGGTATATAATCCCTCTAGGTAGAGATTTTGACTGGGCAAAAGGTTCCAAAGAAAATTATCATTGGTGTATGCTATAAACCACCTCGTATAAGTGATGAGTATGAAGCCCAGCTACAAATAGAAGCGGCTTCACAAATAGGTCAAGTTATTACTATGGGCACTTCAATTATACAGACACTGACTTGGGGTTGCCAAGAAAGAAAAAGCTAGTAGGTTTGTTAATATGCTGAATGACAACTTTTTATTCCAGCTTGTTCAAGAACCTACTAGGAATAACTCTCTTTTGGATCTTGTAATAACTAGTAATACTAAACTCATCTCTAACATTTGTGTGGGTGAGCATTTTGGGAATAATAATCATAACACGGTCTCCTTTGAGATTCTGTTGCAGAGGCAATTCTATAAGGGAGTAACTAAGACACTACATTTTAGACGTGCAAATCAGGCAAGCAAAAATCAATATGGAAAAGGATATTGCAGCAAGCAGTAAAAATAATCCAAAATTATTTTTTAAATATGTAAGCAGGAAGGGATGCTAACATAATATCAGAAGGGCATCAGCTGGTTGATAAGAACAAAAAAAAAGCAAAGATTCTGAATACATATTTTTTTGTCTGTCTACACAATGGGGAACCAGCTAATGAAGGTTTCCTTCTAAATAGTCCAAATTCTAGTAATACAACTAATGATGCATGGTTCACAGATGAGGAAATTCAAAAGAGACTAGAATGTATTAAGATAAACAAAGGTCCGGGCTGGATGGTATTCATCCAAGGGTACTTAGGGAGCTTAGGTCTGTGATTGTCAAACCTCTTTACTTTATTTTATTTTTCAGGATTCATTGAGGTCTGGCATGATGCCAAGAGACTGGCTAATAGCTAATGCAGTGCTGCTATTCAAAAAGAGATCTCATTCTCAGCCTCAAAACAATAGGCCAGTTAGTCTGATGTCAGTGGTAAGAAAGCTTTTTGAAGGGTTAGTAAAGGATAAGATACTGGACTTCATAGCAAATCATAATACTATGAGTGTATGCCAGAATGGTTTCATGCGTAATAGATCTTGCCAGACTAACAATTTCTTTTTATGAGAAGGTGAGCAGGGACCTCAACTCTGGGATGGCAGTGGATGTGATTTACTTAGACTTTGCTAAAGCATTTGATACAGTGCCACACAGAAGGTTACTGATTAAATTATGGAATGTTGGCCTGGAACATAGTATTTGTACCTGGATAGAGAACTGGCTAAAAGGTAGACTACAAAGAGTGGTGATAAATGGAACATTTTCTAATCGGACCATTGTTGTTAGTGGAGTACCGCAGGGCTCTGTACTACGTCCTTTGCTTTTCAACTTGTTTATTATGACCTGGATGTGGACATTGAATGTACTGTTTCTATTTTTGCAGATGATACTAAATTGTGCAGAACTATAAGTTCCATGCAGGATGCTGCCACTTTGCAGAGTGATTTGAATAAGTTGAAAAACTGAGCAGCAAACTGGAAAATGAGGTTCAATGTTGATAAATGTAAGGTTATGCACTTTGGCAAAAATAATATAAATGCAAGTTATACACTTAAGGGCCCATTTACTTAGTTCGAGTGAAGGAATAGAAGAAAAAAAACTTCGAATTTCGAATGATTTTTTTGGCTACTTCGACCATCGAATTGGCTACTTCGACCTTTGACTACGACTTCGAATCGAACGTTTCGAACTAAAAATCGTTCGAATATTCGACCATTCGATAGTCGAAGTACTGTCACTTTAAAAAAAATTTGACCCCCTAGTTTGCCACCTAAAACCTACCGAGGTGCCATGTTAGCCTATGGGGAAGGTCCCCATAGGCTTTGTAACAATTTTTAGGTCGAAGAAAAATCGTCCAATCAATGGATTAAAATCCTTCGAATCAAACATTTCGAAGGATTTAATCGTTCGATAGAACGATTTTTCATTCGATCAAACTATTTGCGGTAAATCCTTCAACTTCGATATTCGAAGTCGAAGGATTTACATTCGGCAGTCGAATATTGAAGGTTAATTAACCCTCGATATTCGACCCTATTCAACCCTATTCAACCCAATGTAAATCTGCCCCTAAATGACAGTGTGCTGGGAGTTTCCTTAACTGAGAAGGATCTAGGGGTTTTTGAAGATAACAAGTTGTTTAATTCTGGGCAGTGTCATTCTGTAGCCACTACAACAAATGTAGTTCTGTCTTGCATAAAAAAGGGCATTAACGTAAGGGATGAAATTATAGGTCTCTTTAAAAGTCTCTGTTAAGGCCTCACCTAGAAAATGCAGTGCAATTTTGGGCTCCAGTCCATAAGAGGGTTACTGTATAAATAAACTGGAGAGAGTACAGAGAAATGAAACTAAACTGGTTAGGGATGGAAGACTTAAATTTTGAGGGTCGACTGTCAAGGTTGGATTTTTTTTTCTCTGGAAAAAAGGATGCTTATGAGGGGACATGATTACACTTTACAAGTACATTAGACTACATTATAGACAAATAGCAGGGGACCTTTACCCATAAAGAGGATCACCGTACCAGAGGCCATCCCTTCAGACTAGAAGAAAAGAACTTTCATTTGAAGCAACGTAGGGGGTTCTTCACAGTGAGGACAGTGAGGTTGTGGAATGCACTGCTGGGTGATGTTGTGATGGCAGATTCTGTTAATGCCTTTAAGAATGGCTTCGAAGATTTCTTGGACAGACATAATATAAAAGGCTATTGTGATACTAAACTCTATAGTTAGTATAGGTATGGGTATACTGTAAATAATTCATGTGAAGGTATGGAAGGGTGTGTGTGTATGGATGCTGGGTTTTTATTTGGAGGGGTCGAACTTGATGGACTTTGTCTTTTTTTAACACAATTTAACTATGTAACTATGTAACTTTCAAAGAGCTACATTATAGTGCTCATTGTTCACAGGTATCAGCTATTATTGAAACAGATTAGATTTATTGAACAGCCACTAAACAATGACAATATTTTGCTGTATTCTAAGTATTTATGAGTAACTGGACAAGCATTTCTGCTTCACTGCACTGTTCTTGTGTGTTATTTTCCTTGCAATATTCCCAATATTCAAGTTTCCTCTCACCCCAGAAACATATTTTCTAATTTAACTTCTGTTGAAATTGATACTAAACATTTGTATGGCTGTGGAAATCGAATTCAATTGTATGCTTCTCTGTGTAATATGTTGAAACTTGCTACATTTAAGAATTAATTTACTCAAAATACTGTAATATAAATATTCTGACACTCAACCAATAATGCTCTCAAATTTCCTACACTTCACAAGCACTGAAATTATTATAGGGAAACACAGTTTTGCTGTTTGCAAAAGTATCATAGTATAATATTTTGTAGCATTACATTACACAATTGATACTTATGCACCTCACTTTTCAAATATTGACAAAGATTCTAAATTTGCTTAAAATCAGAGCTTTGACTGGACCTCCAAAGACAGCGTTGCTCCTAAGGCACTGTGATTTCACTTTGGCCTAATAATAGTAATTAACCCAAACTTAAGCTTCCGTTCCTTCTAATATAGCAAGATAGCCACTCCGTATTGATGAAAATCAGCACCTCATGTTGATGCCCCCACTCTTAACAAAATAGTGTTCTTTTAGGTGTGGGTGGTGCTATATTTGTGCTCTCACATTGCTTTAAACTATGGCCAACAACTCTTTTTCTTGGGCTTATGTGACTTTTTGCTTTTCAGAAAAATTCAGATATGATTTTGTATAGTTTGTTTTGTATAATGATTTATTTTGTGCTATACAGGACAGTGCTTTGCAGATGTCTTAATATAATTAACTAGTGCATATTTGACCTGATCTTAGCTACTGAATTCTGTCGTTTCTGTGGTGAATGTTAGCCTTTCAGATGCTTTCCATTTTAAACCTTTTCAAGACAGTTTCTAGATAGTTTGCTGTAGCAATAATTAGTGATGGGCGAATTTATTCGCCAGGCGCGAATTCGCAGCGAATTTGCGCGATTCGCGAAACGCCCGCGAAAATTTGCGGCAAAAATTCACCGGCGTCAAAAATGTTTTTCCGAAAAAACGTGCGCCGGCGTCAAAAAACGTGCGCCCGCGTGGGCACCGGCGTCAAAAACGGGCGCCGGCGTCAAAAACGAGACGCCGGCGCCGTTTCGCGAATTTTTCGCCGTTTTGCGAATTTTTCGCCGTTTTGCGAATTCGCCCATCACTAGCAATAATGATATAGTATTTGAACCAACTGTGCCCACTAGAATATCCAAAGGCTTGATTATTGTTTTGTACCCTTTTTCTTATGTGTTGCAAACTACTTTGGAATCTGTCTTCATTTTCAAAACCTTCCTTTAGATTCACAGCCTGAATTAAGAACGTTACAATGTGGGGTTTGAAATCCAGCAAATGTGTCTCTTATGGTACAGTATTAATTCACTGGAGGAGACCATTTGTAATGCATATTTATTTTTTATTCTAAGATATTTTTCTAACATAAAGTAATATTAAAATTATATGAATTTTAAGTTTTAGTGCTTTGAAATAAAAATACCACCGTGAAAAACATTTCAGTGTATGATTTGATATTCATTAAAAGGGGGATTGTTCAGACTGAATACCTTTTTAAAGGCACTATGTACATTCAGAGGTTATTATTATTGCTGTATGTTATGCAATACATTCATAAATAGGCAGATATTTTTACGTAAAGGTTAGGGGTTTTTTTTTATAAATGTTTTGCAGCCGTTTGGTACCATTAAATCTTTTCATGTTTTTTCAGAATCTCAAGTTATACAGTATTTATTTTATAGCTTCTGGTCTCTAACAGGGTATGTTCCTATTATTTTCTTCCACTTCTGACAGATCACTTTTAATTTCCCTCAGGTTAAGCATCATTTCTGAGCTACATTTTGGCACCTCGATGACAGCACATACCAGGCCACTCAAAAGTTTATTGTATGTAATAAACCTGAGTTGAAAGCAAATACACAATTCTCAGTTACTCAATATCAATAGTAATTTGCGCAACCATATAATCTGTATGGATGCTTTTGCTTCCCAAACGGTTCAGAAATCTTTTATAGCACTTAAACTCCAACAATCTTTCTAGCAAAAAAAAATAATCTTATTGCTGTGGAATGTCTCATTCATATTTTATACTACTGTAAACAATCTAGTTTCACGCTGCTGTAATTACCTTATACACATGACTGCCTTAACTGTGAATAATCAATGTCATACTTGAAATAAAGAATCCACAAGAGAGAATGGATTTCAATCATCCCCTTAAGCCATGTCTGCACTAATACTTCTGCAATACATACAGATTTCATAAACATGTGCAAGGATATTAAGGGGTGAGGATTTGAATTTATCTGCACTCAACTCAATATTATAAAAAAAGACAAGTATCAATCCTTCCTTTCAAATACAGTACAGTATTTTATTGTTATCATTTTAATGTCAGTTATCTGTTGACAGTGGGACTGCCCTTATTTTCTCAGCAGCAAAACCCAATGAAAAAAAGGTGAAACTAAGACACAAAAGGCAAAACACAGAAATGGTTGGAAATGAAAGTGGCATAAGGAAATAGAGAGAGAGAGAGAAATACAGGGAGTTTTATTATACTTTATTTATAAAGCATCAACATATTCCACAGTGCTTTTATATCATCTACTCCGGTAGACCTTAGAGTCTAAGGGCCCTTTTATATTCACTGGGACCAACCTATTCCAGAAACTAACTACTGTACCTTGCCTGAATGATTTTTGAGTATGCACAAACCTGGGTAGAATGTACAAACTCCTTGAGTCCTGGCTAGACTTAAGCTAGAACATTTGTTTAGATGGAGACAGTGTCCTTAAAGAAACAATACCATTATATAACAAATATCAAATATCACTAATAACTCCCTGTAGCATTTTACCAAAATAAAAGTGCAGGATACTGCATTAGACTGACAGGTGTACATTCATCAACTATAGTGTTGAAACTGTCCCGTTCTGCTTTGACAAAAAATTAATGAAACAGTAAAAAAAATTGCAAAATAGTGACTTTTCACCAAATTAATTGAAATTGAATTTTTTTTGTTGCACCAAATACATTGGAGTCAATGGGCAATTTTTTGTGCTTTTTCTTGTGCCAAATGCATTGGAGTCAAAAAGTGTTTTTCTTGCGACAAGTATATTGGAGTAAATGAGTGTGCGTTTTTTTTCTTTGCAGTTTTAATCACATCAAATGCATTTTCCCTGTGATCCAGACCTATGGCAAAATTCTTGTACGTATTTGCTGACACTTTTGCCACTCCCAAAAAAATGTATTAATCCCTAATTAGATTTGAATATTTCATATGATAATTTCCAAATTATTTTCATTGAAACTATGCAGTATATTTGGGAGAGTAAAGTCCAAAAGAAGTTCATGCTTATTTATTGTTTTGAATTGTTTTAGAACACACTATACTGTGAGAATATTATGCATAATATTCAAGCAATTATTTAAGTCCTTACAAAAGTAAATCCTAAAAAGGATCCATTACATCACAATAGCTTTAATTGAATGTAATGTTTATATATCAACCCGCTTCATTGAACAACATCATGAAAAAAGTTTAAATCCTCTCAAGGGACAATTTACCATACTAATTTTTAAAATTCTGTAATTGTATTAGTTAAAGTTACAGGTGCAGGTAAAAAGAAGTGGAAAATAATTTCCAATTTGCTTTATACTGGGAAAGAATCTTCTCTTTCCCACTCAGTAACATACATATTTATATGCATGAACTTATTTTAGATTGTTGTAGCTGCCATTTTGTTTTCTGTAGCTTACAATATGTTTTATATGCCTTGCTCCTGTTCGCTCTTCATTTAATTACTGTTACTGGGGGTTTGGCTTTTTTTTTAAAGTTAATGAGGGACTGTTGGGGGAAGTGTGCTTTTAGTAACGATGTGAGCGCACTCGCTGGCCTTCCTATGATAAATTGCCTGGTGCACAGCCCTCTGAGGAAATAGTCGATAGGGGTTAACCCCATTTGCATATGCTCCTGTGTGCCGGTACCTCCTTTTGCTGTGGAAGTGTGCTTTTAACCAGCGAATATGAGAGTTCTAATCTGGTGCTGACCCAGTTTATCTGACTGACTGATAGATATGCTTATAAGTGAATAGGCTGGGTGGTAGTAAAAGCATCTAAAGTACAGCACTTGGCAGGTCTGAAAGGGTATGTAAAGGCAAAAAATAAAATCCTGTTTTTATTTTCTTTAATGAAAAAGCAATACTTTTTTTATACAATATACTTTAATTAAAAAATGTGTACCATTTTTATCAGAAATCTGAATGTATGCAGTGAAATTCCCCCTTCGTTTTACTTGCTCTGACAGCTGCGGACATTAAACTTCAGACAGTGCCTAACTGCTCTGCAGAGAAACAATCATACTTTCAGATGGCAGGGGGGAGCCCCCTAGTTTACTTCCCAGAACTCGAGCAGCTTTGTTTGTTTCCCTGTAGAGGAGCCGGCGACTGTGTAGAGATTTGTATCCACAGACCCAGTGCAGTCTGCATATTCTGATTATTAATCAGTCTTGCTGTATCAGCTTCTATGGCAGATATTATTTGACTTGTACTGTTTTGATCATTTATGCTAAGCTTAGCCTCCCAACAGCAGCCCAGACCACACTGAGCATGTGAATGGTCTTGCAAAGATGGTTTAACAAGGTTACAAGATGATGACACCCTGCGGCCAACTTTGTGAAGGCAAGTGTCAAGTAACATAGTAACATAGTAAGTAAGGTTGAAAAAAGACACATGTCCATCGAGTTCAACCTCTTTTTTTTTCTTTTTCTTTTTTATTAACTACCTATCTGCCATTTGATCCAGAGGAACGCAAAAACCTATCTGAAGCCTCTCCAATTTACCTTAGAGGGGGAAAAATTCCTTCCTGACACCAAAATGGCAATCGGACTAGTCCCTGGATCAACTTGGACTATGAGCTATTTCCCATAACCCTGTATTCCCCTACTTGCTAAAAAGCTATCCAACAACTTCTTAAAGCTATCTAATGTATCAGCCTGTACAACTGATTCAGGGAGAGAATTCCACATCTTCACAGCTCTCACTTTAAAAACCCCTTCCGAATATTTAGGCGGAACCTCTTTTCTTCTAATCGGAATGGGTGACCTCGTGTCAGCTGGAAAGACCTACTGGTAAATAAAGCATTAGAGAGATTATTATATGATCCCCTTATATACATACATAGTCATCATATCATCCCTTAAGCGCCTCTTCTCCAGCGTGAACATCCCCAATTTGGCCAGTCTTTCCTCATAGCTAAGATTTTCAATACCTTTTACCAGCTTAGTTGCCCTTCTCTGTACCCTCTCTAATACAATAATGTCCTGTTTGAGTGATGGAGACCAAAACTGTAGGGCATATTCTAGATGGGGCCTTACAAGTGCTCTATACAGTGGAAGAATGACCCCCTCCTCCCTTAACTCTATGCCCCTTTTAATACAACTCAAGACCTTATTTGCCCTTGATGCTGCCGACTGGCATTTCTTGCTACAGCCAAGTTTATCATCTACAAGGACTCCAAGGTCCTTTTCCATAATGGATTTGCCTAGTGCAGTCCCATTAAGGGTATAAGTGGCTTGGATATTTTTACATCCCAGGTGCATGACTTTACATTTATCAATATTGAATCTCATTTGCCACTTAGCTGCCCAGATTGCCAGTTTGTCAAGATCATGTTGCAAGGATGCCACATCCTGGATGGAATTAATTGGGCTGGGTAGTTTTGTGTACAAACACTGATACATTACTTACAACACCCTCCCCTAAGTCATTAATGAACAAGTTAAATAAAAGTGGACCCAATACTGAGCCCTGAGGGACCCCACTAAGAACCTTACTCCAAGTAGAGAATGTCCCATTAACAACCACCCTCTGTACCCGATCCTGTAGCCAGTTTCCTATTCACGTGCAAACGACTTCATTAAGCCCAACAGACCTTAGTTTAGAAAGCAGTCGTTTGTGGGGCACAGTATCAAATGCTTTGGCAAAATCCAAATAGATCACATCTACTGTCCCACCCACTGTCCAGAATCTTACTTACCACATCATAAAATGCAATCAAATTCTTCTGACATGATCTATCCTTCATAAAGCCAAGTCAAGTGGGTTTTATTGTCATTTCAGCCATATACAGTAATACGGTACATAGTACCACCTCAGACCAGGCAAAACGCTAAGTCCCAAAAAAACGCTGGCGACTTCATTTTTCAGGGTGATAGGCTGCAAAAGATCATAAATTATTTCTGGGGTACCCGGCTTCCCCCCGACATCTCCTAATATATGGCACATAAACTATACACTGGGCTCATGTGTAGGGCAATATAACAACTCTATTTTATTTTATTAAGGTTTCCCTGGGCTTGTGTAGTGTAATGTATTTGCTGTGATGTGAGTGAAGCCGTCGCTGGCGAATTTTCGGAGGTTAGTGAATTTGCCCCTAAATGTCTGAATGTGCTGGACTCACCTGAAGAGAAACTGTAAAACATTCAAAGAGGATTTGGACTGATTAGTCTATTTAAAGGGGCAGTACCATAAAGAAGCGCTTGAAGATACAGAGACTGTTTTGTGAAAGGCCTTCTTTTAGTTAAGCAGATAGTTAGCGCAAGTGAGTTACATAGTGAGGCCCCTATTCCCACCTGGTTAGGAGTGATATTTGTACTAGTTGGCCATTTATTTTAGATAAAGAGTAATTCAGTTTAACTAATACTGTGTGTGCATTATTACTGTGCTTCTAGTGGGGCCACCTGGAGGTGCATTTCCGGATTCCACTAGGTGGAGGCACTGTGCTAGTAAGTACCAGGTACCCAGTCTCTCCCAATAGCACTGTGAAGATACTCAGATTCGTACTGTGCCATCAGGTAAGCACCACACGTGGAGTATAACACCGACAAAAGAGTGTTGAAAGGGTTACATATACAAAATACAGCATTTCTAGCAATATTCTATTTTAGACTTTAGTTCCCCTTTAAGGCAAAAATAAATTCAAAAGGTCTTTTAACTAATACCATGTATATCGTGGGAATTTCACTCAAACTTGTATGTTGATTTTTCTTTTTCCTTCGTTTAAAAATGTGTTTTTAATAAAAGAGACAAAACAATTACTTGCTAAACATCATTACATCATTTTCACAAGTTAACATAATTTTTGGCTACCATTACAGTTGTAAAACCAAATATGATTAGTTAAATAAGGCCATATGCTGAATAAACAATCCCATCTGGAAAAGTGACTGGGAGGTACTCTAATTATATTTTCTGTTCCTTTATTCATTTATGATTTATATTTATAATTATACGCATAATCTTTTTTTTTTTTCATTGTTAAAAAAATAGTAAACAAATACTGAAGCTGAATAATTTGCACGTTAGCTAATGTGATAATATCCTGAGAACACATAATTGCCTTAGCTATTCCTCTAAAAAACAATATTTTTTTATTATGGTGACATTATATACAGTATACACATATACAGTTTCTTATTCATTCAACGTGTTGCTAGTACATTATTTTACACAGAAGAATATTTTTAAAGTACTCCGAAAACATATATACATATATATGGGACATACATATATTTATATGCTATTATGTGTTTCCTTTATTGTTAAAGCATGCACAGACAACATGACTTAAATGGTACCAGATTTCAAATGTTCGAAAGATCAGTGTTAAACAGAAAAGTGCTAGTATGCTGAATACAGTCAATCTGAGACACTTGCCAGGAAGCCATTTAAGAACCAAATTATAAAAATGACAAATACTGTATAGGAGAGATAGCAGGAAGGGCCATCATCATAAAAAATCTGGAGAAAGGATGAGTCCTGTTGAAATACTCTTGGCTATGGAAAAAGTGAACATAATATAAATCAACCCTCTACTGAGAGGGCATGAACAAAAAAAAAAAGCAGCATTACCTTGCCTGTGTGACCTTGTCTGTTTAAACACTAAAATTGGTATGCACCATTTGCTTAAAAACACTCACTGCCTACTGTCTGTCAAACCTATACCACCTGCCAACAGACTTATTTATCTTATAGTTTAAACTCAGATTGTAAGCTCCATGGGACAGGGACCTATTTTCTACAGTTTGGCTGATACTTTATTCTCCTTTATCATAGAAAAAAAAAATCTTGAATAAATGCAACAGCGTATTTAGAAAAACGTCAATTTAAAAAAATGTGATTGTGTTAATTTGGAGAAAAAAACATTGTTGACCACAAGAATCACATTTTTGCAAACCTGAATATTTTAGTCACCAATTTTTTATAAGATTTTTTGAGATTGTTTGTTTGATTGGTAAATCCTGAAAATTCAAGCTTGCAAAACATTTGAAAATACTGAAGATTACATGTTTTGACTCAATATTCCTGAATTGCAGGAAAAAAAACACAATCTAAAATATTAATAAACGAGTCTCTTTGTGTCTGTTGATGCTGTATCGTAGACTCCACTATCTATAGAAAACAAAAACACATTGATAATGTGTCATACACACATTAAATATTTTCTATTCTGAAATACAATTTTTCTTACTGGTTTGATAATAACGAGATAAGAGTATATGGATAAAAGTTCTGTTCTGTCTTCTGTCTGGGTGTTCAGGTTGGCATACTTGCAGGTGAATCCCACTTGTGGGCCATTTTATTCATTTATTCTTTACATTTCAAAGCAAAATTGCGTTTACAGTGAATTGAGTTGGGAAGTTTTGTGAAATTGAGGGTCAGATGTGATTAAGTTAAGGATTCATTTGAATAGATAGACAAAACGGATGCCATCCAAAGGTTAAACAGAAATGTAGTAATGGTTCAGGCACAAGCCAGGACAAGCAGTGATCTGGATAGTAACAGGCCAATGGTCAATAATCAGAGTATCAGAAATTTTAACAGTAGAATAGTGCACCCAGGAATTTATTATACTTAATATAAGGCATTGAACATGAGTCAAACTGTGTATTTAAGTGTAAATTCCACACTGACCTCAATAGTTTGTGTAAAGGGGGGACCATTCAATTTGACAATCCATAGTTGTATTACAATCACTAACAGCAAAGTACAAAGTCATCAATACATTCCCTGTTCTACTAGATTATTTTCCTTTTTTTGCATCATTTAAAATATTATGCCCTGGACAGTTCTGACCTTTGTTTTCATAGACATGTCAATACATTTGAAGATCTTTTCTATGTCTTGCTGTTCTACAAGATGCCAGTATATGTCATATTTCTTGACTACTGGATCCTTTGTTGTTAATAACTCATCCAGTGGGGCTCATTTATCAACACTGGGCAAATTTGCCCATGGGCAGTGTCCTAAAGCAACCAATCAGTGATTAGCTTTTTGAAACCAGCTGCAAATAGAACAATGAATGCAGCAATCTGACTGGTTGCCATGGGTTACTGCCCATGGGCAAATTTGCCCAGTGTTGATAAATGAGCCCCATTGAGTCAAAATACTTCTACATCTCCCCCACCAACTCTAAATTTGGATCTCTTTCACGTTATCATAACCTTGATTATCTTCATATTTATTGTGCCATTTTTTCATCCTGAAAAACAGCTATATTAATATTAATTTTGTTTATAGGCATGTATATCTTTACACAATAACTCAAATCACTTGCAAAATAATTGAATGCCATGTATGTTACTATATGCAAGTTTATTATTCCTCTACTTACATCTAAATGCTCATGTGTAAATATTTAGTCTGTCATTGTGGGATGCTTTCTCCCATTAAATGCATCCAATATTACACTTCTCTCCCAGTATGCTGCCTCCTTGAAACACAGACCAAAGCTGGTCTTATAAAAAGTGTTGTGCTATAAATGTGAGAGTTAATTGTTTTCTAGGATTCATGTGCAAATGTCAAAGGAATTTTCCTTGAAGTGCTATAAAGCCAGGTGCTGTAAAGGAGGGTGTGTGTGCATGGAAAGCTGTACTTGCCAGAGGTGCTACATCGTTCTGCTTTTACAAGTTCTGAGATAATGATTAGTAATGGCCACTAATACTGTTATTACTATGAAGAAAGTTCATAAATATGTAACATATAGTACACTGTACAAATAGTTGCACAGATAAACAAATAACAGTGCTATATGCCCTGATTTGACAACAATGTTTCCCAGACAGAATGTGTGATCCTTTATCGCATGAATTACCCTGCCTGTTTGTTTTAGTTCAAACTATACAGTTTTTACCCAGTGAAGAGCGACAGACATTTGCTGGTCTTGATAAAGTTAGCTCATGATCGGCTCCCTTAATCCAGAACAAGTGATAAGCTCCCTGGGCATGTCTCTGCTTCCACCTGTAGCAGCCGCCTTTGGCCTCAGGAGGAGCCCTCAGCTACTCAGATGCTGCCAGGTCTTAATAAGAGAGGAGCCAAGCAAGAGTTCTGGACAAGCAAAGGGACACTGACAAAAGAAATTCGGATGCACACCTGTTAATTGCAATTGTGTCCAGACGGTGATTTATTGAAGCCCAAAGTATACATCACAAAGGGGCAATGTTTCGGACCCCTCTGGGTCCTTTATCAAGCCTTGATGTAGGACCCTGAGGGGTCCGAAACGTTGCCCCTTTGTGATGTATACTTTGGGCTTCAAATAAATCACCGTTTGGACACAATTGCAACTAACAGGTGTGCATCCGAATTTCTTTTGTCATTTACCCATTGACCCTTATGCGAGGGAAGGGTCTTCCGGATAAGCACCCTACACTTACAACAAGTGTGTTGGGATCAGTTTGAGCTCTCCGTGTTCAAGCAAAGGGACACTGTCATTACCAAGGTTTTGGACAGAAGGCACAAGTTCAAGGAGTAGATGAAAAGCATAGTCAGACAGGCTGGGGTCGGTACAGGCAGAGTTCAAGCAGGGTCAGACAGGCAGTGGTTGGTTCAGGCGGAGTTCAAGCAAGGGCAATCAGGCAGGGATCGGTACAGGCAGCGTTCAAAGGATAGCCAGGCAGGCAAGGGTCAATACTGGTAGAATACAGAATAACATTTCAAAGGACCTCCAATAATAATGAAACAATCAGTTAAAAAATGTAAAAAAATGTATTAGGACATAAAAAAACCTAATATTTTTTCAATTTTTTAACTGATTTTTCATTATTATTGGAGGTCCTCACATCTTTTTTTGAAATTATGTCCTGGACTTGCACCCTGGGACTGGGGTGAACTGTTAGTAAATCCTCTTAGATTTATTTAATATTTGATTTTGAACTATTTTTGATTTATTAGTCATTTTTGAGTAGTACCTATTATATTTACTTACATATTTTTCTGTGTGGCATTGGCACAAACCCTAACACTATATAGAATACAGAATAGTCAGGCAGGCAAGGGTCAGAATTGGCAGAGTTCAGAATAGTCAGGCAGGCAAGGGTCAAAACAGGAATCAAACAAGACAGGAATCACACCCAGGATACTATCAAGTTAGACCCAACAACGGGCAATGAGTTTGAGCTCAAAGTCCCTTTAAATTTTCAAATTTCGCGCCACCTGTCCCTTTATAGCATACTAAAAGTTAACTTAAAGGTGAACCACCCCTTTAATATCTTTGCCTCTGTTCAGTCCACTCTGATACTTTCAGTGTTTCTTTATCTATACTCAATTATACATGTTCTAAAGCCAATCAGAAATTTCCAGAACGTAATGTTGTACATGTATGGTACCTGTTAACCAGAATGATTGGGACCTGGGTTATTTCCAGATAATGGATCTTTCCATAATTTGGATCTTCATACCTTAAGTCTACTAGAATATGTTGTAAACAGTAAATAAATCCAATAGGCTAGTTTAGCTTCCAATAAGGATTAATTGTATCTTAGTTTGGTACAAGTACAAGCTACTGTCTGATTATTACAGAGAAAAAGAAAATCATTTTTAAAAATGTGGATTATCTGGATAAAATGGAGTCTATGGGAGACGGCCTTTCCGTAATTCAGAGCTTTCTGGCTAACGGGTTTCCGGATAATGGATCCCATACCTGTACTACATTTTGCTTTCTTATACTGAATCATAACTGAACTGCAACTGAAATTTGTATCCTGTAATTAGAACAGTCAGTGATTGAGTTTGTGAACTAAAGTTAGCTTTTGTAAGTGAAATATCTTAAATCTTTTGAAGAACAAGTTCTATACTTGTGTAAAATCATTTATTTTCATTACTGGACAATTTCAGATACCTGCCATTTTTATATTTTCTACTATGACTGTTTTATATATGTTTAAGGTTGAAAAACTATTGCATTCTAAATTAAGGGGCCATGATGAATCCACCGAAGTGGACGCAACATACGTGGATCTGAACACTTGTGCACAATTCTGTAGTTAGTGCTACTCGTTACTTTTTTCCCCTTTACTTATACAGCAAGAATACATCAAAATAATAAATCCCAAAGAAACCAATAATCTTATATTTGCTACCCAATTGTACATGACATATGCTTCTGTTTCTCCCATTTTGGTTTAAGTGTGAAATAGTTTTTATGCCTTGTTGGCCAGATGCCGTTTCTTCTCCACAATTTTTTTAAGACAACAAGGGAATAGTATATTATTCCCAGTATAACGGCTTTTAACTAAATGTGCTTTTACATTTTTAATACGCTTCAACTGTATACTCAAGTCCGACTGATGTCTTTGTCACAGCAAATGCACATCTTCCTCTCTATTTTATGTTTAAGACTAAAAAGGAATCTGCAACAACCAGAGAGTTATCAATGTTGCTACAAAAACATAAAAATAAGCATAACACTGCAAGTATGCCTTCATAAAGGAAAGCTATAAATGTTGCTTTTACCTGAAGTACTCACAGGTGAATGAAGGGAACAATGCTAATACGACAAACAGGCCGTTGAAATAACACCATAGGGAATATTGCTATGAAATGGATTAACACTCCTGGGGTTATTGCTATAAAATGACTGTATTGTTACCTTTCATCATTGTTCAATATACGTGAATTAAATTAAATTAAATTCACCTTGAAATCTTGTGCCCGCTATCAGAGCAGCACTTGCTTGCGGGCATTTTCAGCTTCATTTACCTTCTTACTATTATTAATGCAGTACTGTCACTGTTGATTTCAAATGTAAACTGAAGAATATATTACTCATGCTAAATGTTTTCAGCATAAAAAGAAAGGAAAATAATGAGGTGCAATTCTTGCAATTATTGGATTTGCCAGAACTGGTGATCTTTTCTAGCACAGAAAACAGGCTTTACCCTCTCTTAAAATGCAGTAATGGTTATGTGAGTTAATTTCAACACTACAGTTTAAAGGCAAATTGCTGTCATCGGAAAGGTCACATTCTGACACACTGTAATATACTATTCATGCAAAAAGAGAAGATATTGGAGGTTTTCTGGAATTCATTGTAAAAGCTCATTCATTGTAAATATGTATATTTACAGTTAACACTTCTTCACTTTTTGATGAAGGTCATTTTAAAATCAACTTTTAGGAGGTTATTTACAAAAACTCGTAACGTCATTTTTCTGATCGAGGTTTTAAAGGGGAAAACTTGAATCTTTTGAGATTTATTATAGCCCAAAGCTCTCCTTCCCCTAGTCCAGTCCCTGCTCTAGCCGGCCTGTGTGCGGCCATCCCTTTCGCCCACATCTTTTTTCCATGTGCACATGGGTCTCTTGCGCATGCCCACATCTGTTGGCCGCTACGGCCGGCCGGGCTGCCTAGGGTGGCTGGCTGGGCTGGCCTGGCACTGGCTCATAGCTGCTGAAATCAAATCCAAAAATACTCCATCAGAAACCTGTCGAGGTCATGTAGAAGTCAATGGCAGATGTCCCTTTTACATTTTGAAGATACAAATTTATCTCATTATTTTATTAAAACAAATTCAACCTAACTCCCATGCATGATTTTTAGCTCGATTTTTTCCAGTTTATCGCCCCGAAAACCCTGAATTCTTTTGCTTATCTTACTATCTGTACTGGGATGCCTGGGATGTTGGTGGGTCCTAGTAGGCGAAGCAAGTAGCTCATTCTAAGGGGCATATTTATTATGCTGTGTAAAAAAAACATCAGGTTGATACACCACACATCCCCAGGTTTCACTGTGTAAAAAACAGCTTAAAAAAACGGCGTAAAACATTTACACTTTTACGCGTATTTGTGACCTGCCAGAAGCAATGTAGAAAAATGATGGCAAATCTGTTACACACACTTTGATATACTCACCATTTATTTTACACAGCTTAATCCACCGTTTTGTTTTTTTTTTGGCAAATTTAGTTTTACACAGAATAATAAATATGCCCATGGGAGAGTGAGGCAGAATCAAGGTAGTTAGTAGAGCAGCTAGAGTCTCCAATAAGGAATCTAATAAGGGTTAGAGCCTTGCACTGACAAAGCTGGACCACTGTGTGCTTCACTTACCTAATTGTTTTTCCAAGGTAACAAGTACTATCTCGGGGCATTGTGAATATTATAGCTAAGATTGTGTGAGTAACAACTGATGATATATACTTGTTACATAGTTACATAGTTAAATTGGGTTGAAAAAAGACAAAGTCCATCAAGTCCAACCCCTCCAAATGAAAACCCAGCATCCATACACACACCCCTCCCTACTTTTAATTAAAATTCTATATACCCATACCTATACTAGCTATAGAGTTTAGTATCACAATAGCCTTTGATATTATGTCTGTCCAAAAAATCATCCAAGCCATTCTTAAAGGCATTAACTGAATCAGCCATCACAACATCACCCGGCAGTGCATTCCACAACCTCACTGTCCTGACTGTGAAGAACCCTCTACGTTACTTCAAATGAAAGTTCTTTTCTTCTAGTCTAAAGGGGTGGCCTCTGGTACGGTGATCCACTTTATGGGTAAAAAGGTCCCCTGCCATTTGTCTATAATGTCCTCTAATGTACTTGTAAAGTGTAATCATGTCCCCTCGCAAGCGCCTTTTTTCCAGAGAAAACAACCCCAACCTTGACAGTCTACCCTCATAATTTAAGTCTTCCGTCCCTCTAACCAATTTAGTTGCACGTCTCTGCACTCTCTCCAGCTCATTTATATCCCTCTTAAGGACTGGAGTCCAAAACTGAACTGCATACTCCAGATGAGGCCTTACCAGGGACCTATAAAGAGGCATAATTATGTTTTCATCCCTTGAGTTAACGCCCTTTTTTATGCAAGACAGAACTTTATTTGCTTTGGTAGTCACAGAATGACACTGCCCAGAATTAGACAACGTGTTATCTACAAAGACCCCTAGATCCTTTTCATTTAAGGAAACTCCCAACACATTGCCATTTAGTGTATAACTTGCATTTATATTATTTTTGCCAAAGTGCATAACCTTGCATTTATCAACATTGAACCTCATTTTCCAGTTTGCTGCCCAGTTTTCCAGTTTAGACAGATCACTTTGCAAAGTGGCAGCATCCTGCATGGAACCTATAGTTCTGCACAATTTAGTATCATCTGCAAAAATAGAAACAGTACTTTCAATGCCCACCTCCAGGTCATTAATAAACAAGTTGAAAAGCAAGGGACCTAGTACAGAGCCCTGCGGTACTCCACTAAGAACACTGGTCCAATTAGAAAATGTTCCATTTACCACCACTCTTTGTAGTCTATCTTTTAGCCAGTTCTCTATCCAGGTACAAATACTATGTTCCAGGCCAACATTCCTTAATTTAACCAGTAACCTTTTGTGTGGCACTGTATCAAATGCTTTAGCAAAGTCTAAGTAAATCACATCCACTGCCATCCCAGAATCGAGGTCTCTACTTACATTCTCGTAAAAAGAAATTAAGTTAGTCTGGCAAGATCTATTACACATAAAACCATGCTGGCACAAACTCATAGTATTATGATTTGCTATGAAGTCCAGTATCTTATCCTTTATTAACCCTTCGAAAAGCTTTCCTAATACTGACGTCAGACTAACTGGCCTATAGTTTTGAGGCTGAGAACGGGATCCTTTTTTGAATAGAGGCACCACAGATCTCAATGAATCCTGAAAAATTAAGTAAAGAGGTTTGGCAATCACAGAGCTAAGCTCGCTAATTACCCTGGGATGAATACCATCTGGCCCTGGACCTTTGTTAATCTTAACATGTTCAAGTCTCTTTTGAATTTCTTCATGTGTGAACCATGCATCATTAGTTGTATTACTAGATTTGGGAGTGTTAAGAAGGAAACCTTCACTTACTGGTTCTTCATTTGTGTAGACAGATGAAAAATACGAGTTCAGAATCTGCGCTTTTATTTTGTTTTCATCAACCAGCTGACCCCCCTCTGATAGTAAGGGTCCCACCCCTTCCTGCTTCATTTTTTTACTATTGACATATTTAAAAAATAATTTGGGATTTTTTTTACTGCTTGCTGCAATATCCTTTTCTATAGCAATTTTAGCTTGCCTTATAGCTTCTTTGCATGATTTATTGGCCTCCTTGTACCTTATAAATGTTTCGGCTGTACCAGCTAACTTGAAAGCCTTAAAAGCACGTCTTTTCTTACCCACCTCAACACCAACGCTTCTATTGAACCAAAAAGGTTTTGCTTTGCAACGACGTTCCTTGCTTACAAGTGGAATATACTGACAAGTATATTTATTAAGCAGCATTTTAAAGACTTCCCATTTTTGTTCTGTGTTTAACCCTGTGAAAAGCATTTCCCACTTAATATGTTGCAGAGATGCCCTTATACTGTCAAAGTTTGCATGTCTGAAATTTAGTGTTTTAGTTACTCCCTTATAGAATTGCTTCTGCAACAGAATCTCAAAGGAGACCATGTTATGATCACTATTCCCTAAATGCTCACCCACACAAATGTTAGAGATGAGTTCAGTATTGTTAGTTATTACAAGGTCCAAAAGAGAGTTATTCCTAGTAGGTTCTTGAACGAGCTGGAATAAAAAGTTGTCATTCAGCATATTTACAAACCTACTAGCTTTTTCTGTCTTAGCAACCCCATTACCCCAGTCAATGTCTGGATAATTGAAGTCACCCATAGCAACAACTTGACCCAGCTGTGAAGCCGCTTGTATCTGCAAGAGTAGCTGGGCTTCATACTCGACACTTATACGAGGTGGTTTATAGCATACACCAATGATAATTCTTTTTGATACCTTTTGCCCAGTCGAAATCTCTACCCAGAGTGATTCTACACCCTCACCAGTGCCAGCTATTTTTATTTCTTTAGCGCATGGCTTTAATTCAGGCTTTACTTGTGACATTGACTGATTTGTGATCTTGTAGATATTGCATTAATAAAGAATTCCATCTACTGGTGTCTAATGTGGTTCAACCAAGTAAACCAAGGGCCCACCTGAGGGCGAAGACTCCATATAACACTGAACTCTACTGAGAGTTGCTGCTGCCTGAATCCAGCCTGGGTAAGGTTCATTACAGTACAAGGTACTAGAAAGTGGGCCAATAGCTAAAAACCTTTTACATACAGGTATATTTATATGAAGAGCCTTTGAGTCTGAAGTGGAGTTTGGATATTTTCCAGCCATGAAGAGTTTTCAGTTAGCAGAACTTTATTATAAAATTAACCTCAGTACTGAAGATTTCTCTATGCTGCAATGTATAATTTATACACTCATTCTCCTCAGTATGTGGGATCGATGAGTATAAAACTTGCACATCAATATAGCAGAGTGAATTATATTCAACCAGAATTATTTGTTGTGCAAAAAATGTAGTATTTTCAAGTTCATATTGCACAGGGAATATGTTTTTTTTAAAAATAACAATTAACCCCAGAAACATTTGGTCTTCAAAGATGAACATTTTTAATGTCAGATGCTCTGCGATTGATTTCGTTTTTTTAGGAGCAATATCTATTATTTTCCCTATTATCATTGTCAAAATAGACAGGATAACTACAGCTAGACTAAAAAATTACTCAAAAAAGCAAAAGAAAAAATATTAAATATAGTCTAGTTGTCAAGCAAGGTATACATATGTCCTCATATTTTTGACATGCTCCTTCACAGATAGAAAAGTACTTTATCACATTAGCATGATTATAGTGCAACAAAACATTACCAGGAACTGCAGATACTCTACTCTTAATAGATGTTAATTTACAACATTCTGAGCAGATTAACTGATTGTATCTCATAGCATAGTAGAGAACATTTCAGATTTGTGATTCAGGGTTAGCTAACTCAAATTCTGGAGAGATGTGACACAAGCTAAATGAGGTACATGAAAGGAATACTTCAGAAGTAGGTTTAGTATTTAATGCAAAACATACTGTTTAGAAAAGGAGGGGTGCAAGGCAACTCACTGTTGAAGCTGTGGTTGAGTGCAATCTGTTGACAGGTTATTCAGGTCTGTTCTGGAACTCTACAACAGATTTCAGGTACATTTAAAAGGGGCAGATTTATCAAAGGTCGAGGTGAAGTTTCAAAGTGAAAAACTTTGAATTTCAAGCTATTTTTTGTGTACTTCAACTTGGGAATAGTCATACTTCGATTTGAATTTGAAAAAGTACTGTCTCTTTAAGACTTCGACCATTTGCCACCTAAAAGCTGCAGAAGTGCTGTTATAGCCTATGGGGGACGTCCTACAACCTGTATGGAGGCAATTGGGAGAGTTTGGGGAAAAAAATTTAATCGAAGTATGATCGTACGATTTTAAGTAAGATCGTACGAATCGAAGTAGGCTGAATTACACCCACTTCGACCACAAAAAACCTTCGACCTCCATTCGATTGGTCTTTTTGAATTCAAAGTTTGAAGTTTTTTTAACTTCGACCTTTGACAAATATGCCCCTTAAATGCAATCATTAAGAATGCTGTTCATTCTCTTACTTACACAGACATTAAACAGTAAGGAAGAATGGATTTTACTTAACTTAAAAATATTAGACATATTCTTTACAAACTACATTTAATATTTCAGATGATGTCATCTCTTATGTTATACACAAAAAGGGGGTTAGGGGAACACTTCAATGTTTTACTTTTAGGATCCTAATTTTATGATCATCATTTTGTAACTAATACCCCTTGTTTTTTTAAAGAATAGGCACTTGCACAGATACTAAATTACTCATGAAACACGGGACCAGGGAACATTTATTGATCAATCCTCTCCTTTGTATGTTTGTAGTCTCTTATGTGCTTTCTATAAATAAGATTCTCTGTTGTATGATAACATTCAATTTTTGTTTAATGATCAGCAAAATACAATGTTAGATACATTATGTTTTGAGCTCTTTTTTTACAAGTATATTAACTATTGAGTACTTCTGGGAAGTAGTATTGATTGATTGTACATATTGAATTAGTTGAAGGCATTTTACTTTTCTGAAATGAGTAAAATATAATTGATCTTTATAGCGCTATCTCTGTTTGTTTTTTTACTAACCTATGGAAATACATAATCTTTACTGATTATTCTTCTACAAAATATATTAATGTTGCAATAAACAAATATAACAATTCTACATGAATTTAATTATAAGTATAAACAGTTAATAATCATTGATCAAAATGAAATAAATTAGAAAATAAGGAATTTAGGACATACAGCTGATAAAAACTGGGGGATTTTGAAATAACTATGGATATCCCAGTTTATGATGACCAATTATGGCACTTTGTTTTTTTTTATCTCCTAGTATTTACCCAAGTGAAGCTTTCTTTTTTTAAAAGTTTTTATTTTTCAATTTTACAACAAAAAAAAGCATAATGTTAGAGAGAAGAATAAGAAAAAAGAAAGAAAAAAGAGAAAAAAAGAAGAGTAGTCTCAAGGGCTAACCTGTACCCTACTGGATGCGTTCAACACATTTCTTCACATCTGTATCATCCCATTGAACCTTTTACCTTTCTTGAGCCACTACCCATGCCCCCCATACTGCATCAAACTTTCGGGGACACCCTCTGGCCAAGTGAAGCTTTCAGTCTGTTTAATGTCTAATGTTTTCTGAGGCCTTGTTAGCGTGTAACAATGAACTTTATTGAGAAACAAATTATCAATATCACAAACCTTAGTGACTGTAGTACTTGTCAATACCAGTAGGTGGCAGCACATGGTAAGCTCCATACATATGAAAACAGTCCCTATCTCATGCAGTAGGGTAAATTTACCAGAAACCAATTAACCTGCATGTATCCTAGCAATGCAAGGCAGCAGTATCACAACAGATAATAGGAATAGGTGGGAGGAGCACAAAATAATTGCAAAAGTGCTGTTTATTAAGTGCCTTACACTACATGTTTCAGGCCTCCTGTGTGCACTTTATCAAGTGTACATATACAAGTCACTTGTGAACATTTAAAGACACAGTACAACCCACTCCATCTGTTATCCAATCAAATATAGGCTGTTGTGTCCAGAATCCATCATCCATCATCCATCCTAATTTGTCTTTAGCAAGGTTAAAATATTGAAATACATGTCCTTTATATGCATGCAGTCCTTCATAAAGTGCCAATGTCCTTAAACAAAATTTGCATATTTTTTACAAAAAGTGTCCATAAAGTCCAATATCTTAATCCAAGTAGTACAGCATATATATCTGTGCCCCCCCCTTTGTCATTTTAAGAATAATAATATCTTTATTGTCCAAAAGTTGCCTTCTCTTTCTTACATAAATTGTCTCTTGTAGGCACAGAAGTATGAATTGGTTGCACAGTCTGATACTCCTAAGAAGGTAATTGTAGTGTTTAGTTATACTAACCTGGTGTATTAACTTCAAGTATGCTATGGTAACTCTCTTAAATAATTATGTTTTCAATCCCATTGTGTTTTTAGGAAGGGACTCTCTTGTGCAGTTCCTAGAACTGCTTTTGCTCCACACATGTATATATGCTGTACTAATTTGATTAAGACATTTTGCACACAAGATGGGACAATAACAATCAGAAGGTGGCATTTATTTGTCAGCTGTTTGAAAACACACATCTAGTGGACTTTGTTTGTTACTTAGAGGTAAGAAGGTAAATTAAATTGTCTCTGGATTAACAGGATAGTTACACATGAGATTCTAGGGGAAAAGTGCATTGAATTAACTGGATCATTTTGTTGCCACCCTGTGAACAATCTTATCAGCTAACCTATCGTGTTAACAAACAATTCCTCTATCAATAGTTAAAGATATGTGAGGGGACTCTTTATGGTAATTTTGTTGGGTGGGCTGCAAAATTATACATAAATTAACCAATAGCTCTCTGTTCCTCTGTTTACTTGTGTATTTAATTGAATTTATGGCAATATTATGTATATATGTATTTACTGTATGTCCCCATTCTGCATGAGCTATCTAGTGAAAAGTACTAAACAATTAAGGTATATTGTATTTGATGTTATTGTCTTCCATGTAATTCTGATAACCCTGTGAATTTGCATATTGTGGGTTGTGGCACACATTGTTAAACTATGAATATTCTTATTCTATTTTCTATTGTGTTGTCATTCAGTAAACTTCTAATATTTCATATTTTATGGACAACAATAGATTGCACTTGTAAAAGTTAATTGTTCCTTTTCAATGGTAGAACAACACTGGTTTACATTAGTTATTGATATTCTGTTAATCTATATTGAAAATGAGCCAATGAATTTGGCCTTTTTTTTTAACAAAAAAGGATGGTATTAGCATCAAAAACCTTAACCTTGTGTATACTTTACAACAGAATTATAAAAAGATTTAAATTATTAAATGATGTTTAATGCACCACACTTATTTACTAAAGTTTCCAAATGTTTAGTTTGCCTTTTTTACGCATGAATCATATTCATTGCACATTAAAATGCAAATAAAGTTGAGGAGCAACACAAGCATGAAAAAAAGCCAAATAAGGACTCTGATTGGCTATTTGGTAGCCCTATGTGGACTGGCAGCCAACAGGAGGCTCTGCAGGAGCATGGAACAGAAATCCCCAGTACTAATTCTGTACCTTAAGGCAGAGGTCCCTAACCTTTTTTACCGATCAGCCACATTCAAATGCAAAAAGAGTTTAGGACCATCACTAGCATGAAAAAAGTCCCTGTATATGCCAAATAAGGACTCTGATTGGCTATTTGGTAGCCCTATGTGGACTGGCATCATACAGGAGGCTCTGTTTGGCAGTATACCTGGTTTTAATGAAACCATAAGTTGCCTCAAAACCCGGAATTCAAAAATAAGCAACTGCTTGGAGGCCACTGGAAGCATACAAACAAGGGGTTGGTGAGTAACATGTTTTGCCATTGGCAAATTTTTTCATGAAACTGCATAAATATTCGTCCCATGGCTTTGCTCAACAAAACAAAAATGATGCACAACAAAAAAACCTTGCACGACAAACACATACATCATTTTATCCTTCCCCTATCCTTCCACATCAACCAAAGGGATCTGAGTCATCTCACCATCTGTATAAGAAGATGACAATGTGGTTTATTAATTTTAATGTGGGATACAAAGCACCCAGATATTATCTGTTGTTGGTCAGATTTATTATTAGTTGTGCCTGTTTTTGTAAGCAACATAGTGCAGAAATTGATACCATTGGCAGTCAACCAGAGGTAATGACAGAATTCACAGACATGCTTTTAAGAAATTGGCAACATGGGACCCTTTTTTCTATTGAAAAAGCAGATAGGAGGTCCTTTAACAATGTAGGACATGTGTGCAGCAGTATACTGAGCGAAAAATGCATGTGATTTTGCCCTCCCAAAGTAAGGTGCCACAAATAAAAGGCAGGTAGACTCTAATGTAGTTCGCTACAAAAAAAAATGGTTGTGCACCTTGCGGGGGGAGGGGTAGCCAGGAGGTATAGTGGGCCCCATGAGGCCCTAATAAATTAATTTCTACATGTATTGGTAAAATAGTACAACCTCTGGATATGTTGGGAACCCTAAAATTCATTTGCTGTGGGCCCAGTAAAATTTAGTTACTCCACTGCCCCCTGCTACTTGTTCCAGATCAAGTGCAATCATACCTACTGATGCAGGGGTACCCTGGAGCTTATACTAGGTTTGGTGGGGCAATAGCTCCAGGGTTGGCATATGTCAATAGGCGCAACTTAACCTGCTGCCTGTCTATGGTTGGCAACACGCCAACTAACATACCTGGGAGGTGACGCAAAAGGAGAAAGAAAGCAATGGTAAAAAACAAAGGTGGGAGAGACACTATCCAAAACATTGAGAAAAATGGAACTGTGCGAATGTTTGTTTTTCAGCTTTTTGTTTTCTTATTTTGGGTGTTTTTTTCATGTTTTTAAAGTATTTAAAAAAAAGAACATCTCATTATCAAGATAGCAGTCCTTGAATAAATACCAACAAAAGCAAAACAATAGGAATACAAAACAAAAGTTTCTGTAGGTTATAATTTTTAGTATCATTTAGATTGTAAGCTCTACAGGACAGGGACCTCTATCCTCTTGTCTCCTTGACACTAAGGACTCAATCTTTATTGTTACTGTACTTTATATGTATTTGTATTTTATTTTGAAAGTATTTGTATTCGTTATTGCAATTACCCCATTTGTTCTAGTAATTTATTGTTTTGCTATACAGTACTTCATTCTCAAGTAGAGCTATATAAATAAAAATATACATACATACATACATACATATTAGGGCACAGAATTAATGAGGCCTCATGATAAAGTTCCATAAATGAAAAATAGAGAGAGGAAAACAGAAAAGCCACTAATACTAGGAGGAGAAGTCTCAGTTTGGACATATCTGAATAGGTATATTTAAGCCAGTGTTTTCATATTTTCAAATTTTCACCAAACAATTCACAAAACCAGGAGAAAATACACAAGGCTGCCTGTCTGGGTGCGACACTGGAAACATTCTGGTGTTGGTAACAGCCATGCATTTAAACTTAAAGTAAGACAGTGTTTAACCCTATTGGATATATTCACATAGGTGGGTTTTTTTTTTTTTTCAAATAGACTATATTTTTTTTCTTGGCACCTTCAATTGAATATAAATAGTTGATTACACCATTGTGCAGATTTTTCAAGTGGAAAAAATTGGTTTGATCAGAGACATCCGTGACTTGTGAAAAGATATTTGAAATGTAAACCTCAATTCATCTCTACAGTAATTTATGATTAGGTTTATAGTTGGTGAATTATCTTTATATCAATTGATGTAAGAATGAGGATTTGGATAATGCATTACTACTTGGGGTCTCTTCCATTCTTTTTTGTATTAAAATTTTAAATATAGAGTAATTTAATGTTGGAGCTGCAGGTAGATGCGAGGATATTAATCTGGCCTTGAATTTAAATCTGTACCAGATATCTAGAGTATGGACAAACAAATTACTGACATTGTCTGGTCTGTACACTATTGGGGTCTAGTAAAGATAGGGGCAGTATGGAAAAGAGATAAAACACATCAAGTTTGCATATAAACAAATTATATAGAAAGCTCCAAATTAAGGATATGCTTTCTCCCATAGACTCTATTTCATTAAAATAATCCAAATTTTTAG
The DNA here is from genome assembly GCF_017654675.1 of Xenopus laevis. NCBI lineage: Eukaryota > Metazoa > Chordata > Amphibia > Anura > Pipidae > Xenopus > Xenopus laevis. Next base: position 137,448,963 of record NC_054373.1, on the reverse strand, counting down.
AAATGATTTTCTTTTTCTCTATGATAGTAAAACAGTACCCTGTACTTGATCAAACTAAGAAAAAAGTAATCCTAATTGGATGCAAAATTGGTTTTAATTCATGTTTAAATGCAGGTATGAAGATCCAAATTATGGAAAGATCTGTTATCTGGAAATCACTAGGTCCTGAGCATTCTGGATAACAGGTTCCACACATGTATATCAAAAGGTAATTTACTTCTAACCCTCCTTTGCTTTTTAGGGTATACTTAACTTGACAGGAAGGTCTCAGAGCCTTATGATGCCAGATACATTTGAATATTTCCATTGAATTAGGAAAGGTAATATATGGAAGTAAATATAATATTTCAGGAAGTAATGTAATTTTAACAGTGTGAATCCATCTGAACCAGGACAGTTCATATTTTGCCCATTCATTTCTAAATGAGGAAACCAATGACCTGAGAGCTTTTATTGTTTTTTATTTGAAACCTGTTTAAAAGTTTTAAGTTTCTTATGAAATGGGAAGGTATAAAAGATCAATTTAATTGGATCATTAATTCAGACTACCATTCTCAATCTCAAAATTTAATTAGTTAATTTCTAATTATAATCAAGTTAAATAAATAGCCCTTCAAGAGCATTACATACAAAGAATATACTTAATCAATATGTGATGGTACTATTATTTGACTTATCAGTATTATGCATTGTTCTTTCATAGTAAATTATTCTGTATTAAGTTTGCAAATTTAAGCATTCATATTCTAGGTTATTAGCAAAAGGTATGCAATTATCTTTAAAATAAAAAAAAACCACTTCCTTTTAAAGGCTATATATTCTTCTTACGAAAATGGAAAGACATTTTGCCTAAAATAATTATTTGTGCTCAAATAATAATTGGCCAATACAGTTTTTACATAAAATATAAATGTGGAAATTACTATGTATGGGTAGATGTTTGTTTTTTGATGTATGCTTCCTATGTTATTGTAACACTATATTCTGACTCCAATTGCTGTGATAATGGCTGATTTCCCCGTGAGACCTCCCTGCTGGACCTGTATGGAGCTGTAACAACCACTGAGTGCAATCTTTGCCAGATAACTGAAGTCACCAGACACTTGGAATCCACAAAACTGCTTTATTTGAGGTGGATGGACAAATGTAGGAGTGGATGTCCAAGTGCTGCAGGTCAAAAAGAATATTCCTTTTCCTAACCTCAGAGCTGTAGCTCCTCACTCATGGAAGGCAGGAAAACAAAGCATGATGGGAGGAACTGACATCACACATGAGGAAGGAATAGGAGGGTTTTACAACAAGGAAGTATAAAGTCTGCCATATATTGGTCACTAAGGGGCAGATTTATCAAGGGTCGAATTTCGAAGTAGAAAAAGCTTCGAAATTCGACCAACGAATTGGAATACTTCGACTTTGAATATCGAAGTCGAAGTTTTTTTACATCGAATTTGGCCATTTGCGGTCGAAGTAAAATCGTTCGATGGATTTTATCCATCGATCGATCGATTTTTCTTCGACTTCAAAATACTTGGAAAAATGCTCTAGAAGGTCCCCATAGGTATTCAGCAGGTTTAATTTGGCGAAGTATTGAAGTCAACGTTTTCTAAAGAGACAGTACTTCGATTATCGAATGGTGGAATAGTCTAAGTATTTTTACTTCTAATCAAATTCGAAGTCGTATTAGCCTATTCGATGGTCGAAGTATCCAAAAAATTACTTTGAATTTCGAATTTTTTTACTTCAAAATTCCATAGGTGGCAGCATAATAATGGGTAAGCATATAAGCATGAAACATATACATTTTAACATATCACAAACTTTCAAATGCAGGGGCAGCACACACTAACACTAACTTACCTATATCAAACATGAATAAAATCACATTTACTTCCTGAATACAGTACTGCTTCTTATGTTTAGAAGTTTCTCTCATTTTAGAGGTCAGTCCTCAAGATGTCAACCTCATTTTATTATGCTACTTTAATAAATTAATTAATTTGAAATTGGTACAGATATGGGATCCATTATTTGAAACTCATTATCCAGAAAACTCTGAATTATGGGAAAGGCTATCTCCCATAGACACAATTCAAATCAAATAAATAATTTTTTTAAAGGGATTTTTATTTTCTCTATAATAATAAATCATTACCTTGTAGTGGAACTCAACTGAGATATAATTAATGAATCCTTATTGAGGGGGTAAAACAATTCTATTTGGTTTAAATGATTTTTAGTAGACTTTGATTTAAGCTTCGAATTATGGAAAGACCCCCCATCTGGAAAACCCCAGGTCCTGAGGATTCTAGAGAACAGGTTCCAAACATGTACTTCTTTGGTAATTGTGGAAAACAACAACACTTTCTCTTTGAACATAATGTTCATTCACGAAAAAAAAAACATATTAAAAGATAGCTCACTTGACTCATTTAGAAATTAAATTTAAATCTCAAACCCAGTTTATCCCCAGTCCAGTGATCAAATAAGGCTCTCTTTTGCCTCCAAAACAATGATTTCCAGAAAGAATTACTGTAAGTCTCAACAGCAGCCGTTGTTGAGAAGGGGAAAAAAACAGAAAAAGAAAAAATATATAGTTTAATGCGTCAATAAATTTTGACACAACCGTGACACTCAATAAACAAAATCAGTACATACCAACTAATACATGAGTATAAGCGTGAATAGTGAAAAATATTATCATCACTCTTGAAGGAAGCCAACTGTGTCAGCGGTGACGGAGGTGCAGAAGCGTGGAACATGGAAGGGGAAGCATGCACAGTTAGTGCATAACCACGGAGATTGTGTATTGGATATATGCGCTTTTTATACATACGTTTGTGATTGTGTTTTTAATTATTTATAAAAGGTTTGTTAAACGTTTCTGCACATGTCACTTTATATTGCCCATATAAGGAGAAAGGAAGATTAGAAACGCAGATGGGACATTTGCATTTCGATTTATGCCATTTATGCTTGGGGCTATTGTGAGTATAATCAAGTACCAGAATGATCCTGGTCTTTAGTGTGGGTATTAAACTTACAGTACCTGAACCCTTCTTCATCCATCTTTACCAAACACGTGTAATGTAATATTTTTCAGTATTCATGCTTATACTCATGTATTAGTTGGTATGCACTGATTTAGTTTATTGAGTGTCACGGGTCAAATGTATTGACGTTTTATACTATATATTTTTTCTTTTTCTGTTTTTTTCCCCTTCTCAACAATGGCTTGCTCTTTAGACTTACAGTAATTCTTTCTGGAAATCACTTGACTCGTTTACCAAGACCAGGAGCAGAAGTTAAGGGATGGGAAAGGGGGTGACTTCTTGCTTCCCCCTGTCTGCTCCTCATGAATACCAAATGTAGGTATCACTCTATGGGGGTAGCTACATTCCTATGCTTTCCATTTGCATCAATTCATCAAAGGAGGAATGCACTGTGCAAAATGCAAAAAAGGTGCATTGCTCTTTCTTTTGCATTTAGCAGCCTGCCTTACTGTTGTTAAATGAGCCATCTTTAATAGCAGTTGCTATTGATTAAAGAGCTATTTACTCCACTAATAATCACTGAGGATGTACAGTCAATCTTCTTGATAAAGATTCCAGAGATCAAAACTAATATTACAATCAATCCAAGTGTCACATATTTGAAATAAATGAACCAACAGTTTGCAAAGATTTTAAACAGCAAAGATAAGATGTCATAGGGAAAATGTCTGAATACTGTTACCTCAGGAAAAATGGAGAGTCATTTTCTATTATATTTACTTTACTACACTACTGGACAATATATATAATAAAGATCTGAAGCATGGCTCACTTGCACTGAATTAGATTGCATAGATATAACAAGGGACACAAGGTGAAAGGCATTCCGTTTAAAGTGTTCACCTCTAAACTGACTTTTCAGCAATCCGATTGCTAGGGTCCAAATTACCCTAGCAACTATGCATTGATATGAATAAGGAGAAACACTGAATAAAAAGATTAGTAATAACTATAAATTTGTAGCTTTACAAAACTTTTGTTTTTAGTGACCCCCATTTGAAAGTTGGCAACTGAAAAACAAGGCAGGTAATTAAAAAACTATAAAAGACAAAAACTAAAGGCCATTTTGCTTAGAATAATCCATTCTATAACATATTTTTTTTTAGTCTCTCTTCAATAATGATTTTTACGGATCTAATTAACTAATCTTAGAAAACCTTTGTATTGTGATTGGCCACAATTGATATGCGGATTTGCAGCCAATACCATGAGAGTTTCACAAGTTCTTTATGAAATAAAGGTCCACAACTCCCCCCATTGTGCCTCAATATACATTATACTGTGGGATAGGTTTTTTGGGGTTTCAGTGATTTTTATTAACCCTTCCCCACTAGTAACATATTGGGGGGAGAGTGTTGTTATATTTCCATGGTTGTGTCATAGAACTATGACCCCATGTATTTCTCAGTGTACAAGAGGTAATAATAATTTTTCCATATTTGTAAATCTGCTAGCAGTTGTTTGACACATCTATAATAATAACATATTTTATTATAATAAATACAGAAACCTAAATTGCAATGAAAGACTCTTTCCATCAAGCACATTTTTTAATTACTTGGAAAAATAGTTTGTCTTAAGTAATAATTTCAAATTTGATATGAAGGCTGACTTCTATCTTGCAAATCTTAAGCCTTCCTAGGTTGTAACTCCATGCTCAAGTACTTGGCAATAAAATAACAAATAATTCTTCCTGTTAAAGGGGTTGTTCACCTTTGAGATAACATTTAGTATGACGCAGAAAGTGATATTCTGAGACAGTTTGCAATTGGTTATTTAACTTTTTATTCAGCAGCTCTTCAATTTGCATCTAGAGCATCTTGGTAACTAAGTTCCAAATTACCCTAGCAACCATGAATTGATTTGAATAAGAGACTGGAATATGAATAGGAGAGGGCCTGAATAGAAGGATCGGTAATAAAAAGTAACAATACAAATACATTTGTAGCCTTACAGAGCACTTGTTTTTTTTTAGAAGGGAGTTAGTGATGCCCATTTAAAAGTTGCAAAGAGTCTGAAGAAAAAGGCAAATAACTATAAAACTATATAAAAAAATAAAAAATAACAGAAACCAAGTTGCTTACCATTGGGCGTTCTACAACATAATAAAAGTTACCTTAAAGGTGAACCACCCCTTTAAAGCTGTTTTTTTATTTCTTCAGAAAATGGTGCAATTCTAACATTACTTAACTAACTAAATATCTATAAATATTTGACTTTTTAATGCCTCAACGAGTAATTATAAATTAAGAAACTGGGAATATTGACACCATTGATTATTTCTCAATATGTGAATTTGTGCAATACATTCTGCATAAACTGTAAAAATAATTGCAAACCTAGAACTCAGTTTAATGATGCCTGTGGTCCTTTAGTGTCAACAAAGCAAATTATTTTCTACAGTTCTGTAAATGAGCAGGCAACAGCAAGTGGACCACTAATTGTCAAGAGATAATATCTAATAAGAGAAGTCAGAAGATGTTTGTTGTTGTCAAATTTATGCAAGGGCAATTTCTATTGCTTTTAACATTCATTTTAAAGTACAAGTTACTTCTCATTAGTGTTCGTTTTGCCTTGTCATTTAAACCCACATCAATTACATTCCTAATGTTGCTTGGGACATGGAGCTCTTTGTTTTTCATGGAAAGATCTGCCAGTTTGATATTTTCTATTATCCTAATTTGTTTTCTGACATGATTATTTTGACAAGTATGCTTGCGGATCTAATTAGTTTGTAGGTATACTTGTCTATCATTACAGAAGGGAACCATTTCAGTCCACATGCCTACAGCTAAACTATATTCCCTTCAGATCTCCATAATTCTTCATCTTACAATGTACAAATGGGGAATTTTAATTATTTGTTTGGAAATGATAAGTGAATGCTAAAAGTTACTCATCTGTCCTTAATGTAAAATCAAAAAATAAAATAATAGGGATAGATAATTTAATGTTATGAACATAATAATTCTCCCAGGCTATTACTCACATGGCAGTTCACACAGGTTCCCATACACTCAACCAAAGTGCTGGCTTTGTAAACACAGAAGACCTTGGTATGATTACTCTTACACACAAAACAGCTTGACTATTTACTCCTCTCTAGAATTTAAACAGCGCTTGAATACATTTTCTGAAATTAGGGCAGATGATCAGGTACAGACAGTCTGTCATAGAATGGAAGAGAAGAGTAAATTGGGTATATGTGAAGTTCAACATTTACAAAATAAAAACCAAAAAAAAAAAATCCTCTGTTAGTCTTTCACTAGCCCTGACCCCCTAGAAGAATTTCTGGGAGAAAAACACAATGATAATGCAACATTTTGTTGTACCTGTGAAGTACAAAAACAAGTACCCTTCCAGAGGCTTTCTAGCAAACCTTAACACTAGTTCTCTTCCTCCTCTCAGATCCAGTTGGACTTGCTGCCAGGTTTCTATATGTTAAAATACTCAAGATATTCATTCATGTTAATTAACCCTCTCAGCACTGCTCTGCATGAGGGAGTAAAAGAGAACCTGGTCAAGTTATTGAAATATTCGAAAGCTCTTGTCTCATTGTTATTAGTGATGGTCGAATTTATTTGCCAGGTGTGAATTCGCAGCAAATTTGCACGATTCGCCGCCGGCAGAAAAATTTGTGAAACGCCCGCAAAAAAATCGCTGGCGAAAATTCACCAGCGTCAAAAAAATTCCGAAAAATGGACGCCGACATCGAAAAAACAGGCGTTGGCGTCAAAAAAAATTTTGGCGAAGCGAAACGGCGCAAATTCACCTATCACTAATTGTTATCCCCAATTAAGGGCTTTGGGAAACGAGTGAAATGTTAGAACAGTATTCATGTGTTTTAGGTCTGCTCTTCTGACAATAATATTTTTATTAAAAAATCATTGACCTTTTTACAATCCTTATGAATAACGTGAATTGAACAATTTCAGGTACTGTTTATGGTTTTTCATAGGGACAGCAGAGATTTTTTAAGGGTTTGTTGGACAAATAAATGATATAAAAAAAATCTACCTCCAAGAAATGGACATCCTTGTGCAAAGGAATACTGCACCAACAGGAGTTTGTGGCCAGAAGCAACTGGTGAATCAGCTGTGATTCCATGTTCTTTGCTAAAGGCTTTCAAAAGGAACATATTACATTCACATATCTCAGCCAAAAATAAAATGCCATCTTTTTATTAGAACTCCTGAGATTTCCCTTTTTTGGGACTACAACTTAAAGATTCTGTAATAATAATGTTGATGTGAAGGTTTAAAATAATAATCTGAAAGCAGACACAAATAATTAAAGTAAGGTAAAACACACTATTAAAATTACAATCTGAACTCTGTAGCAAATACTCAAACTAAGGCAAAACATATGCACAATTCTTTTTTTATATTTATATATTTATAACACTAATAATATCAATATACAGTACTTAAAAAGATCATTGTAGCAAAGCAGAGTGATTTGTTCTGTAGACCTCACAAACTTGTTCTGTTGCTCAGGAATGTGCATCCTAGGACTCCTATATACACTGCAGTACACAACAGATAAAGCTTTTATCTATCCTTGATTAAATATATTGGTCACATTTTAATGGAACAATGATTTCTTTTATTCTGGGTGTTGGAGTGGCAATATACACTGAAGGGGTGGTGAAACATATTTCCTTCATGCTGCTCAGAGATGCTAATGAGTTCCCATTCTGGCATAAATGTGGTTAGAAATGCGGTAGGTGAGAGAGATTGATCTCCACAAGTGCTAATGAAACTGTGATGAAGAATGAAGAGACATACTACAAATCCAGCTCTAGCATCTTGGAATGAAATTTGTCCTTGGCTGAACAGTAAATTTTACAAGGGTAGTTAATACTGCCACTGTATTTTAAACAGAGTTTATGTACTGAAAAAAATAAGGATAACCAAATTTTGACACTTATCTTCTTTAAAATGTTGTGTATTGGTAATAGAATAAATACATTTCATGTTCAAATATGTACCATAAAATATTTTTTTTTATAAAAACACAAAAACTACTGTGGCTGTTTTCTCTGCCAAACAATCTACATAAAGTTGAAGTCCAAATATGAAATTAATTACTTCACATTTCTCAATGGAGTTAAAACACAGAAAGAGGTATAATGATAATGAGTTTTGAGAAAGAATGCAGATTAAAAATGACTATCAATATACAGCAAATATAATGTTTAATTTAATCTTCCAAGAATTCTCTTATTTTACACATATACACACATCCATATTTGCTCAATTCAGCAGGGGTAATCACAATAAATAAGTTGTATAAATAAATAAGATATAAAAATATAAGAGCTGCAAAAGCAATTAAAGTCACCACATTTTTAAATTTTAAGTATAGAATGAGGGGTGCAGATGTGTCATGGGATACTACGCATTTGTATGTATGCCAGGTGGAGACAACATATATAGATATTAACTTTCTATGATAATATCTATTCCATTGGACTGAATAAAGTAAATAGGTCTCAAAGTATTTTCATATACTTCTCCAAAGATGTGGGGAGTATATGGGTGCAAAATTTGCACCCACATATGCAACCCTCTTCATGGGTTGGTGGGAGGAACTATGCAGGAAACTGGGAACATGAAATTATCCAAGTGGTTTGTAGATGATCTACGTTTTGCAACAGAATTTGAGTTTATTGAGTTTAATTTGTTGCACAATTGAATAAAAAATATTTGTAATTTAAGTTTCACTATCTTATTTGGAGAGATGTATATCAGCTTTTTGGATTTACAGTTGTTGGGAGGTGGGGACAGTGTGATTACAATATTGTATAGGACAAAAAGTGCTTGGAATTTATTCGTAAGGACTGGTCTGTGCCATCCAAAGCATGTCTTTAGGGGGATACCCACTGGTTAATTTAAGTGTCTTAGATGTAACTGCAGAATAAAAGAGGAGTTTGTTCTGAAATCTAGTGATTTGCAGGATTATTTTTTGTATGTGGTTAGTCTCTTGAGGTTTTAAAGGCTCATTGTTTTTTTAAAGGCTAATTGTGGATATTCCAGCACACTGCAAAAACAAAATGTCATGGTGCTTCTATACTTTTAGACCTTCCGTTGGTCTGTAGAAAAATTAGGAGAGCAATTCATATGCAGATTCCTGCTGCAGAGTGCGTTATTGGTGACTACCAAATACACAACATGTTTCGGGCCTTTAAACACACTTTCTCAAGCATTTTTAAAGACATTTAGGGGCAAATTCACTAAGATGCGAAGTTGCGCCAGGCGCAACTTCGCCGCACTTCGCCACACTTCACCAGGCGTAGTTTCGCCAGGGCTCCGCAAATTCACTAAAATCCGAAGTTGCGCACAGGGGTAGCGTAAGGTTGCGAAGTTGCGCTACCGTTGATTCGCTATATAAAGCGAAGTTGCGCTAGCGAAGGCTAATTTGCATACGGCGTGAAATTCAAATTTCAATGGAGGAACACGTATCTGCACTACAAATGCCTAGAAAACCTTCAAATCAGCAAATAAAAATTTTATTTTGCCCTACACATGTGCCCACTGTCTAGGTAAGTTGCCATGAGTCAGGAAATGTAGGGGGGAGGAAGGGGAGCCCCAAAAATTTTTCGATCTTTTTCAGCCTATCAGCCATCATGTAGAAAACACGCCAGCGTTTTTTGGGACTTAGAAAAAAAATTGACTTTTTTTAAACAATACCTATCTACTCTATTGTGCTTCGCCAGGTCTGAGGTGGCGAAGGAAGTCTAGCGTAAAAGGTAGCGCTCACTACACTGCGCAAGTTAGTGAATTTGCGTAGTTTCGTCGCTAGCGAAGATTCGCCTGGCGCAAGGTTGCGAAATAACACTAGCGAAACTACGCCAGCGTTCGTTAGTGAATTTGCGCAGTAGCGAAAATGCCAAACGCTAGCGAATTAACGCTAGCGTTCGGCGCTTCGCGCCTTAGTGAATTTGCCCCTTAGAGAGAGATCCAATTGCTGTGACAAAGAATATGGTCCTATAGGTGTTCCCAAACATTTATTGGAATGCAACAGGGGAAAAATAACTTATTTACATACAGTATACAAGACATAGAAAAAGTTTTTCCTTTCAACAGATGGGGATTAAATGTTAGTAAACATGCCCAGGTGGCTAAACTCTTTTGGAGAGATGTGTATTGGCAACCTGGTTTTCATGGCAAAAAAAACTCAGCAACCTTCGTAATTTTCCCTGAACTGGATTTTGGAATGAAAAAAACGTTGTGCCGAAAGGCACTTGCAATCATAAATTGGCCCAAAGCATTATAATGTAACACTATTGAAAATGTATACATATGTTCTTCCTATGGCTCTAGCTTTTGTATTCTGTATAAGTTGTTAATGTTTAATATGGGCAGGAGTAACCAATTTATGATGTCACATCCCTTCTTTTTTTCATTGTGTGTAGTGGTTTGAGGTAGTTGAGCCTATGATTATGTGTCTGCAAACACAAAAGACTCTTATGTCTTAATTGCATGGGATAAAGGAATCTTTTCTATATAGGCTTGTCCTGTGATGCTTGCCGTTTAATCTATTGGACACACACAATTTCTCCTCTCTTACATCAATCAGAGACATATTACACCTTCCTCACCATTTGAGCCATGGTTGTGCTGCTCCAGTGGTTAATGGTTTTTGTATTATTTTTAAAATGAATATGTCTATTAGATTATACATTGCTATGCTGCCATCTAATGACTAAAGGTGTATAAGGTGCTTACATTTTTGCCTCTCTTCTAGTCCCCTTCCTTATGTGTGATGTAAATTCCTTCCTTCCTACTTTGCTGTTCCTGTTCTCAGTTTGTGGGGGCTGCTCCAGAGTTTGGAGAAAGAAATTCCTTTTGACCGCCAACATTTGTCCATCCACCTTGAATAAAGAACTTTTGTGGATTCCAAGTGTCTTGGTGAGTTCACTTATCTGTCAAAGATAGACTGATTGGTTGTTACAGCTTCTTTCAGGCAAGGGAGAAATGTCTCAAGGGAAACTCAGCCACTATCAAAGAAATTGGTCAGCATACTAAGTGGTTTATCCAGAAGAGACTGATATCCAGGATATACAATTGGACCAATATCTGGAGCAACACACAAAAAAAAGTAACATATTAAAGGGAACATGCAGTATATATTGTGATGTTCTGATACCATAATTCTGACATGCTATACAAACTTTTCCCTAACCATTCTCCATAACCCTGCTAAAGACTAAACCGTTGGTTCATCAAGCGGTAACTCTTAATACAGATTTGACATAGGAAATATTATTTTAAACTTGTATATGTCCAGATGGAACAATATTATACCACAACCATTAAACAATGTCACTTGGATCAATATCTGGAGCAACACAAAACAAATTGGTAATGTATCAAAGCAAACATATATATTATGATGTTCTGATACCAAAACCTTGACATGCTATGCTATGCAAATTTTCTCTAACCATTTTCCATAACCCTGCCTGTTAGAGACAAAACCAATGATTTACATTAACCAGTAACTCTTAATACAGATCCGATTAAAGACATATTTTTTTCAAACTGGAAAATGGTATTTCATTCATCAGCAGATTACAAAACTATCTAGGGCACAACTGCATTATCAGTTACTTTCAGGAAATGCAAGGGGGTAGGTAAATATTTAGGGGGTTACTTATCAAAAGGTTGGGTGTTTTTTTGTTGAGTTTTTTTTTTAACTTCGAATGAACTTAACTCGAATAGGAAAAAACGGATTCTGTGAGTTTGAATCCTGCAGCCTGAAAACTCAAATTAATCGAATTTTATGCAAAAAAAACTCGAATTACTTGAATCATTTGAGTTTACGGGCAGACACTCTGAAAAAAAAAATCGAACATCAAACAGGCTGTTAATATCCTCAAATGGTTCAAGGGAACTCTGCCACTGACTCCTACAGTACATGACTTTGACAGGTTTTAGGTGGTGTATTTTTAGATTTCAGCTATTTCCAGGTTTGGGGTATCATAAATCTTAAATATTCTAGGTTTCCCCAAAAATTTGCGAAAAGGTGAAAATTTGCAGAAATGCATTGAAGTCTATGGGCGACAATTTTTTTTGATGCACAACATTTTTTTTTCTCACCCATTGGAGTCTATGAGCATCATTTTTGCAGTGAAACTTTTGCTCATCACTCATCATGCTGGTGTTGGGGTGCCTGTTACTAAAGTGGAATGGCAATTCCAAATTCTGGTGTCTATTTATCAAACATTTAAATGAGCAATTTCATTCTAGATAAGAAATCAAATTTTTCTTGTAATATGAGATTTTTTCCATTTATTTTCTACTATTTTCTTTTTTACTTATAAATAGTCAAAAAGTCAGGAGCTCAAACCTAGTCAGATCTATTAGAACCAATGGGCACATCAGTATGTGTTTGAATGGATATTTTTTTTAGCACTCAACTTGAATTCTCAGGAATTACTTTACCATTAAACTTTGCTCCTTGCCAGAAACATTTTCTCAAGCTTTCATACTAAAAATGTTAAACACCTAAAATTGAAAAAAAATGCAAGAAATCATCATTGATGAAATGACATTTCATGCAAGGAAATGACATTTCATGTGCATGAGCTGCTCCAAGAAATATCAAGGGTTTTAGAATATTGATAAATCTGCACCTTAGTGTAAATCAGTTCATTCATTATGGTCCAAAGCTCATCTAGTACAATAGCTATGCCTGGCTATGCTTAGCTCAGTGAAGGTACTGCCATCACTCAAAAGTTTTTGTCGTGGAACCCTTTCTACTACCTCTATAACACAATTCTACAGATCATTACATTAGAATAAATAAACCCAGATATCCCAATTAGCAAAGAAAATTGCATTACAGCATCCCATCTAATTAAAGTATTCCCCATTGTGAACAATGGTGCTTTGGTATGCTAACGAAAAGGTTAAATGCATTAAATGAGTTAAAATAGCTTTAGATAACACAGTTTCTTCAGTTAATCTCGAGTCATGATGTATTAAACACACAAATCCAAGTGGCTTCATTTGTATATACCAACGAGAACTACCTTATCCTGTGCCTCAAATAATGCATTCTTGGTGCACTTCAAGAAAACATGGCACCCAGTATTTATTTTTTTTATCATTGGAAGTCTGCACAGGATACCGCAGGCATGACTAAGTTCCATTGTTTATAAGAAAAAAATCAGAATAAATTCATTCAAGCATTCAGAGGGGATGTAGAAATACTCTTAAGACTGCCTTTTGAAAGGTCTTGCGGCAAATTAGAATTAAAACTAGGCTTGGTGGGATCTCACTGTTTCTATATGCACACTCAGTGAAGAGAATCGGAAGAGATTGCACTTGTTTTTGTAAAGAAACATTTTTCAGAGAAAATACTCTTTTCCCTAAACTTATCACAGCAATTATAAGAAGCAGCAAGGCATTCAGTAATGAATTTTTAGTTATGGGAATACTAACATTATTACCAAAAGAGTTGTAAAACTTTCAGTATAACTGCCTTGTAAAATATGTTAACATTCCAAGTACCATTTTTATGAATCTAATTGTTCATTAACCTAATTATGGTAATAATGTTGTAGCAAGGTACTCTCTATTTTAAAATGATTTTAAAAGTTAATTTTCAAACAAAAATTCTAAGGAAAACGTTGACTATTTTCTATGGAAAGCATAAAAACACTTGGGGTATTGTAATATTTCATTTGTAGTTCTGTACTTGAAGTTGAAATCTAACATGATATAGACAGATTATAGACAGTGATATAATTTAAGCAAAATCAAGCATTCTGGATGGGTTTTTCCTTTCAAATCTGTGTGGTTTTAAAGAACATATTATATATGTGTATATATATTAAAATGTATTAGGAGGTAGACCTGATAGGTGTAGATAGTTTGAGGATAGTTCTGTTATACAGTAGCTCACTCCAGGATTGAGAGATAGGTTCAGGTTAGTCAGCTAGTAGCCCAAAACTCTACCAAAGAGAATTAGAAGTATTACAAGTCCTGGGTGTACCAACCATAGAGTAGGCATTCAAGTGTACAGACTTAGGAACTACTGTAGCTCGTCTAGGTTCCACTTGAAGGGCCTGATACTTGGGATTGACCCAATGCACTAACTGATTATTAACACCGGATGGGTAAAGCATGTTTATTGTACTGTATGTGAGTAAACACATACTGTTTTCATTCACAGTAGAATGTACTAGATATTTTGTGCAAGCAATGTAGTCCTATTTTAATTGCCTCCATTGCTACACAGCAGCTTATATAAACTATTGTAGTGTTTCTCAAGCAAACAGACTAGTTTGTGCAGGGCAACAGTACATTATATTTTAATTACTTTAAAATGTACAGTACTTCTTATACAAGTTCTATCAATTTTGCTAATTTTGAAAAAAAAAATATGTATAAAGGTGTATACACCAACACAAGGAGAAAATTAAAATGATCTCAGTGAAGCTATCCTTATCAAGCAAACAAAAAGAGAGGTGATTGATCAATGAACATTCCCTGGTCGCCTGTTTTATTAGTGATTTAGTATCTATGCAAGTGCATATATTTTCAAAAAACAGTTTTCTTTCAGTTACAAAATTATGATCATACGATTGGTAAGCCCTAACTATTTACCTAAGATCACAGTCTCATTCAGGGGCTGACATTCTAGAGTGTGTTTTAGAGTCGTTTAGACTTCAAGGTTTGAGTTAGGAAGTGCATAAAGGGTGTATGAAGAGACTACAGGAAGCAGCACATTAACAGAGAGCATTATGCTGAGAATAAGGATGAGAAATATGAGCAAGTAAATTCTGATAGACTCTAATGTATAATAAAAAAATTTTAAAAAAATGTAGAACAAAAAAATGGCCATTGAATTTAATGCATTTGCCACATTTCTGTAAATTTTCATTGACGCCAAGCAGGTCAGATTATCCCATCACTGTCTGAGAGCTGTATTTCAGACAAGGACTGATACAATAGTACAGCTTAATATATCTCAGTTAATGTTGCACTTTTCCCCAGTGCTCCAGAAGCACTAGAAAGAAGAGAGAAGAGCTCAGGATAACTGTGCTACATATCCTATAACAACCACATTTAGAGCACAGTGAGTTCCAAGTGACCTAGCCACAGAGCCAATACTCTGAGAAAGGTCATAGACTGTATGTATAGTTTTCTTTAAATAATAAATTCTATACTAATGTAGCATGGTTGCAGAACATCACATTGATAGAACAAACAGTTACAAGTGATAAAAAGGCAAATAGGAGATACTAAATCCTGCAGTTTACAGCGTCTGTCATTATGTCATAAGTACAAGGAGTCAGGTGTTATACCAAGATTGAGAGGGAGTTTATAATGTTTCCTTTCCTCAATGGGAAGTCAAAATAAGAATATCAGCAGTGAATGAACTTGTTCTCTCTTAGATGAGAAGAGTCAAGTTATAATTGACAAATTGAAGACTGTAGTGGGGAGAGATGTCCATGTTATTCATGTGCTGTAGAGCAATTCAGGACAACAAAAAGGCCAACTTTGACCCGTTATGATTCTGCACATAAATTGCAGATTTATTGGGTCAATCATTATACATATATACTGAGGATTACAGATGTGTGACCTTTTAAGCACAGAACAATTTTGCTGCAAAATGAATGTTTTTTCCTATGGCGAAAGTCATTGTGAATTTGTGCTAAAATTTCACCATGATGTCTGTTTCTCTGTAAAAAATAACACATTCTGAAGAAAAAAAACACAGACATTGCTATTATCCACCCCTTGCTTTACACATCATCCGATGGGATACAATTCCCCATTCCTCTCCCTGTCTATTTAAGGAGCTGTTTGGGCATTGAATTTGGAAGAAAATTACAACAGGGTGGCATTTGTTTCTATGAAAAACAGTTGTTGAATAGTGAAAAGAAGTTTCTCTGACAAGGTAGGGTAATGTATTTGCGATTGCAGAGTTACAAGTGGCTTAAATGCAATGTCATTTATCCTTCCCATTGACTCCAATGCATCTTGTCAAAATTGTTCTCAAAGCAAAACATGCCAGTTTCGCTCAACCCTGCTGAGGCACTAGATATCATTTTGAACATTTCATATTGTTAGCCATACTACCATATTCTAATCTTTAGTATTTAAAATACCTTTAGTATTCATTGTAGAAATGCACTGTTTCCTGGGTTTGGGAATCAAGCAAATCCAAGAGCCTGGCTGATCTGAATCCAAACCATTAAAACCACCACTTAATGTGATTAAGGGGATTGAAAATGTTTACTTTCTTCCCCTAATTTGAATATGCAAAATAGCGTTTGGATCCATTTCACGATTTGCCCGAATCCTTCCTGAAAGATTGGAGGTTCATCTGAATCCTAAAAAAGGGGATTCTGCATTTTGTGTTATAGTGTTTGTTTGATGTACTAAACACATCTTTTTCAAGGCATTCCTGATTTGTTATGTGAATGTGCTAAGTAGACTCTGTTATCTCTCTTCATCACTGTCTCTGTAGTTTTTTTTTTATCTTATCTCTTCTAAGTATCTGCTATTTTTGGCAGTTTTATAGCTATATTTTATCTCTCTGTATCCTGTACATTTATCAGAAGTTCCACTATCCCGTTTTACTGGATAGTATGGTTCCTGTATTCCTTGTATCTAGACAGAATCTAAATCAGTTTAACAGGATTATTCTAATACCTGCAGGTGTGTTTGATAGCTTGATGTTATACACCTACTCGACAACATCTACTGAACTAGACAGTACATTTACATATAGGGGGTTATTTATTAAGGTTCAAGTTTTCAACTGAGTTTTTAAGGTTATCTATCGTTGAGTCAAAAATAGATTTTTTGGGTTTAAAAAAAACTCAATGTTTTCGAGATTTATTATGCCCTGATCCTGGAAATAGCTTGAATCTGAAAATACACCATCTAAAACTTATCAAGGTCACATAGAAGTCAATAGCAGAGGTCCCTAGAATCATTTGAAGATGTTAATAGCCTTCATGATGATTGAGCTTTTTTGGAGGGTTTCGATCGCAAAACTGCAACAAAAATTTGCAGTGGCAAAATTTGCCACAACAAAAGGTCACTGAGAAAAAATGCCCATAAGGAAAAATGCTCATTGACTTTAATGCATTTGGACAAAAAAGTCGCCATAAGAAAAATCGTTCATTGACTTTAATGCATTAGGAGCAAGAAAAAGTGTTGCTCACGTAAAAGATTGTCCTGCGCATGTAAAAAAAAATTGACACCCATTGACTTCAATGAATTTAGTTAATTATTTGGGACAAATTCACTCATCATTAGTTGTGTATGGTGTGTAATTTGGTATCATGCTGAACCAAATGGAATAAACACGTGTTTTTTTTAAGAGCAAGTGAATCTGTGTAACTATTAGTGATCAGTGAATGTCTCCCATTTAGCTTCGCTGAAAAATTGGGGAAACTGTGAATGCACTAAAATCAACAGGCGTTTTTTTCTTATGGCCATTTTTTTATCCTACTGCATTAAAGTCAATGGGCATTTTTTCTTATGGTGACTTTTATTTTCCTAATGCATTAAAGTCAATGACTGTTTTTTCTTATGGTGACATTTTCTGGTCTTAATGCATTAAAGTCAATGGGCTTTTTTCTTATGGTGACTTTTTCTTCAGATGCATTAAAGTCAATGGGTGTTTTATCCTATGGGCATTTTTTCTCTGCAAATTTTCCCATTGTGATTTTAGCTGCAGTTTTGTGAAAAATTTGTACTTGGAGAAATTCGGAATTTTGCCACAAACCCATGGCTAGAGAATAAATTCGCTCATCACTAGTAACTATGTTCTACTGGCAGAAAGATACCAGAATCCCCCACTTGTGGTCCATTGCTTCCTGTTTTGTTTTTAACATTCTCATCCCCACAGTAGCTATTTTCTTATTTTTCAGTTACAAAATAAGCTAAATATATAAGTTGGCAGGAGGGGCCCAGGCTTTTGCATTCAGCTATGTATATCTGCCACTGGTCAAGGGCCATTTATTTGAAATCTGATCCATTATTAACTAAATTGTTACATGGACCTATAATGGCGAAAAAACACATGCATATACTATAGTATTGTACAATTGCCTCTCTCCATATTAAAATATTAGATCGATAACATCACATAAAGCAAAAAATGTTCACTTACCAGTAGGAAATAACTACAAACTGACCACAAACTAAAGAAAATGAGGCTCAATTTATATTTTCATATTTTCATAAACCTTTAGGGGCAAATTCACTAAAGCGCGAAGCGGCTAACGCTAGCGCAAATTCGCCAGTGTGACATTATTTAGTTACTTTGCCGATTTACTAATGGGTGCTGACTTAAATTCGCTAGCAAAGTGGACCTACTCTAGCGCTACTTTGAACCCTTACGCCAGGAGAAGTGCTATGGCAAAGGGACGTAACTACGATAATTCACTAATTTGCACATTTTACTGAACGTTACCTTTTGTGCCAGACTTGCCTTCGCCACCTCAGACCAGGCGAAGTGCAATAGGGTAGATAGGACCTACTTCAAAAAAAGTTGACATTTTTTCTAAGTCCCAAAAAACACTGGCACCTTTTACTTTTTTTAAGGGTGATAGGCTGAAAAATATTTAAATTTTTTGGGGGGTGCCCTCCTTCCCCCATACATTTCCTAACATATGGCATATAAACTATACAGTGGGCACATGTATAGGGCAAAATAACAACTCTATTTTATTTTATGAAGCTTTCCCAGGCTTGTGTAGTGTAATATATCTGCTGCCACATTGTACTTTAACTTGGCGCTGTATGCAAATTAGGAAGTTACTAGTGTAACTTCGCTTTGCTTGACGAATTAACGCTAGGGCAACTTCGCTACCTTTCGCCTCCCTGAGCGCAACTTTGGATTTTAGTGAATTAGCTGCGCCCTGGCAAATCTTCGCCTGGCGAAGTGTGGCAAAGCCAATGCTGGGGCAACTTTGAAGGTATGTAAATTTGCCCCTAAGTTTTTTTCCCTAAATTGACCTATTCAAAGAAACTTTTTAATTGCTCTTTTTATATAGTATAGTATACACAACAAACACAAAATGTAAGACCAATTGCCAGCTTCATATAGGTCTCCTGTATCTGAAACTTTCAATGTATCCCTGACAGGGAGTGAGCATAGTACACAAAATGGATGGATTCAAAGGAGCAGAATAAGCTTTTTTCTCTCTGTGAGGGCATCAAAGTGAAGAATTCAGGATCCTGAATTTTAAGTCACAGCCTGCCTACATAAACCATTGTGTTAATAACTACAGTGACTGGATTATGTGTTCTAAAAAAAAACAAAAAAAAAACATTTCAATACATGGTAATATGTAGATTTAGATTATTTAGAAAAATAGAGAAAGGGAACACAGCTATATAAATTACTCTTGGCTAAAAAAATATAAATACTGTAGTATTAATAAACAACATAGTTTAATAAACTTTCAGACTAGATTATATTAAAATACTAACCCAAAGGCAAATTAATAAGATTTTGCAATGTTTGAATCACATTTATATTTTTGTATAAGAAAATACATGTGATGAAAACTTAATAATTTTTAGAGGAGATCAATACATTTTAGATGAAATGAAAACATACATTGGTAAATAAAAGGAGATAGGATAAACATATTCAGGAAGAAAGTTTCAAAAGATTTTTTTAAATAATAATCCTCATTTGTCAATAAATGTACTGATTTAAAAAAAAGTATATTTTGAAAACAAATGCTTTTTCTGTTGCACAACATATTATGGCATAGCCATTTACAGACAATTTGAAAGTCTCTTTACTGTCTATTGAGACACACAAGAGAAAGTAGTTTGGGTATTTAAAAAGGGAACAAACAACACATAATTGCATTCATACATACAGTACGTTTTTTTTTAAGATATGCACTTTTAGAAGATATATTAAAACATTTGAACCCAACTATCCCCTATCTGAAAGGCAAAAATAATTTAACTACTGGTGATCATTCCCAGACCTCAAAATTATCACTTAAAAGAAAATGCATAACACACAATTACTCCTGTCCTGTTTAAGTTTTATGTTAAAGAGGAGAACATTTTGCCTAGTCCTTTGCTTAAATGTGCATTAGTATATAGGTCAGAAATTACATAATCTCTTTTGAGACAAGTATCAAATAATTGTCAGGAAAATAAAAAAAGTCAGCACACTGACTGTAAACCATGGAAATATCCTTGGGGAAAAGTTGAGGCCTTGATCTTTAATATAAACAACATAAGTATTAAATACAAGGCATTTGCATATCATGTTAAACTCAGAGGGAAAACAAGCCAAGGACCACATAATTATGCAATGGCTAATGCTTTTAACTCTAGCAAAAACTCAATGAGAAGCCCACATTCTTAACTTAAGTAATAACTCACAACCCTCCTCAATATTTGCACTGGTTTAATGCATGTAGAACTATGGTAACCCTTTAACTATACATGGAAAAAAGAATATAGATATATACTATTCCCCCAAACAATGTAGATCTATATAAATCTATTGCATAAAACAGCTTCATGTAAATAAACCATTTTCATTATAATATGTTTTTTTAGTAATGTGTGCCATTGGGTTACCCTAAATATAAAAGTGTAATTTTAAGAACTAAGCCCCCCCCCCAAGGATCCTACGATCCTACAACAGTGCACACAAACTATACGTTAGGTCACAAAATAGTGCTTCAAGGTAAGAGATGTAAAAGGGCAAAGTTTACTTAAATGTATATTCCAACAAGGTAACAATTGAATTTGAAATGTTTCCATGAATCTCTAAAAAGTCATGGTTTTCTATTTAGATTTTTTTAGAAAGATGCTCTAAAATTTAAAATTTATGAAGTGCACAAACCACGAATACCACTAACACAAAACTTTGCCAGGTAAAAGTTGTCTAGGTCCTATTGAAATCAATGGGATCACTCTAAATGTATTTGGAGTTTTAAAGGTTTTAGTATTTTTTTCACTAGTAATTGTCAAAAAACTTGAATTTTAGAGGTTTTAAAGTTATTCATATTTTTTAGTGCAGAGTTTAGCGTAATTTCCGTTTGTACTTTTTATTCGGATTTTGTAATACATCTCACGGCTTTCATAATTTTAGAGTTTGTGACTTTGGTTCTGTTTCTAAAACTACAAAAAAATTATACCGTTGATAAATAGGCCCCCACATATTCAT
Source organism: Xenopus laevis (assembly GCF_017654675.1). Lineage (NCBI taxonomy): Eukaryota > Metazoa > Chordata > Amphibia > Anura > Pipidae > Xenopus > Xenopus laevis. The sequence continues at coordinate 137,427,727 of NC_054373.1, read as the reverse complement.
ATTGGGGTAAAGTTTTCCTTTAACTCAATGTATTCATTTTATTTATACTGTGAGTTATAAAAAAAACTCTAAAAATGTACATTCTGCAACTCCCATTTGACTTTTAAATTAACTCACAAGCTTTTATATGTCATTACTTTAAATTAAAGTTTCTTAAATTGTTTGTTTTTGGAAACCAGAATTCAAATTCATGAGTTTCAGAACAAATTTGAATTCTAGCTTGATAAATCAGTCCCTTAGTATCTGGTTGTTACTGACCTACTGTATTAAGCTGTGCAACTATTGAACTCCTTCCAGAGTAATTAATTTTTTTTTGTCTCATTAAAGATATATTTACAGACACAAGAGAGGTATATACAGTATTCTTGATACATGTCATTCTGTTTTTGCCATTGCAACATTTGTATGACATTGCTTTGAAACACCTCCTGGCAGATTTATCAAGGGTCAAATTTCGAGGTGATGGGAGTTTTTTTTTAACTCCCATCAGCTCAAAAGTCTAAAAAAAAAAAAGACTAGTCGAATTTTATTAAAAAAAATCAACGTTTTAAACTTCGGGTGAATAGGCTGTATTCGAATCATTCAAAACAAAGTTTTACCGAATTCCAATCGAAGCATTTGCCCCAAAAAACTTTTAATTTTTCAAAGTCCACCAAATGTCTCCACATACTGTAGGTTCTAGGAAGTCCCCCATAGGCTAATACAGCAATTGGTTTTAGATGGCGAATAGTCTAAGTCAAAGTTTTAAAGAAATAGTACATGATAAATTTTGATATTTGAATCATTGAAATTTTTTAAAATTTGAACGAATTTTGGACGATTCGATAGTCGAAATACACTAAAATAGCTAGAAAATTGAATTTTTGAATTAAATATTTCACTTAGACGGTTGATAAATCTGCCCATACTTAAAATGTATGACAATTACAATTGAACTCTTTTCAATTGGTTCAATTGGCATTGAACTCTTTTCTTTTGTTTAAATTTTCCAATCACAGGCTGATGGGATTTTTTTAATGAATTCATTTTGAATCTTGTATATACATGATTGTTCACTGAATAACTTTACAATATTATTTTTCTCTCTCTTCCAAACATGGTGCAATGTTGCAGCCATAAAAACACATTTGTTTCATTTTAAATTTGTAATTATTTTTTATTTTTATTAGCACTTAAATGCACAATTATAATGCAATTCTTAAATGTCTTAGTACATAATTACTGTATCTAAGCATTTCGCATACTGCATATAATTTCAAGTCATACCATTCAGTTCACAGGACTATTTTATGCCAAAGATCAACACATTTAAATTTTAAATTGTTAAATTCACAGGATAAAATCTTGGTACTTAAACATAATAAAATAAATATTACATTTTAGTTTGCTGCAAGCATGGAATATTTTACATAATACATATTTTACACAATTAGGATGTTTTCCACAGGCTTTTTTAAACAAACATCATAAATCATTTGATCTGATCCCTGTAATATCATCTCCACAATAAATTCATATGCTTAATGCTGTCTTATATAGCCCAGCAGACATCTTTTCAGTTCTCTAGAAGAATATATTTTAAATGATCTAATTAGAGAGAGACTGCTCTGTACAATACATGTCATTTCAATGGAACTGCAGCTCAATAAGGTGATTTGTTTGTAAAGAAAATCAAGGTCTCCTTAATAACTATTCTTAACATTTCAATTCCAAAGTCATCAAAAATTAATTTGCAGGAATAAATATTTCAGACTTTATTTTTGTGATTTATGTGCCAAAGACCTGCCTGTCTATATACCACTTCCATATTGTATTTATATATTATGAGCTTTAAAATGAACCTGTATAGTTTTAAGATGATATGTGCTTTGGTTACTGATTTATGAGAAAACAGTATTATATAATTCTTTCATTTTATAAAGGAAAGTCCATTATGTTGTAAGCTAAGTATACTTTTTCTATTTAAAACCCGTTTTCTCAAATTTTAGACACAAGGTTCCGGTGTAATGCATATTTTATCCACTGATAGTACTATATGATTTTAATACAGTTTAATATTGTTCTGCATATGTAAGACATTTGGCCTTGTATTTGTATCCCTTGTTTCTGTATCCCTTGTAAAGAGCTGTGTCAAGCAATGGTGTTATATAAATAGTAATAATCACACCAGTAGGATTTAACCATCCATGCTGATGGCATAGATTTTTGTTTGTCTGTATAACAAATCTGTGTTTTTGGTTCACATCTAAATCACATTTAAGTCAAAGAGAAAGGGTTACAGAAAGTCTTATTTACTGTACTATTCTGTAAATGTATGACAGTTCTTTTATAGCTGTCTAATTTAAGCCTTTTTTACAAATTAAGAATTGAATTGATGTTCTGTAAGCTTGCTGTGATTATCATCTCTGTTAACCAATAAAGGTATCACATTTTTTCCAATTTTGTTATGCTTCATTGTAACAAAAAGCAAGATAATTTGCTGTATTTTAGCAATACCCACAAACAAAAATTAGCCCTGATTATCATAATTATCTATTATGTGGAAAGGTTTAAATCTGGCATTTTCCAGAAAAGTATTTTTTTTTTAGTATTTTGGATCACTTAGCTATTCAAATAAAATAGTTTAATTGTTGCCGTCAACATGAATGTGCAGCTTAGTTGTACTATGAAGTACAAGGTTCTGTACTGTTTTATTATTAAACAGTTTATTGTTAAAAAAGTATAATTACAGTATGTGCTTGAAATTGACCCTGTTGGAGACGGTCTTCCTGTTCTTACTGGATAACATACAATATCTGAATCATAGATGCAATAACTATATTGTCAGGTAAACAATAGATGCTAATTGTACCAGTTGGAGTTACATTGCCACATACACATGCTGGATGACATTGGGGCACATTTACTAAGCTCGAGTGAAGGATTAGAATAAAAAATACTTCGAATTGGCTACTTTGACCTTCGACTACGAGTTCGACTTCGAATCGAACGATTCAAACTAAAAATCGTTCCACTATTCGACCATTCAATAGTCGAAGTACTGTCTCTTTAAAAAAAACTTCGACCACCTACTTCGCCACCTAAAACCTACCGAGCACCAATGTTAGCCTATGGGGAAGGTCCTCATAGGCTTTTCCTATCGTTTCCTATTGTTCGATTGATGGATTAAAATCCTTCGAATCGTTCGGTTCAAAGGATTTAATCGTTTGATCAAACAATTTTTCCTTCAATCATTCGATCGAACGAATTGCGGTAAATCCTTCAACTTCGATATTCGAAGTCGAAGGATTTAACTTCGATAGTCGAATATTGATGGTTAATTAACCCTCAATATTCGACCAATAGTAAATGTGCCCCAAAGTGTAAAAATCATCAGCTTAAAAAAAGCTGTTATTGTTATGATTCATCTATGATTCAGATACTGTACATATTCAGATTTGGCAATTGTACAGTTGGAGATACTGTATAGCACTCAAACCAATACTGAATACATGTGGCTGTATATCAAGGGGCATTAACATAAACATTTTGGCGATAATGTGACTAAATAAATGCAATGTTATTTCTGCCCAGACTATTATGAAGTGCTCTTTGAACTGGAGATTCTATCTTGGAAGATCTTGGAAATTATAAACTTCTCACTCTTATTTTTAAAACATTTCTCTTTTGGCACCTTGTGAAATATCACTTTTATTTCACACAGATCCTGCTGTATGATGCCAATTTTCTTTCCTTTATTGATTGTACCATAATTCAATTCAGTTTTTCTTGATACACACATTTGCTGGTTCTCCTGGATAGATCAGTTCAGTATCAGTTGCTATTATTTTGTTTTCACCTCTGTGTTAAAGTTTAATAAAAGTTAAAATAAACTCATGGGAGCTCATTTATAAACACAGCAAATTTGCACCTGGGCAGTAACCCTTGGAAATCAGAGGTTTGCTTTCGTTGCTCAACTTGTAGATGGCTGAAAAAAAACCACTCACTGAATGGTTGCTATGGGTTTCTGCCCAGGTATAAATCTGCCCTGTTTTTATACAGTAAAGAGTCTCCCTGAGTATAATAATAGCAAGCACACATTCTGCCAATTGTGATGAGGGAAATTTTTTGGCAGGTTTCGTCACAAAAAATGGCTATAGACTCCACATTTGTCACCCATTGACTAAAATTTCTCATCATTTAGCAGATTTTTGTGAAACGGGTCAGATTTGCCCATCACCCAGTGCCACTATAAAAGTTAGAGAGTTACTTTTGGTGAATGTGTTGTCTGAGAGGTGAGCGCTAATTGGGCAAACTTTTTCCTACATAAGCAACTCCTGTGGTGTACCATGATAAAACAAACCACAACATTAATTTCAATCGAAAAGATAATATGAGCATCTCTTTAAATAGAGTAACATGGTTGGGCATGGCTGAACAAAATAGTGTATCTTAATAAGGTTTGCTTGCAAACAAAATCTTCCTAATTATGTATTTGGATTACGCATAAAATGAAAGTCAAAAAAGCTTTAGCACTGGGAGCCTCCTAAAATCTAAAAATGTAAAGAACTCTAATCAGTGATTTTGAGGTGAGAAACCCAAAACTCGATTTGATCGAGTTTTTGGTGGAAAAAAACTCAAATCCCTAGAATTGATCGAGTTTTCGAGTGAAACCCACCAAAACAAACTCAGACTATTAGGCTATTAACATCTTCAAATGTTTCAAGGGATGTGTGCATTTATTGCAGGTCTCTTTTTTTTGTTGCGTCTGTACATAGCTCATTGCTCTTTCTGCTATTTAACAATTATCTTAAAAAAAGAATCCTAATACTTCTCACTGATCTGAAAGATCAGAATTTCCCTGGAGCATTCTGTGAAAACCTACACAACCCTTTGATCAACACAGTTTAATAGATCAGTCCTAAGACAGGACAACATGTGCATTATGACAATTTATACTGTAATATTTTTCTAGATTTGTGAAGTTTTTAACATGGAGCATTAAACAAAAAGAAAAAAGTTCAAAGTGATGGGAATATAACATAAATGTAATTTAATATAACTGAAACGTAATTCATGAAATGTAAGATCAAAGGTAATATTTTATTAATGCATCAAGTGTTTCTTTTTTCTTTTTGTTTTTTGAAGTCGCATTCATGAAATAATAAAAACTTGGGCCAATTTCACTACCATATTTTGTAATCAGATGACTGTTCCAGCTTTGTCAAATAGTATGGTTGAGAGTCTAACTATGCTAATAGTATGTGAATGCAGCAGTAGAAGAGGAGTGGAGCAGCTCCAACTCCAGAGAATCCAAATTGTGTGGCGTTAGCCTTAAGCAGCTATACAAATGATGATACGAATAAAACATCATTATCTGAACGATCGCCATACAATGACCACAAATAAAATCTAGGGGGCATATTTACTTAGGGTCGAATATCGAGGGTTAATTAACCCTCGATATTTGACCGTCAAAGTTAAATCCTTCGACTTCGAATATCGAAGTTGGAAGGATTTAGCGATATTCGTTTGATCGAACGATTAAATTGTTCGAATCGAACGATTCGAAGGATTTTCCTTCAATCAGAAATTGGCCAGAAAGCCTATGGGGACCTTCCCCATGGGCGAACATTGATGCTCGGTAGGTTTTAGGTGGCGAAGTAGGTGGTCAAAGTCTTTTTTAAAGAGACAGTACTTCGACTATCGAATGGTCGAATAGTCGAACGATTTTTTTTTTGAATCGTTTGATTCAAAGTCGTAGTCGAAGGTCGAAGTAGCCAATTCGATGGCCGAAGTAGCCAAAAAAATACTTTGAAATTCTAAGTATTTTTTATTCTATTCCTTCACTCAAGCTAAGTAAATGTGCCCCTTGATGTACTGTATATGGCCAACTTTAAGCTTAACTGTAGCTGAGCAACAGTGGAATACTATTGTTCCATAAACTAGCTGATCTTCACTGAAGATATAAAAAATTTAGCAGCTGAAAACTGACAAGTTTTTATATAGATCAACAGAAAGTTCATTTTCAACAGAAAGTTTATTTTCAACATTGCAGGTTTTTTTCTTTTAATCCTAGTTTTTTTTTAAAAGTCAGATTTTTTAAAATAAATAGAATACTGTGATTTTCATGATGAACATTGTTTTTTGATAAGTTTATTTTGTTCTGTGATTGAGTTCAATTTGAGAAAGAGTAAATCATCTCCTGTTGCACATTTGGTGCTGGTGCCACTGTTGCAGGGACAAAGAATTTTGTTGCAGAGTATAGGCAATAATAAATAAAATTGAGTGTATCACACCCAAGAAAAATCAGATGAAGCGTTGTTAAGTGAACTATTAAAATGTTTACCCTTAAAAGATTAACAACACACATGCAGTATTTTTGAAATCATTATTTTTGAACTTTAATACAGGAAACCCATGGGGAAGTTCAAATGCAGATTCATTAAATTTTGGCACTCTTGAAATCTACAAATGGTGAAATGCTGCTAAATGATTTGGAGTCCAATGCATTGGAGTCAATTGGCTTTTTTTCCCTTGCATTTTTCTCCCACTTAATAAATGTGGCAAAAGAAAATGCAGAATTTGAGTGTAAATTCATAACATTCTTGCCACTCTCGAAAATGTGAATTTTGCGAGAAAAAAAATGCTAGTCCCTAGTTATTTCTCTGTAATTGGTTATTTTTGTTGCAATAAACTATAGGATAATACAATTAAAAAAGTACCTGTTGTTTGTTTTCTTAGTACATCTCCCATTGGTGGACTTTTTCCAAACTTTCCCTTACTTTCTCCAGGAAAATATTGCAGTTATCACATGGGGAAAAACACACAATGATAAGATGCCAATTAAATTGATGCAACAAAAACATGAAGACAAATCAGTCTTTGATGCCATTGCATGGTGCAAGAAAAACACCTTTTGACTTATTTGGTAAGAGAAAAACACCCATTGACTCCAAACAAAAACATGGTGAAAAAATGGCAATTGACATTTTTTATGACAAATCAAAGCAGTGCAGTTTGAGTCATGACTATAAATACCTTCTGCTGTTTGCCTTCCCATTATTTGTTTTTTTAGAAGGCCAATTGAAACGTTGCTTAGAATTATCCATTCAATGACATATTAAAAGTTAATTGAAAGGTGACAGTGGAAACTTTATCCCTAAATGCATTTAATACAGTGAGATGAGATGGTTCCCTGACACAAAATATCCCCTTATCCCTCCAAAAAGCAGGTTACCTAAAGTCTGGAGAACGTTTCAACATTGTAGAGATAAAAATAAAGTCAGAAATTGTTTGCATTGCTAAAAATGCTGCCATGCACCACCTAAGCTTATATGAATAGCACCCATGCAGGTAAATCCAAGTCATGTTCTAATTGGGACATGTGAAAGGACATGTGAAAGAACACTGAATAAAAGAAACAATAGCTATCTGAAAGCTATTGCATTGTGCAGGCCAGGTCTTTCTGAAAGCATAGCATCAGGCACAATGACCTATGATGTCTGCCTACACACCAATATTACAACTAAACAAAATACATTTATTGGTTCAATAATACGTTTTAAATGGTAGAATTAATTATTTGCAATGTACACAGTGTAATTTAGTAATAAAACTATATCAAAAAAGTCATAGGGGGCGCATGCACACAGGATGTGTCTGTGAGTTCTGCTCCTGTACTGCACTGTTAAGCTATAATAAACAGCGTTTCTCGCCCTGAGAACTTTAGTATTGTGGTATCTCAGTTTGAGATACCCGCAAGATGGCTCCTCCTTCGACAAAAAAGAATCACACACACACGCCACCGATGTTCCAACAATGGGCTCCTGAAAGTGTGCAGCCATCATCTTTGAGCCTTTGTGCTGAACACGGCCATTTACATGTTCCGTCTGCTCTCCATATGGTGCAAGAGATTTTTTAAAACAGAGCTGGCAGCTATAGCTGATTTTGCACCCCATATTAAAGACTTGGGGAAGAGAGAGTGGGTGATTTAGAGCAGTGCTCTCACTAAGGTGCTGCTGCATTGCAGGACGATCAGGCTGAGTCAATACCAAACGGAAGTAGGCAGTACAGATACAGCAGTCGGGGTCACATGCCAGGTTACAACACACCGATATCAAAATACAGAGTGGGGTCAGAAAGAATAGTCAAAGTACAGGCAAAGTCAAAACAACTTGGAATAGAACCCAGGAACTAGCAAACAGACCCTATATTGGGCAATAATTCGGTGCAGGGCAGGGGTCTTTATAGGCAGCATAATGACTTACACTAAATAATCCTTTAATATCCCTACCAAATTTTGTGGAGGTATTGAGGACATTTGCAAAAGTATCTGGGCTCACTATTAACTTAAAAAAATCAGAAATGCTGCCTTGTAATATTCCAAAGCATACGGTTAAATTAATAGAGCTTAACTATGGATTTAAAATATCTGAATGTTTACAGTACTTGGGAGTGAAACTCACCACTTGTCCAGCCTCACTTTATAGAACTAATTTCCCTCCTATGTTTAAATCTCTTATGCAAAACTTAAAACAATGGGATAAGCATCATATATCTTGGATCGGTAGGATCCATTGTGTTAAAATGGTGTTGATGCCTAAAATTTTATACTTATTCCAAACTTTGCCAATTAAAGTTCCGTTACAGGATCTACAGAACTTTTAGTTGTGTAAAACAACTCTATATGGCAAAATAAATACCCACATATCAATACAAATTTTACATTTGCACAAAATAAATGGTGGCCTTTCAGTCCCAGATATTATAAAGTACTTTCAGGCGGCCAGGCTAGCTCAATGGTTTCAACACATGTTGGACCTTGGGCTCCTCTTTGGGTCCAAATTGAAAATGATTTACTTTATCCATATTCAATACATAAAGTATTATGTATGGATGTCTAAAATACAATTTTTCACACTTTATAGAACCGTCACCTTTATGATTGATATGTTAAATCTTTGGCAAGCATTTGCAAAAAGAAAAGGCGCTATTTTATGTCTTCCCCCTTCACTTTTAAGCCCTTTAATGAATAATTATGATTTTCAACTGGACTTTCTAAGAAAGCTTTTTGTTGGTGAATAAGTAAGGGAATTATCACTCTTGAGTCTTTAGCACAGAAACGGAAACCTCTTACAACAGCAAATAAAGCATATTTATTAACTATATATTATTATATATTATTTAGAAATATGCAGTTGTTGAATTATGTTAATAGACAAGTGGCACTATGTGATCACATAATTTGTAGTAAATCCTCACTGGCCTCAGGGACTCTTAAGTCTCACTTATAAAATGCTTACTCAGCCATCATCAAATAATAAAAAACATCCTTATATGCTGAAATGGGAATACAACACTTACAACTCAACAATGGTCCTACTGTAGTTTAATGGCAAATCAAGCTAGTATTTGTGTAACTGTTAGGGAAACTTCGATAAAAATATTGCATAGAAGATACTTGGTTCCAGCCAGGCTACATAAGATATACCCTGTTTGTGAGTGTGTTTTAGGGGTTGTAAAGAAAGAGGGACTATGGCCCATATATGGGGGGAATGTGAAATTGTACATAAAGGCATATGATAAGATCTTGATGCCTTGGCTAGTCCGTGAGAATAACGCTCTATTGTTTTCAGCACTACATGTGTAATAATTATATTGATTTGTATTGCTTTGTGATTGTACTTATTTATTCATGGGGGGGTTTCTCTTTTTTGTATGTTTAAAAAAATTTATAAAATAATTTTAGATATAAGAAAGGTCATGACATAATTCCTTTAAGGAAAACTATGTATGTATGTGTGCCCTTGGTTTGTGTGTGAGCACAGGCCAGGAGGCAGCCCTTACTTAATACAACCATTCTTTTTTATTAGGATTATGTGGCATATATTACTAAAAAAGTATATTTTTTTGAAAATGGTTTATTCAGATGAAGCAGTGTGTTGGATATAGGCTGATATAGGTATAGTTCACCTTTATGAATTCTATTGATAATCATGTAGCTTATCTTAGACAGTAATGAAATATGAGACAATATTTTCTTCCATTTAAACTGTCTACATATATGGGGAACTTGTTTAAAAATAAAAAAAAATAAAGAAAACCCAGAGGAAATAAGTATATAAGCACGGGATAAATAATAAACACATTTTATCTCCAAAGGACTTTTATTTTCCTCTGTGAATCTCAAGTCAAGTCAAGAGTCAAGAGAGTGAGTTTATTGTTATTTCATCCATATACGTTTGTACATTACACAGTGGTACGAAACAACGTTCCTCTAGGACCATGGTGCTACACACAGCATAGACAAAAAGACAAAAAGTCTATGAAAAAAGAATCTATGAAAGTATACATGCAAGAAAGGCTCAGTAAATAGTCCAATAGACTGAGATTTAATGGAATTTAAAGGGGCCATTAATAAGCCAATTGTAAACTGGGACATATGTTGTTGCACATCAAACTCCAAAATATACCAGTTGTCTTCAGAATGGGTAATAGGAAATGATTTTGTTGACATCCCTATTTTCTGCCTTTTAGTATAAACTTTCTAATTTTTAGCAACGACATGTTGTTGCAATCAAAACATAAAAATGTGATGCAAGTATTTTCTGAAACATTGAATAGTCATGATTTATAGTAGTCACTTAATTATGGAGAATAAATTTAAGCATTTTAACCTTTTACAATCTGACTCCGGCTCTACTACTTTATGGGTCCAGGCTTGTGCCAGCCTCCTTTGATGTTTCCTGGTGTCCGTTCCCTTTGCTTGGGCGTGTGCACCTGGGCCCACCGGGTAGGCTCACTCAATGCATTTAAAATACTGTAAATACTTGTTACATATTTGTATAAATTGGCCATCCCAAGTATAATTTTCTATTATCTCATTATTGTTGCTTTCTTGTTTATTGTCTGAAATGATATGATGATAGGATAGAATTGTCCAAATATCATCTTATCTGTTCACATGTTCCCTATAAAATTTTTACTTTTCTCTGGATAAATCTTTTCTAGTATAGCAAACGGTACATCTGTAGAGTATCTTCCTGAGGTGAAACACAATTGAATTTGCATTAATCTGTTATATTTTTCTACTACATTCACTGCCTTAGTGGGTTGCTTAAAATAATTTTGTTCTTCTAGGCAATCGCATCATATTTCTCAGAAAAGTTATATTCACCTACAGTAATGGACAATATTCCCTGGTTTTCTGTTAAGTAATATGCTGAGATTTCTCTGTATAATTAGCTGCTAATTGTCTCATTATCAGCTGGGGTAAGGGTTTATTCATAGAAAAGGCTTCTCAATGGACTGCTAATGTTTTTATTGTGCTTATAAGAGTCAGGCAAATTTTGCACTGTTTAGTGCAAGCAATAACATAAAAACATATTTCTTAATTAAACAAAACCTGTATCAAAACTGGCTCTCGCACACCCATGCCTCCTTAATTCAAAGATGTCTGGTGCACAATGGTAGAGGTTTGGTAACCTCAAATCCAAAGGCATAAAGAATTGCTGCAAGCAAGGAACGCCTTGCACATTTAATGCAGAAGTGAGCACCAAACACTCCCACATTAAACATGCAAGGTGTTCCTTGCTTGCAGCAGTTCTGTGTGCCTTTGGATTTTTTTCTACACATTAATTAAAACAAAAGAGATAACGTATACTGAGCACAAGCTCAATCCATTGAATTAAATCTTAAAAAGGGAGTATATTGCCCTTTTAACTGTTAGGGGCAGATTTATCAAGGGTCGAATTTCGAGGGTTAAAAAACCCTCAAATTCGACCCGCGAAGTAAAATCCTTCAAATTCGACCGTTTGATGGAACGATAAAATCCTTCGAATCAAACAATTTTAAGTGATCGATCAAAGTATTTTTATTCAACCTAAAAAAACTTTTTTAGGTTGAATAAGTATGAAGTCGAAGTTTTTTAGAAAGAGACAGTACTTTGATTATCGATTGGTCTAATGATTTTTACTTTGAATCGTTCGATTCATTCGATTTGATCGAATTTGGCCAATTCTTTGACCAATACTTCAAAATTCAAATTTTTTTTATTCAAATTATTCACTCGAGCTTAGTTAATCTGCCCTTTAGTGTTTATATACACTAGATCCTTGTCTCATACAATGAACTTTATATTATAGACCTTTAAACCAATGTTTTGGTCTCTTTTCCACATTTTCCACATAGACATCCTTTGGTAGAATAGTTATAGATTAGTTTTAGAAGGCCTTCTGAACCTTATACAATAGTTACTTTCATATATGACATCCTTATATAAAATAGGGAGAGGTAAGGGCTATGCAATATTTGTAGGCTAATGAATATAAATATATGCCCACTGATAAGGCAGGAGGTATAGTAACATTAAATGGATCTGACTATACAGAGGAAGCAAATCAGGCCCTTAGTCATTGTGAAACATAAGCTACAGAGAAATATCAAGAGAAATTATAAATCACAATTAATTTAGAATCTGATAATATAACATTTAAGTAAATACATTTCTAGGCAGCCCTTATTTTAATCAAAGCTTGAAAATTGACAAAACTTTGAGAAACCCCCTGGGTGTCCAACAATGGCTTACTTCTCCTTCTAGCCCTATCCTAAACCCTTATCTTATTGTGAGAACGCACGCTTGCGTCCTGTCCGGCGCAGGCGCGTCTGACGCGGGACGCTGGCGACGGTCGCGGATGCGGAGGCGCCGGCGCCGGTCGTGGGCGCAAGGACGTAGGCGGAAACGCCTGTGATGGACGTGCTGGCGTCAGCTCCGCGCTGGCGTCAGTTTGGCGCTAAAACTCCTGTATTTAAACCCAAACCAGATTAACATGCATTGCCTGGTTATTAGGTTATTTCGACTGAAACCCTAGCTACTCTGAACTTTGGATTCCCGATTATTGACCCTTGCCTGAACCCGGACTTTGATTACTGCCGCCTGTCTCGACCTTCTTGCCTGTTTATTGACTACGAATATTTCTGCCTGCCTTTTGACCTCGGATCTCCTGACTATGACTTTTGCCTCATCCCTTGTACTTCGCTGATCGTCTCACTGGCTACTCTCCACAACCCTGCTCCCTGTTCCACTCCAGGTGGGTAGCGGTTGTGTGAGGCGCTTGTGGGTTCATTAACTTCTGCTCCAGCCTCTTCTACGTCTGGATTATACTGGTAAGTCCTGACAGTATAACCAGGCCAAAGATGGATCCAGCTGAAGGGGCGTCCCCGTTTGCAGTCCTGACGCAACAACTATCTTCTCTTACGCAAGCAGTCCGGGAGCTGCAAAGTGGCTATGCTCAGCTACAGGAGCACATTAGGACCCAACCACCGGTTGTTCTCCCTTCCACAGCAGCTGCAACTCCTCCGGTTCCAGCGGAAGTCCAGGTAATCACTTCTGAGATTTCGGAACCTAAGGTGGCCTTTCCGGAGAAGTTTGCGGGTGATCGGAAGTTGTTCCGGAATTTTAGGAGCAATTGTAAGCTACTGTTTACACTCAAGCCTCACACCTATCCCTCTGAGCAGACCCGGGTCGGGGTGATTATCTCTTTTCTGACGGGAGAACCACAGACGTGGGCCTTTCGTCTTATGGATCGCCATAGTCCTGCATTGTCCACAGTTGACTCCTTCTTTGATGCCATGGCAGTTCTTTTTGACGATCCGCACAGAGCCACTACTGCTGAAGCCGCCCTGCGTGCCTTGAAGCAAGGTGGGCTTTATTCTTCATGAGATTCAATTTTCATCTTACATATCGACCTGGGTCTAAGAATGTTAAAGCAGATGCTTTGTCCCGTATGTTTTCTTCTGAAGACGAGCCGTCCTTGGTTCCTGAAACAATTTTAAACTCTAATAATTTTCTCCTGCTACAGTCTACCCTGGTTGATGGAATTAAAGACGCTTCCATCGTTAGTTTCCAAGGAGGGTCTTCTTCTTCATCTAGGTAAAATTTTTGTTCCTGAACCTTTGCGCTTAGAGGTCCTCAAGAATGTTCATGATTCAAAATTGGAAGGTCATCCAGGTATCAAAAAAACTATTATCCTGGCTAAGAGACTATTTTGGTGGCCTGGGTTGGCTAAGGACTGTTTTCAATTTGTTTCTTCTGGTGAAGTCTGCTCTAGGTCCAAGGACTCTCATTCTCGGCCTATTGGTCTTCTACAACCTCTGCTGGTGCCTTCTCGTCCATGGGGTTCGGTTTCTTTGGATTTCATTTCTGATTTGCCATTGTCTTGTGATTGTTCCACGATTGTCGTTTTTGTGGATCGTTTAACAAAAATGGCTCATTTCAAGTCGTTACCTAGACTTCCTTCTGCTTCTGAGACTGCTGATACCTTCATTAAGGAAGTGGTAAGGCTCCATGGTCTTCCGGATGAGGTGGTGTCGGATCGAGGACCACAATTCACTTCTCAGTTTTGGAGATCGTTGTGTGGAGCACTCAAGATTTCGGTGTCCCTTTCCTCTGCCTTTCATCCCCAGTCCAATGGTCAGACCGAACAAACTAATCAGACTCTCGAGCAATATCTAAGATGTTATTCTTCATACCTCCAAGATGACTGGGTGAATCTTCTTCCCTTAGCCGAGTTCGCTTATAATAATTCCCATCATTCTTCAATCAATCAGTCCCCCTTCTTCGCAAACTATGGTTTTCATCCAGTAACTTTTCCCTCTGCCATTGTTTCTGACATTTTAGTTCCTGCTGTCAAAGACCGATTAACCTTCTTATCCAATAATTTTCAAAAGATCCAGGAAAACATGAAGCAGGCCCAACAAAATTTCAAGATGTATGCCGATTGGAGACGGAGAGGGGATCCAGAGTTCAAGGTGGGTGACCGTGTTTGGTTATCAACTGTTAACCTTAAGCTTTCTTGTCCCAGTAGGAAGTTGGGTCAGCGTTTCCTGGGTCCCTTCCCTATTATTCGCCAAGTCAATTCTGTGGCCTTTCAACTCAAACTTCCAGCTTCCTGGCACATCCACCCAGTGTTTCATGCTGCTCTTCTAAAACCAGCCTCAACTTTCCGATTTCCTGGGCGTTCGGCTCCTCCTCCGCTACCTGTGGTGATCAACGGTCAGGAAGAATTTGAGGTTGAGGAGATCCTGGATTCCAGACTAAGAGGCAAGTGGCTCCAGTACCTGGTGAGATGGAAGGGTTATGGTCCGGAAGAAAATTCCTGGGAACCAACGTCGAATATCCACGCTCCTGAGTTGCTGGAGAAATTCCATAGAGCTCACCCTGGTAAGCCTTCTGGTGGTCGCGTCCTGAGGCCGCTCCTTGATGGGGGGCAATGTGAGAACGCACGCTTGCGTCCTGTCCGGCGCAGGCGCAGACGCGCTAATGCGCGTCGGCGTCTGACGCGGGACGCTGGCGATGGTCGCGGACGCGGAGGCGGCGGTCGCGGGCGCAAGGACGTAGGCGGAAACGCCTGTGACGGACGTGCTGGCGTCAGCTCCACGACGTCAGCGTAATGACGCCAGTTTGGCGCCAAAACTCCTGTATTTAAACCCAAACCAGATTAACATGCATTGCCTGGTTATTAGGTTATTTCGACTGAAACCCTAGCGACTCTGAACTTTGGATTCCCGATTATTGACCCTTGCCTGAACCCGGACTTTGATTACTGCCGCCTGTCTCGACCTTCTTGCCTGTTTATCGACTACGAATATTTCTGCCTGCCTTTTGACCTCGGATCTCCTGACTACGACTTTTGCCTCATCCCTTGTACTTCGCTGATCGTCTCACTGGCTACTCTCCACAACCCTGCTCCCTGTTCCACTCCAGGTGGGTAGCGGTTGTGTGAGGCGCTTGTGGATTCATTAACTTCTGCTCCAGCCTCTTCTACGTCTGGATTATACTGGTAAGTCCTGACACTTATATTGACATTGACAATCTTATTACCTGATAATCATACAGAACAGTGATGGGTATGATCTTATTGCAATTATTTGGGTACAGTTTACAAATAACTGCCCATTTATAAGTGTTTATGAAGTGTTTGAACTCACCCCTAACAATTATAGGTCGTCAGATAACTAACTGTACTTATATAATGCTCACTTCCTACAAATGCAGATAGCTGCACAACATTTCTAAATGTTACCTATGTTTGTCAAATATACAGTGGTAATATAAATTGTTGTGCAGAGGCTTAAGTATGAGAAAGAAATTACCATACTTACCGAGAAGCCTGATATCCAGTATTTCTCATCACATACAATTTAGCAAACAGGAATTTAATACAATACCAGCAGCTCTGTTTTTAAAACCTATTGTAGTGACACATCACTCCTTATGCTTGGAAGAATGAGTTCAGTAGCCTCTAGGGTAACAAGAGGCAGCCACAGAGCATATGCACTGACTCACAGTGAAAGTATTACTCTTAAAAATAATTACAAATTCAATAAAGAGCTTTTTTTCAACTTTAAAGAGTACAAAGAAACTTTTATAACTATACTGAACATGTCATTTATAAATTAACTTGCCCATGTGGATATAAATAGAACTAGAAGGCCACTGACATGCTGTTTTGGAGAACATGTAAGTGCTATTATATTTTCCTATAATATTATTTTGGTTACCTGCATGTCAGACATTTGTACTTTATTATTCCCTTTAGTCACCTGTTCATATTTAACTGGCTAACATAGGCTTACTCACTCTAAAACATTGACCTTGTGTGGTCCTGTTAAACACTCATAGCGGCAGCCATATTGGAGATTCAGAGAGAAGTTGCTGACCTTGGTGAGGCAGCACTTAATTCTTACAGTTGCATGGAAAGTTTTGGCTGTGAACACCAGGACTGCTGCTGGAACCATTTCTACCACATTCCAAGGTTACAAATGGTGATGTTCTTCATGCCAATATGACCTGTTTCATGGTGTTTGTTGCTATGTAAACAAATGTGCATCATAAATTAAAGTGCAATTTAGCAGGGTTAAGGTTTCTTTGATTACATGTACTAAATAATTCGTTTTATTATGACATGTCCATGCAAGGTGAATGTGTATTCTTAATTAATGCTGGCAATTTCTTTCAACAGCATGAGAAGGGATCTTTTTTTTTTTTAGCCAGACAAGTAAGCAGCATCCTTCCCCTTGCAATAAGCGAAGTAGTACAAATTCAGGTTTTATATTCAGTTATTATTTAGGCTTAACGTTTTCTTTTTTCACGCATTTTGTGGAAAGATATTTCATATTGGATATTCGCAGATACATGATTGTATCGTGCTGGTTGAAATTGTTTTAACAGTTTTCAGAATTTCATTGTGTTTATTGATTTCATGTGATATTATTTTGAGCTAAGTGCATTAGTAATAGTAGTCTTGGATTTTATCTCTCTTGCTAAAAAGTCATCCAATCCTTTCTTGAAACAATCTGAAATGTATCTGCCGTTACAAGCTCTCTGTGTAAAAACCTTTTTCACACCTTAACATGAAACTGTATCGGTTCTCTTCTCAGGATATGCCTTTGTGTTGGCTGAAAAGAGCTGCTGGTAAATAAGGCAGTAGAGGGTTTATTGTATGATCCTCTTATATATGTACACACCAGGGCAGATGTATTAAATATTAAATTGGGAAAGCCATGAGGATTCCCAGCAGTTCAATATTTTTTTCCTCAAGTTATCTTGCAGTCAGGAATCTTTTTAATGAACTGATACATTTATAAAAGCATATCTTGCTTTGATCAATTTGTCAGTTCATCAGAATATGTTTGACTGCTCAAAGCCATGAAATTCTTAGCCTCTAGGAAAGTCTTACTTTTATCCACATTAAACTACATTTGCCATTCCACTGCCCTGAATGCCTATTTCTCAGCATCCCCCTGCAAGAATGATATATCCTGGATGGTTTCAACATTTCTGCATAATATTGTGCCATCGATAAACACTGATAAATTACTTTCATTGCCCTCTACCAAGTCATGACAGAATAAATAAAATTGCAACCAATATAGAATCCTGTGGAACCCCACTTAGAGACCTAGACCAATTAGAGGGTACACCATTAACAACCAACACCATTAACAACCACTCTCTGTGCTCTGTCCTTCAGCCAGTTCTCTATACAAGTACAAAAAGTTCCACCAACACTGTATAATGTATATGTTGCACTGTTTCAAAAGCCTTAGCAAAATATACATAGACCACATTGACCACAATTTCACTATTCTGCACCTTACATCACTAAAAGAAAGTAAATTTGTCTGACATAATCTAGCCTCCAAAAAACTATATTACATTTTACAGTTCCCTCTTCTATTCACATCATGTACCTCCAACCCAATGGGTGTTATTTTCTAAAATCCAAATTTATTTCATAATTAAAATTAAAAAGTTTTAAAAAAAAACAAAAAAAAAACACCTTTGCCCAGTTTTGCCTTATTTATTAATTAATAAAATAACTTGAATAAATCAGATCTGGAAAAAACAAAGGAAAACCTGAATCGTACAATTTTTTTTGATTTTTCCCCAAATGCCCAATTTTTTTCAGGGTTTTGCCCAAAAACCCAGAATTTATCAGATTCTGGGGCTAAACCCAACACAAACCACATTATCTTCAAATTGGGATAGGGACATCTCCCATTGACTTTGTCACGGCCGGCACCCAATACCAGAACAAATGCCAAGCACCCTGGTCTCGGCTCGGCTTCACCAGTAGTGTGACAACCACTGGGCTTTGGGAGGAGCCCTCAGCTTACTTGGGTGCCACCTGGACTTAACGAGGGGTGCAAGGTGAGATGTTCTGGCTGGCGAAGGGGCAAGGCTGTTTAGCAGAGTCTTTAGGCCGAAGGTCACGGTACAAAGGTCAAGGCAAGCGGATGGTCAGACAGGCTGGATCGAGGCAGGCGGATATCAGAATCGTCAGGCAGGCAAGGGTCAAAATGGAGTATCAATCAGACAGATGGGATCAGGCAATAGAGTGGTCAAAGTTCAGGCTGGGTCAATATTCAGAGTTCAGAGTAGTCAGTATACAAGCAGGGTCAAACACGGGTTATCAAACAAGAATCAAGGTCAGGATCAGCAAGCACAAGCAAAAGAAGCACCAGGATATCAATCCTATCACGGGCAGTAAGAAAAAGCAGGAAGGTCCCTTTTAAACGTTCAAATTTCGCGCCATTGCGCGCTGACGTCATCACGGCAGCGTGCATGCGCCTACTAGACCCGGAAGTGCGCGCCGCGCACTCACTAGGCAGAACCCGGCGCATGAGAAGAGGAGCGGCGTGGCGGGCGTCCCCGCCGCACCACTAGACCACCAGGGTTAGTAATATTCCTTACAGACTTGTACATAACCTCAACAAGTCTGTGATGGCGGATTTTCAGATTCTGGCTTTTTGTAGCATAGCGGGTATAATAAATCTCGAAAGAAGAATTTTGCATGGGAGTTTTTGCCCCAAAAAGCCCAACCAGATAAAGTTGAGTTAAGTAAATAACCCCCCATATGTTCGCATATCATTGTCAAAATATATATTGCAAAACATCAACAACTTTAGAAAGTCCCAGATTCCAGAAATATGATATATTTTGATCAGCTAAAGAAATAAACTAAAATAATTCCCCCTAATGAAAAATAGGATTCAATAGAAGGAAACTATAATGCTCAAACCTGATATCGAATGATACTTGATGACACAGGCCAGATAACACAACATTACATTATAATCATAGCCTTACAATCATTTGTTTGTTGGTCCAATCAGTACATCTGACAAATATTATTAAGTTATTCCTAAGTGACAATATTTCATAATTAAAATGATCTGTAATTCTGAGGTAGAAGACTGGAAACATTTTTTTATTGATTTAATGTAAGAGTGTATAGCACAAGACAATTGAAAAGGGCATAACAGAATGCTTAACCAAACTCAGTCATTTCAAATATGAAGCACAAATTCAGTTTATTGGTACAAGTGAAAAGTGTTTGAAATAGATGCAAGTGTGTGTAATAAAGAACAATAAGGCTATACATATACAGTTTATATATATATATATATATATATATATATATATATATATATATATATATATATATATATATATATATATATATATATATATATATATAATCAAACAGAAAGGAATGCAGGAATGCACAACCATTAGTATGCAGAAACCTGGGTGCTAGTCTGAGAAGTATGTAGACAAAATGCAGGGATTGACAGCACTCCAAGGAAATACATCAAGTCAATAATTCAAATGAAAGTGGAGATTTATTGGTGATCCAACGTTTCGGCTCCGCACAGAAGCCTTCGTCAGGGAAAGAAAAGCAGTGCACAAGTGTTTGGGGGTTTAAATAGGGTAAAAAATGGCTCCAAGACACCTGTATACGATGCCTGTCACTCATCGTTTGTTATGCAAAACAGTATATACATGTGGATACAAAGGCAAATGTTGTTATCCATAACATAACAAAACCCCCAAACACTTGCGCACTGCTTTTCTTTCCCTGACGAAGGCTTCTGTGTCCTGTATGTATGTTTCCACTTTTTAGTAGAGAATACATTTTTTTTTTATTGGATCACAACTTTTAGGATTGGAGTTTTAGAAAATTGATTTGGTTGAGCATCATACATCTCTATTTTTGGCTGAAATCATATACCTCATAAAGTTGTGTGGACAAGAATTGAGCATTAATATACTAGACAGAAAGGCCAACTAACCTATATTTTTTTTCTGCAATGAATAAGACTTTATAGCTCTTTTTTATCTCAACATTTCCAGCCACAAACTCCGATCTAATCTGCACGGCTTTTTTTTTGGCGTATTTATTATAGATTTTTCCCAAGGCTCATGGTTAATGGATCCCAAAATGTGTTGGGCATCTTCTGTCTATCAACCTGCTTCAATAAATCTTGCCCAGAAGTGCCATCTATGTCAAGTGTGTCGTTTCAGATATTTTATCCAAAAACTCAGATTTCTTATGCTTTTTACCCGAAAACTTTGGGGTATTGCACGAAACCCAGCGCACATCAAAAAATCAATGGGACTTCTCCAAATGACTTAAATGCAACCTTAACAGGTCTGAGATGCCGGATTTCTTGATTCTGACTTTTTCATCCTCGGGGTATAATAAATTCCGGAAAAAAATTGTGATTTTATTAAAAGTTCAATTTTATACTAACAAAATCACAATTTTTGGGGGGATTTTTGCATTTAGTAAATAACCCCCTTATTGTTAAATTATTTTATTGATGCCAATTATACTTAACTGTGAAACAAATAAAACTCAAAAAAAAATTGTCCTCAGTTTTTAGCTGAGTAATTGAGGGGTCAGAATCAAAGAGTTTTATAAATCTGTCCAGATGTCAGGAATTTCCTGGTTTCAAATCAGGAACCAGTTGTATATCAGCTGCTTCCCTTCCTGCTTGAGCTACAGGATGCAGTGGGGGTTCAGCTGCCCCTGACCATTCCTTGATCCCCGCACCCATCCAGCTGTGGGCAATAGTTCATTAAAGCCCAATTCCCCGATCCCCTGATGCTGTCATTGGCCATTCTGCTGACTCCAAGCCTCAAGTTCTTGAGATCTTGTCCTTGATTCTGAAACCTTGATCCTGATCCGTTCCTCTGACTGTGTTCCTGTGACCCTGTTCCTGAGATCCTTCTCATGTCCAGTAAATCCTGCTACCGCCCTTATTCCCACTGATCTGTTTTCTCTGTTTGACCTTGGCCTGTTTTTGGACTCTATATGTTTGCTGCCCACCATTGACCTGTTATATGGAATGGATTCTTGCTGCCAGCTATGACCATCAGGCCAGTTTCAAGGATTTGTTTTTTCTACCTGTGCAAAGAGCAGGCAGAGAGGTTAATTTATACAGTAGGCAAGAGGATGAGGCAGGAAAACAAGTCAGTGAAACAGGAACACTGATGATGTTGCATTATGATGTTACATGAAGTAACATTATTAATATATAATGCCTGGTGAAGAGTTGTCAGTTTTAATTTTGAAATCAGTAAGCCAATAAATGGTATCACGCATCACAATGCTCTACTACTACTGATATCACAAACATACTAGCTCCTTTATTACTGTTGATGTTTTAATCATGCTTAATATAGTAAGTTTGTCTCAGCCGGACTAGCCGGACTCCCTCCCTCCTTATCAGCTCCCTAGCCCTTTTATAATCCACTGTCATGAAGTCAAAAGAGTATGTACTGGGCTCAGCTGAATAGTACAGTGCAAGACAAAATTCAGCAGAACATTTCCATGATACATAAACCTTTTAAGCAGCAAATTAAAACTGGTGACGTTGTGCACATAACCCACTGAATTGTGAGCATGATAAGTGCCATTATGCTAATCTATCATCAGATAGAGATGAGGACAACATCTTCCATTCAGGCCCAAAATGACATAATTACATGTGAATGTTTAGATTCGGTGACCATGAATGGTAATTACATTGTACCAAGTTCCATTATGTTTTACCTTTATTTTCACACAGATGGGGGAGTTAGAAGTGCACAATAACTGTACTAATTTAGAAACTTTCAGACAATCTACATTATTATGGCAACTCAAAGGTATCTACTCCACCAAGGACATTTACAGTTTCAATACCATTACAGCATATAAAAAATTGTATTGGTTGATGACACCAATTGGTACTGTCATGGTACATAAGATACAACCTTCCATACACTGTCCCACACAATATGCAATGTCCCTTCTCTCCCACTTTATGTTTAATCTTTCTCCTCCTGTTTTGTCAAACTTTATTCTCTCTCCCACTGACTCTTTTCCAAATATCCACACTTTATATTCTATATTTCTCTACTCCTGCTCCCTGCAGCTCTGTGATCTATAGCTCCTCCAATCAAATTTCCATAAGTTTCACTACCTATTCAACCCCCCAAATTGATAAATCCATTTCCTTTTCTCTGAAACCCGTATCAGATTCATAATTCTTTACATAAGTCAGTCATAATAGCCCTTGACACATCCCTTTAGCTCCATCATGATCTCATCTGTATGATTGCACCTGCTATGTTTTATTTTAAGTGTGACATCCATCAAAATGCAAGGAAATTCATTAAACAATTTAAATTTTTCAAACTCGGATGAGTGGGATCGACCCACAAACTTGAATTTAATTTGATTTGACTTCTGAAAAAAAAAACCTCAATTTTCAGGAAGGCTGCAAACAACTCCAAATTGTTCCCAGGAAATCCCCCATAGGCTAAAACAGAAGGTTTAAGGTGGCAAATAATCAAATTTGAATTCTTAAAGGGCCAGTACATGATCAATTTCAAAAATGAAATTCTAATTTTTTTAAAAAAAATTCACAAAAAAAACCTAAAAAATGTGAATGTTAAACATCAAAATTCTAATTTGAAACTCGAATTTTCACTTCAAACCTTGATAAATCTGCCCCTTAATTTACCCATTTGTTTCTTTTTTAAAGCATCTAAAGAATGCTTTATATTCTAGTGATGTAACCAGTTAAAATGGAAGGGCCTTCTATGAGATCTAAATTCTATGTTTTTGGGACTTGAGAGAAATAATAAAGGAAGAGCCATAATACTATTATTATATAGGGAAGAACAACATTTTACCCAATGAAATCTGTATTTAGCCATGTGGTCTCTTTCGCCAAACAAAATGCCATTATTATCCAGCCCTTGCCTTCTACTTCAATCAATTGGAGTGGAGCTCTCCCCAGCCCTTTCCCTGTCCAGGTACAGATTTGGAAGAAATTGGCAATATTGGAGCAATTTTTCTAGAAACATCTTTACCACAATGTAATTTTGCCTTTCCTTTGACTCCCATGTATTTTAATAAAATTTTGCAGTTTCAAGATATTTAGGCAATGCAACAAGTTTGCCCTTAAACAATTATAGTAGCGATATAACACTGCTAATACAATCCACGTAATCCTAATAATAGGCGGCACAGTTAGATAAGAAACATGTATAAACTATGATATCATAGTTCCTTGGCTTATTTACTATATATACACTGATTGTGATGACCGCTTTTTAAAATGAAAGTAGTAAAACTTGAAGTCTTTTGGGTATTTCTGATTCTTATCCACAGCCACTTATATTTTTTTTGTTTTTGTTACTTTACCCTGCTTAAGAAGGCAGTGTGTAGATATCTGTGTTCATTTATTAATGATTATCCACCTCTTTCTTTGCTTACAGCTGAACAGCATTAAGCAGCAGGTGTAGCTCATTGTGTAACACCTGCTAGCAAAAGCTCCCTATGCAAAAACCCATAGCTGGACTCCTGTCTTGTTCTGGATATTGATCTTTTGGCCTGGCAGATGTAGTTGATTGATACTGACACCTGACAGTCTACTACATTATGACAAGCAGAGCAAACACATCCAATATACATTTTCAAAATATATAAATTAAGGAAATACAGCTAATGTGACAAAAAATAAAAAAACATTACCTATTTAGTTAATTAATGAAATGGAAGTTAAAAAGGGGTAAAGCATTATGGAATGATAGTCAACTGCTGCATGCTTCCAACTTACAGTAACTGCCAAGTATTGATACACATTGATGTATAGATATTTATTTTAACTGTTTTATACTTTTTCAGTTGTAAGAAGTTTACTCTTAATACTCTTTTAATGTCTTTATAAAGTTTATTTGACAGGGTTTGTGGAAAGTGACATCTACTGTCTTAGAATGAATTACTCAAGTAAATGGGTGAGAGCATTAAGTACAAGTCAGATCATTGACAGTATCCAATAATTAGCAAATAAGGGACTTAGAAATCTATGCTGTGCTGGAGTTAAGTACTTCCTTCCCTATGGCTATCAAATATAGCTTTAAAACCCCTGGGAGGGAACAATATGCAGAGCAGCATCTCAGTAGGTACTGTGTCTGCATATTCATTAACCATTGGTCTTCAGCATAATAGCTCTGAGATAAAGCTGCTGAGCCAAAAGATTCACTTAGGAAATTAGGTATTGACAACAGTGTGAAACTAATTTTTTTCTTTTTTAAATTGTATTAAAATTAAATATTTTGAGTTCAAGGAAAAGATGATTGAGAGAAGTAACTTAATAGTAAACTGTAGTTCCTTCCTCAAAGACATAAGAAAAAAAAAAAAAGAAGAAGTTTTAAAATGGGAGGGAATATTAAGTTGTAAGTGCACTAAACACAAGGAAATATGTGCGAACAATTAGGGGCACATTTACTATGGGTCGAATATCAAGGGTTAATTAACCCTCGATATTCGACAATCGAAGTTAAATCCTTCGACTTCGAATATCAAAGTCGAAGGATTTACCGCAATTTGTTCGATCGAAGGAAAAATCATTCGTTCGAACGATTAAATCCTTCGAATTGAACAAATCGAAGGATTTTAATCCATCGTTCGAACGATTTTCCTTCGATCAGAAATTGCTAGGAAAGCCTAGGGGGACCATTGGTGCTCGGTAGGTTTTAGGTGACGAAGTAGGTGGTCGAAGTTTTTTTTAAAGAGACAATACTTCGACTATCGAATGTTCGAATAGTCAAATGATTTTTAGTTAGAATTGTTCGATTCGAAATCGAAGTCGTAGTCAACGGTTGAAGTAGCCAATTCGATGGTCGAAGTAGCCAAAAAAATACTTTTGAAATTCAAAGTATTTTTCATTCTAATCCTTCACTCGAGCTAAGTAAATGTGCCCCTAAATATTACTACAGTATGTGATATAACGAATGCCTTTAAAAATCGAAAGCAGTCTAAGCAAGGTTATTGTAGGTTGACTATAGATTGCCAAAAAGAAAAACCTGGCCACAGGTCTGGTGCACTAGATGCATCAACACAAAACCACATTAT
Source organism: Xenopus laevis (assembly GCF_017654675.1). Taxonomy (NCBI): domain Eukaryota; kingdom Metazoa; phylum Chordata; class Amphibia; order Anura; family Pipidae; genus Xenopus; species Xenopus laevis. Next base: position 137,401,988 of record NC_054373.1, on the reverse strand, counting down.
GATCAGTATACTCCATTCATTTCAGTATTAGAAATAAAATGCCCATACTTTTTTAACAGAATATTTTACTGATGGAGGACAAAATGATAGTTCAATATAAAGCCTTTGTCAAAATATATATTTAAAAAAAGAACTTAAAACTCAAAGCCAAATGCCTAGACCTGAAGTGACACATAGACATTTACACAGTCTCTAAAACTGGCAAACAAACACTGCGTGCTCGAGTATGATAAATAAGTATCTTAGGTTATTATGATTTCCCTAGCTTAAAAGTTCAACGAGCTATACGTGAACTTAAGATGATAAATGAAAAGGCTGTATGATTTTCCTGACAGTCAAGAATAATTATCCAAAGGATAGAATATAGAAGGGCAGAGCCCACAGTTCATCTTTCTCATTCTGAACAAACTTGATAATTAATCTCATTTTCTGAATAGCACAACCTTGTGTTCTCATGTTTTATCTAAACAGAGTTATGGAGGGTAATGTTTTTATTTTATTCCTATAAATACTTTTTCTATTTATTGGCCTCTGACATTTTCACTTAATACTTTTGTGAGTAAACATACTTGCAGTACAAAAAGGCAAAGCTTTCGAACTTAACTGAATAGACAATATTTGCTGGAAATGTCCTCCAACTCTGTGGCTACTAAAGCAAATAAAGTTCTGTCTTGCATAAAAAAGGGCGTTAACTCAAGGGATGAAAACATAATTATGCCTCTTTATAGGTTCCTGGTAAGGCCTCATCTGGAGTATGCAGTTCAGTTTTGGACTCCAGTCCTTAAGAGGGATATAAATGAGCTGGAGAGAGTGCAGAGACGTGCAACTAAATTGGTTAGAGGGACGGAAGACTTAAATTATGAGGGTAGACTGTCAAGGTTGGGGTTGTTTTCTCTGGAAAAAAGGCGCTTGCGAGGGGACATGATTACACTTTACAAGTACATTAGAGGACATTATAGACAAATGGCAGGGGACCTTTTTACCCATAAAGTGGATCACCGTACCAGAGGCCTCCCCTTTAGACTAGAAGAAAAGAACTTTCATTTGAAGCAACGTAGGTGGTTCTTCACAGTCAGGACAGTGAGGTTGTGGAATGCACTGCCGGGTGATGTTGTGATGGCTGATTCAGTTAATGCCTTTAAGAATGGCTTGGATGATTTTTTGGACAGACATAATATCAAAGGCTATTGTGATACTAAGCTCTATAGTTAGTATAGGTATGGGTATATAGAATTTAATTAAAAGTAGGGATGGGTGTATGTATGGATGCTGGGTTTTCATTTGGAGGGGTTGAACTTGATGGACTTTGTCTTTTTTCAACCCAATTTAACTATGTAACTATGTAACTGAAATACAACTCCTTTTGTCAGAGAGTTTAACTAGTGGATAGTATAGTAAAATAACTTTCTACTTTTTATATTTTACCTGTGTTCAATGAAAATACCACCATAAAAAAAACATTTCCTTATATTTAACTTTTTGACTGAATGGAATACATTTCTGTAATGTAATATGTAATTGTATGATTGTGTTTTTACAACATACTGTAACGTTGTTTTTTGTCATGTCACAGCTAGCTTAACAAATATGGAATTAATAGGTTACTGTTTTCTTCCAGGTCTCTCTAAGTTAATGAGTTTTACTGTGGTACATAAAATCATGATTTTTATTGCACTACATTAGTTTTATTCTGCTTTACATTCCATTATACAATTCTATTTCTGTCCTGATGAGTTTCTGCCACAGACTGTCCCTTCCAGTAAAAGTGCTGCACACAAGAGCAATGTGGTTCAAGTATCCCATTTAAGGTAAAACAAAAAAGATTTTTTTTCCAAAATCTCAATTTAATTGTCAGGATTGGCCCACCAGCCAGTGTTTGGAGCCCCTCTATAGAACACAACACACACCTTTGGGAAATACTGCTCTAGAGGAATTCAACTACCTATGGACCTTATTTCTGGCATTAACAATACTGAATGTACCTTGGGGTGTTTGTGGTGGGGAAATAACAGCACTGCATGTTGGCTCTTCTATTGGTTTTTCTTCTAAATTATAAAAATTTGAAAATAGAAATACATATATTGAACCTATCTCTGACTAGGCTCTCAGTCTTGATTGGAGTGTGCATAGGAAGAAGTTTTGATGGCCATATATTATTAACCTATGTATGTGTGACATTACTGAATTAAATATGACCCATCTTTTACCAGCTGTAAGCTCAGTGACAATTACAATAGTCATGATGGTAGGATTAATGCCTGAAAAATTTTGGATTTTGCTCATTATCAGGATTTTGAAGGTGAAGTGTAATAAACAATGGAGGAAAAAATAATGAGGCAATGCAAACATTATAAAGCATTTTTGCTTTTAAAAGTTGCTTTTTTAACGGATATTGGCAGCAAAAATTTTTTACTGATTATCATTTAATATGTATATATTTATCAGATTTCATCACATTTGTGAAGGCTACAAAGAGAAAAAATAATTTTGAAGGGGATAGCTTGGAGGCCATGTGGAGAAGTGAAGAACAGAACATAAGGACTATTGTTTATAATATATAAATTGATATATTTGTTTTCAACAAATCAGTCACTATTGACTAGTGATGGAGAAATTTATTCACCAGGTGCAAATTCACGGCGAATTTGCAAGTTTCACCACCGGCGAAAATTTGCGACTGGCGTCAAGTACACGTACGCCCATTGACTTTAATAGATGTCAAATGTCGCCGGCGACAAATTTTGACACCCGCATATTGACTCTGGCATCAAAATTCCCGTTTCACAAATTTTTTCACCAGTTTTTGCGACAAATTTGCTCATCACTACTATTGAAAGTTGCCCTCTAGTGATGAGCAACATTTTGCACCAAGTTTTGCCTTGAAAGTTTAAATAAATAATGTAATTTATATAAAATAATGAGATACATTCTGAGTTTAGTAAATATCCCCCCAAGTGTAGCGAATAACATCTTATCCTGCCATTCTACCTCCTCCGTTATGTTCAAAATATGTGTAGAATCCTGTAAAGTTTTTAACATAAGGATAAGGTTGTAACTTAGTATCTAAGAAGTGCAACAGTTTACTGGTAAATGACTTAATGCCAGAAAGTATGTGTCTTCCAGGTTGGTCCACTAGACTTTTATGTAAATTAGGAATGCAATAAAAAAACTGGTAATCTTGGATATTTCATTTCTTTATATTGTTTTTCTTTTTGGGATATAACTCCCTTCTCAATAGCTTCCTTTCTTATAATGTCCAATTCATTTTCAAAACCATTTAATGGGTTAAATTTAATTTCTTTATAAGTACCTTTATCAGTATAGTTCATTGTATTCCTATACATACTTATCTTTATCCATTATTACCACTCCCCCTCCCTTGTCTACTGCCTTTATTATATTTGGATTTTGTTCCAATCTTTTTAGGGCCTAAATCTCATTTCTAGAACTATTGTTATTCTTGCTAAATCTTGCATTATTAATTTTTCATAGCTTTCTATCCAGATTTGGTATAAAGGAGGATTTTCTTTTCAAGATTTTATTCACCCTGTTCATAATTCCTTATGCAGCCCTAATTTTTTTTTTTTTTTTAAAAATACTTACTATACTTCATTATAAATTTCTGGGAATCTATAAAACCATGCTGCTCTCTCCTACACTAGGAGAGACAAAACATTATGTGAAGGAACAAGATGTCTAGGTCTTAAAGTTACTTCTGTGGTGGGCAAGTAATTTGTCCTGCAAAAAATTCTTTGAAAATTACATGGCAAAACCTGGTCAGCAACGTTTCAGGCCCCTTACAGCTTTTTATCAAGATTACAAAACACTGGCCTTTTTATAGACAAAAACTTTTCGCCACCTACTGGCTACATATACGTCTTAGATACAATTTATATGTACAGTTAAAAAATAATTTGACACAAGTGAATACTTGGTTTTTTTTTTTTATCATTTTTATTTTTATTGAATTTCAGTAAACCAAAAGAAAATTGCAGAAAGGAAAACATCAGTTCCGCATATAGTTATACACTTATATAAGTACAGCATTAGGCGAACAGTCAAGATTTAGCTGGCAACAGTGTTCTCTGGTCGCAAACTCAAATAGTATCCTATGTTTCCACCAATCTTGCCTTAGTTTCATATATGAATTGTTAAAGCCGGTGAAAGATCTACATAAGAGCTGTTGCTCGCAGAATAATTGGTAACAATACCTTTTAACTGTCTGCTGTCAGTGCTATTGACGTTGTACGGTTGGGAACCAGTTGTAAACAGGAATAACTTGGGTTGGGGCAGACAGACATAGCAAGAACATTAATTAACTACAAGGAGGGTTGGTAGAGTGTAAACCGTCCTGGCTCAAAGATTAAACCTATGAATCTCAAATGTTAAAAAACGCTAATATATAAAATTCAATAGCAATGGTATGTAGCTCCAATTAATAACTTGGTTTAGCAAGAGCATTCCCATCATATCTCTATGCAGTGGAGTCTATATATTGTATCCAGAGGCGCCAAGTGGCCCAATGTTTTAGCATTTCTTTGTGCGAGTAAGTATGGGTCTCCTCAAATCTCTTCCATTTCTTGTATCCATTCAGTTCGTGAGGGGGAGACGTTACTTTGCCATTTGCGGGGAATCAGTATTTTGGCTGCATTTAATGCAAATTGCATTAAGGAATGCTTGTTAACTCTTTGAAGGTTACAGACCCGTCACCCATTCACAATATCTGTAAGACATAACATTAAAAAGCGATTAAAGTTTTCATTTTAAGTTTTTAAAAAAATGTCAGTTAAAAATGGCTTGTAAATCATATTCCCTATTCAACCCTTGTGGAGAAAGTGTCTCCAACCTCCTAATCCACATTGCTTCTTTTTTCAATAATGATTTAACACGGTCTCCCCCTCGTCTGGGATTAGGAACATGGTCCACTACCTGAAATTTCAATTGTTGCCAGCTTCCATAAAGAGGGGAGTAAATGCTTGCTCTGCTTTGCTTGTCCTGATTGCTGATTTGTGTTCTCTAATTTCGTTCTCTAATGGGACGTGAGGTCTGTCCGACATATAACAAGCCGATATATATATATATATATATATATATATATATATATATATATATATATATATATATATAACAAACAAGGGAAAGTTGTGCTCACCACTAGTTTTTAAAAACATTAGGCGGGGGTGCAATGAGGGTGTGACCACAAAATACATATAGACAAATACAAGATTCCTCTGCACTCAACCCATTATCAATATATTTAAGACACAAAATGTCTCTGTCTTAAATATATTGATAATGGGTTGAGTGCAGAGGAATCTTGTATTTGTCTATATATATATATATATATATATATATATATATATATATATATATATATATATATATATATATTGTGCACGCTGTGTTTTCATCCGTTAGTCGGATAAATGTAGTTCTTACCTGCAATTTCTCCTTCAGTTCCTGTATCTTCAGAACATCCGGCACGTCGCATGCATTTCGTCGCATGGCAACGTGGCGACACGAGCCGAAGCGTGGAGCTCCTCTCTATATGTAACACAGAATGCCTTACAGGTGGATAAGCACTACAGACCTAACACCTTTGATTGCTGTTAATTGCTTGTTTGTTGGAAAAGGCAAGTGTTAAAAAAGAAAAATAGCAGCCAGTGATGCTGAATCATTCCTGAATCATAATAGTGAGTATGTCAGTATCATTCAAATGTTATTAACATTTAGTATTACTGCTTACGTTATAAACATCCTTATTATTTCTTGCATCAAATGCTGTCCATTTTATCAGGCATAAAATGTTATACTCAATGTAATGCCTTAACCATTGTAGCATTGCTACCTATCCAGATATATATATATATATATATATATATACACACAGATGTATTACACTGTATGAAGAGAAAGACTTTCTAGTTCATTGCTTTGTCAGCATCGCCCCAAGCATAGAAGACTGTAAAGAGATTACGTGCAGGTATATGGATTCTCAGTTGAATACCAACTATTCGCTCATCAGTGCACATGTAACTTTCATACTACTGCATTCCAATATCTACAGTAATTCCTTCAAGTATGGCTTAGGTATTTACTCAGGTTACTAAGGTTTCAAGCTGGCCAACTATGTCAAAGTCATCCCATATCTGGCGAGTCCTACACTCAACTTGCATCTGATTCATTAAGAATTCAATCGCTTCATTATACATTTTACAAAGGGACTAAGTTTTACCTGCAATTTACTTGCTGCTTTCAAAGTAAAACTCCCAAATGTGGTTGTCCTTTTATTGGCCACCAGTCGGATCACCTGACTATAGCTTGAAAGGATGGGGGCTACAACATGGAGCTGGCCACTGCTCCTGTATGAACTATAACAAACAAATAACAATGTATATTCCATTATTTTTGTAGATGTATTCTGAAATTTATATTATTCCCCTCTTTGACATGATCTCATTCAGTTGGACTAATGAAAAGGTGAATAAACTATCTGAACATTCATAAATAAGTATAAAAGTATTTTTTTCTACAAAACATGCCTGATTCCACAGATTGAAATTACATTATGATAGTCTATCTCTGTTCTCATGAGTTCCCCACACCCCTTAAGCTTACACAGTAAAAGATAGCCCTGGAGCTATAAGCTATATAGATCAGAGATGTGCAGAATCACATGTAGCTGTGTTTAGGTGAGAAGGAATGAGTTAAAGCAGGAGATGGCCAGGCCCAGGGGTGGAGTAAGAGAGGGATGTGATGTCATGGGAAGAAGCAGTTCACTTCCTTATCTTCTCAGCAGGTAGAAATATTCCACCAACCCTCTCCCATTTTGCAAATTTTGTGAAATGTCAGGAGTTTTCTACTTTATGTTCTCATATTATCTATTAATAACTGAATATGGATGTTTTCATGAAAGCACTGTTGTATTATGGTTTCTGTATCTTTACACATTAGATTTGTGAGAGTCTGTATTGTATTTATTTATGTTAAACTAATGTGAATCGCTTGATCCAGGGAATGTTTCTGATCACCATTGGGGTCAGGAAGGAATTTTTTCCCTCTTGAAGCATAATTGGCACTGGCTTCGGGCTGGGTTTTTTGCCTTCCTCTGGATCAGAATATTGCACATATAAGTTTTATTTGTCAAAGCACGGTAGGACCTTGCCAGAGTACTGCACAGGTAAGTTTAGTAGAGGGAGAAAGGAGGTTCTCTCCTGTGATTGCACAGTGGGTTAATTGATACAGACGCTACTACTGCTTATGCTAGGTGACAGCCTTCTTGGATTTCCTATCATCGACACACTGCAGATTCAGGTCCGGCAGCAGATAAATTCTCTCATGTTGGTGGCAGAGCATAGTAGCAATCTCTTTTTTAAGCTGGCAAGGTTCTATTTATTTAATAAAATATGAATAAATGCTGTGGCCATTTTTCACCCACCTCTGTCTCCTGGTTTCATTAAGGTATGTTATAATGGGGTCCAGTGGGTTAGCTCAAGGCGAAGGGTCAAATTGAGGAGTCCCCTTGTCATGCAAATTCCGAATTTCGGCATGTGCAATTTTTTTCTGCAAAACTGCAGTGAAAATTTGCCACAGAAAGATTTGCCGCAAAGAAATTTTCCATGGAGAGAAAAAGTCACCATACGAAAAATCACCCGTTGACTTTAATGCATTTGGACAAATAAAGTCGCCATAAGAAAAACCGCTCATTGACTTTAATGCATTTGGAGCGGAAAAAAAAATGTTGCACGTGTAAAAGTAGTCTGTGCGTAAACAACACCCAATGCGTATTGCAAAAATTCACCATTTCCTGATTTTTTCTGCAGTTTTGCAATATTTCAGCGAATATATAGATAGTTTCAGTTTTGAGAGACTATAGGACATTTACAAATGTCTCAGATACTAGTACCAGAATAATAAGGGAAATAAATAAGGAAAATGTAATAAATGTTATAAATGGAAAACAATTTGCACAAATTAGAATACAAATTCTCATTTTGTAATGTAACTCTTTTCATTAGATTGCTATTACATTGTGAATTGTGATTGAGCACTTTTAAAAACATGCTTGAAAGTGGCAAAATCTTTTGAAAACACATTAAGACAAAGAAGTTTTATTAAACATGAGTCAGCCCTGTCATTACTGCCTGCCATAAATATTTACCATTTAGGGTGAGGGTAGGGCGTAATTGGGGGCACACTGGCATATATCCTCCAGCCCACCCTAATGAATACATTGCTGCCTATGACAAATTCCCATAGAGTTAGCGTCAGGACAGCAAACGTTTCTTAAAGAAAAATGGCTTTTATTTCAGCCAGCAGCAATAGGTATAATTAAAGACAGTTTTCTTTTCATAAACAACAAAAATAGCTTCAGGCAGCAGTGTCAGATCAATAATAACAAAAAAGACAAAAAGACAAAAATTACAGACCTTCTACATGGGTGCACAGCCACATAGGATCCTTAATGTCCACAACTGTCTCCTTGTGTCTCTCCTAGTCATAGATTATGAGAGACTGACCAGCCTGGGTTTTTAGCCACCTGAGGCTAATCAGACCCCGTTTGTGAATCAGTAGCACATCACTATGCTACACTGCCCAACAAAGACAGTGGTGTATTCATGGAAAAAGCAGGTCCTTGCATGCCATTCTGTAGCACAGACACCTGCACCAACAGACATGTGCCATGAGGCTGAGAGCAAAGCTTTTTGCACTTTCTACCCTGTCCTTACATAGTTAATGACCCCTAATGTTTGATGATGTCAAATATTTTGTTACCATAATCATGTGTGCAGCTGCCTAGGTTCCTTTATGGAACAAAATGTCATTCAACTAAGGCATAAAAATCCATGAAGCCTTGATATAATATTAAAAATATAACCCCTATATGTAATAAAAGTCACTATGTTTGTCCATGAGCAGTAACCCATAGCAACCAATAAGATGTTTGCTTTTAAACAGGTGACCTGTAAATGCTACCTGCTAAAGATATGCTATGAGTTACTGCTCCTGGGCAAACTTACATAGGCCCATTAGTTTTCATGCAATGTCACCTTAGATCATTCAATGCCAGTCATCTGTATTGTATGTACACTTAAATAGATTTTGTTCAAGCATAAATGCCAAAAAAAGGGTATAGCAGTACTATCTACAAATAACGACTGATAAATTCCATCTACTGCAGATAAAATATAAATACATGCCACACTGTTTTTTTTCTATGCAATTCCCAATCTATTCTGTGTGTTTATTCCCTAGACACATTTTTGTTAAATCAGATGCCATCTCACACAAACAACTATAGGAGCAAAATATATAGCCCCATCTGTTCTTCTAAAATGTTTGCCAACATTGTTCAGTAAAACAGTTCACAGCTCAGTCCATCTTCCAGTACCTGAAAAACATGAAGCATGGACTGTTTGGCATAAAATAGGAAACCCCTGAATAATTTATATAGGCACAAAAATTCTAAAAATAGTCTTATGACAATACTGATATAAAGACACAAACATGTGCAAACACATTAAGGGGGTTATTTATCAAGGTCCGAATTTATCTTAGTATTGGCTGCTACAAACTCTTATTTATTATTACATTTTCCCAAAAAATTTGCTTTGCGGGAAAAGCTCAGATTTTCAAAAAAATTTAGTGAATTTTCCCCAAAATCTCGGAATTTTTTTCACCCGACAGCTCTGAAAACATTGTGAAATTGCCCAAAACCCCTGACACAACCAAAAATCAATGGGACTGTTCCCATTAACTTTAATGCAACCTCGACAGGTTTGAGATGCCATGTTTTTATATTCTATCTTTTTAGCCCTCTGGGTTTAATAAATTCCCAAAAATTAACGATTTTTTTTGAAAAGTTTGATTTTATATAAAAAATCACACATTTTTGGGATTTTCTGGGAATTTCGGATATTCGGAGCTTAGCAAATAACCCCCTAAGTACTATCAATATTGTTATAATTGTACGCAGCACAGGTTACAAGAATTTAAATCATAGTTCATAATATCAAATCATCATGTTCCCAGTAGTAATGGTAGAATACATTTGCGCGTCTGAAAAGTCGCTTGCATCAAGATCACCGCACGTCAACACTATTTGGACGTCCATTGACTTTAACTCCGGCGTCAAAATTGACGCGAGTTAAGCACTGTTAAGGAGCCGCAATGCCGTACAATGCATAAAAGTCCAATATGTAAAAAGTACACACAGGGAGGACAAGTCAAACAATAAATACAATAAGTACATAGAACTCATATAAGGATACAGAAATATATGGTAAGAGACACTGTAGGAAGGAGGTCCCTGCCCTATATAGCTTACCGTCTAAGTAATATACTGTATAGGACTAACAAACAGCCAAGGTCATATATAACGTACTTGAAGAATTTCAAAACTAAACAGTTTGCAGAGCATAAAATAAGTAAAGTGTAGCTATTTAATGCATTTATTTTTTTACTTTTTTTGTTATACCTGAAAAAAAGTAAAACAAAAAAGAATTTCTGTACATGGTTTCATTAAATAAGTGGAAAAATTTACTTTTGAATTATTTTCAGGCATAAATACACCATTTGCACCAAGTCTTTTTTGTTGTACTTTAAACCCACCGTTAATTTTGTATAATGTACAGGGTTTCACTTTCTTTATCACTTGCACACTTTGCCTGAAATGAAATAGCATATGCTAGAAAATATCCAATAAATGGTTTACAATCATCATTTGTGTAGCATATATTTCCCATATTTTTCCACTCATTTCTTCTCATCTCTTTGATAAAAGAAACTCTTTATTAGGGCTATAATTTTAGCTGAAGATACCTGCATTTAAATAAAACAATGGCAACACCTTTATGTCACCACATTTTAGTCTAATCTCTTGAAATGGAAGATTTACAAAGTATTAACAAAACTAAAGGATTTGATAGATTAAAGATTTTTTATGCAATTACATTGCAGATTTGAAGAGTTTCAATCATGCATTGTGCATTAAGCTTCAATCCATTTATAACATCTGTGTAACTCTAGCACTCTCATGAGACACTTAAAGAAATAAGGATCTTATTTTCAGCAAACAATGCTATTGATTTCCGATAATTTCCCTTGAACTGGCCATGTTCAGGTAATGCCTAATCCAGTGTGAGAATTAAATATCAGTGGGATAAATTATCCAAAGGTTTTTAAACTTGGTCTACATTTAATCCATGTAATTTTATCAGATAATTTAAACATGCAACTCTGATTGCAAGATAATGGCAGCTACTTGCCTTGGATGGCTAAAAATATCCACCTCTATTTAAACATGAGATTCAAAGTTCTTTGTAGGCTAGAAGCGCTATGAAGAACAAAATATGCAGTTGTATTTCCTTTTTTCCATTAAATATAACACCTTTCAGTATCTTATGAGATATGTCTCAAAAGTGTAACAGTAGGGGATTACTCGTGACTTTTTTAATTTGTACAATTAAGAAAATACAATATACAAAGTACAACTAAGATTGCTATGGATGTTCCTTGATATTTTTTGTATCTAATTTTTTTTAATGAAAAATCTCATGTAAAGCTTTATAAATATGCTTATTGCATTCCTTAGCAGAAAGCTTTTTTATTATGACTGCATTAACTGCTTTATGCCATTGTCACTCATCCCATGACTGACACTTTTCATGAGCGCCTACTGCAACACTGTATACTGAATAGGGCAGGAGCACTGCATTATAACCCATTGGTGTGATTACTTTTGGTTGCTCCCAATGTAAAAACAATTTAACACTCATCTGCATAATTGCAAAAGATTTAAAAGCTCCAACATGATGAATATGTCATTTGTAATTTAAATTTTTTAAATTGTATTTGCATTAATGTTCAGCTGTAATCCTAGTATAGAGCATTATGGTGTTTGGCTGCTTAAAGCAGTCCAAAACATTATAATGCAGTGACACTTAGGGGCAGATTTATCAAGGGTCATATTTAGCGTTCATGGGTAAAAAAAATTCGACCAAAATTCGACCAACTGCAATTTTTTCAAAAAAAAAATCTAATTTTCAATCTCGGGTGAATAGGATCGACCCGCAAACTCGAATCGAATTAAGGGCCAGTACATGATGAATTTGGAAAATCAAATTCAAATTAAAAACTTGAATATAATTTTAACTATTCCCTAGTCGAATTACACAAAAAACGCTTGAAAATTCAAATTTCAAAATTTGAATTTTCACTTTGACCTTTGATAAATCTGAAACTTATAGCTATGGCACTTACATAACTGTCCATTTCTAAACACTTTCCTGACTATCTAAAAAACTTTCCTGGAAGTTAGGATATAGTTTTGTCAATATGCTGAAATTCAAAATGGTAATAATACTTTAGTATTCTCCAGTTCAAAATTGAGTAAATGTGTGGCTTGGTATACTTAAAGCGATACTAAGTCAGTATCGCTTTAAGTATACCAAGGCACAAATTTACTAATATGGATACATTCCTATGGATTTTCATAGGAACGTGTGTCAGTATTACTGACACATTCCTATGAAAATCCATAGGAATGTGTCCATATTAGGGATGCACCGAATCCACTATTTTGGATTCGGCCGAACCCCCGAATCCTTCACAAAAGATTCGGCCGAATACCGAACCGAATCCGAACCCTAATTTGCATATGTAAATTAGGAGTGGGAAGGGGAAAACATTTTTTACTTTCTTGTTTTGTGACAAAACGTCACCCAATTTCCCTCCCCGCCCCTAATTTGCATATGCAAATTAGGATTCGGATTCGGTTCGGCCAGGCAGAAGGATTCGGCCGAATCCGAATCCTGCTGAAAAAGGCGAAATCCTGGCCGAATCCCGAACCGAATCCTGGATTCGGTGCATCCCTAGTCCATATTAGTGCAAATACGTTGCAGCATGTGAAATCTTTGCTGCCAGAAACCCCCAAAGCTGTCCCTAGCCCAAGTATACTTACTCTGACATAGCTAAAGGGTCTTCTGCAGATGTTTCAGTCACACTAGGTGGTGGTGTAGTCCTTCCATAGGCTAATTACAAATGCAATCAGTACTCCAGCCTAAAGAAGATTTGAGCCTCCTCCAGGACAGCATTACTGAAACAACTGTGGCAGAGCCTTTAGCTATGTTGGAGTGGTGCATTCAGTGATATCTCTGGCCTGGGGCAGCTTTGGGTGCTTTTTGCTGCAAACATTTTTCATGCCATAACTCTACATTAATATTGACACATTTCTATGCATTTTCATAGGAACGTGTTAGTATTGCTTTAAGGATGCAGAGAATTAGTTAGGTTATATTAGGCAACCATTGGGGTTTTATACACTGAGGTACAAGCAAAGTTCACTCTGGAGAGCCAAATAGGGATGTCGCGGACTGTTCGCCGGCGAACTTGTTCGCGCGAACATCGACTGTTCGCGCTCGCCGAATGTTCGCAAACGTCGCGCGACGTTCGCCATTTTGGGTTCGCCTTAGCTGGCGCTTATTTTTGACCTCTCACCCCAGACCAGCAGATACATGGCAGCCAATCAGGAAGCTCTCCCTCCTGGACCACCCCCACACCCCCTGGACCACTCCCCTTCCATATATAAACTGAAGCCCTGCAGCGTTTTTTCATTCTGCCTGTGTGTGCTTGGAAGAGCTAGTGTAGGGAGAGAGTTGTTAGTGATTTGAGGGACAGTTGATAGTAAGTTTGCTGGCTAGTAATCTACTTGATACTGCTCTGTATTGGAGGGACAGAACTCTGCAGGGATTTGAGGGACATTTTAGGTTAGGTAGCTTTGCTGGCTAGTAATCTACCTTCTACTGCAGTGCTCTGTATGTAGCTGCTGTGGGCACTGATCTCTTCTGATCTCATCTGCTGACTGCTGTAATAACCCAATAGTCCTTGTAAGGACTGCTTTTATTTTCTTTTTTGTTTTTTTACTTTGCTACTATAAGAGCCCAGTGCTATTAGTCTAGCTGTGTTGGGGAGTGGGACTGGTGTGCTACTGTGCTGCTCCTAGTAGTTCAGCAGCACCAACCCGAGTAATTTTTTTTTTTTAATATACATATATTTTTTATTTTATTTTACTTATCTTACTGTTCTTTAACGTGTCCAGTGCTGTTTGCTGTTCTTCATAGTAGTGCACCAATAGTAGTGCACTTGCAGGCATTGTTTGCCCAGTGTGTTCTTCAAACAACTGCCATCTAGCTGTGTGAGCTTTTTCACATTCTGTCTAAATATCAATAATAATACCGTATCCAGAACCACCACCCGAGTGACGTTTTTCAAGCAGCAATAACATATTCCGTATCCACTGCTGTAGTAGTGTATACGTTGACCTTGCAGGCATTGTTTCAATTTGTTTGCCCAGTGTGTTCTTCAAACAACTGCCATCTAGCTGTGTGAGCTTTTTCACATTCTGTCTAAATATCAATAATAATACCGTCTCCAGAACCACCACCTGAGTGACGTTTTTCAAGCAGCAATAATATATTCCGTATCCACTGCTGTAGTAGTGTATACGTTGACCTTGCAGGCATTGTTTCAATTTGTTTGCCCAGTGTGTTCTTCAAACAACTGCCATCTAGCTGTGTGAGCTTTTTCACATTCTGTCTAAATATCAATAATAATACCGTCTCCAGAAACACCACCTGAGTTGTTGTTGTTTTAAAAATAATGCCAGGCAAAGGCAGGCCGCCACGCAGAGGCACTAGGGGCCGTGCTGCTATGCTATCCTGTGGCCCTAGGAAATTGCCCAGTTTTAAAAAGGCAATGACCCTGAACTCCCAAAATGCTGAAGAGGTAGTTGACTGGCTTACACAGCACACCCCATCCTCTACCGTTTCTAACTTTACCACAACATCCTCATCCACCACTGCTATGGGCACCCCACGTAACACTTCCTCCACCACCGGCGCCCCTTCTTCACTGGAGTTATTTTCACATGAGTTTCTTGAACTGAGTGATGCGCAACCATTATTGGCAGAAGAAGATGAAGGAGATGAGGACGTTACACCAGATTTAATTCTGGCAGAGAACACAACAGAGATGGACATAATGAGTGATGAGGAGGTCCCCGCTGCTGCTTCCTTCTGTGAGTTGTTAGAAGAAATTGATGCATCTGAGGAGAATGATGATGAGGAGATTGATGTTTTGTGGGTGCCCAGTAGAAGAGAGCAAGAGGAGGATAGTTCAGATGGAGAGACGGAGAGTCAGAGAGGCAGGAGGAGAATAAGACTTAGAAGAAGCAGGGAGGACAGCTCACAGGGAACAGTAGGGCAACAACATGTATCGGCACCTGTGGTCAGCCGGCCAACGCACCCGCCATTGCCGCCATCGCCGCCAACTTCTACTGTTACCGCCAGATTGCCAGCTTCAAAAAGGTCAGCAGTGTGGGATTTTTTTAATGTGTGTGCCTCTGACAAAAGCGTTGTAATTTGCAATGAGTGCAGTCAGAAACTGAGTATTGGGAAGCCCAACAGCCACATAGGTACAACTTCTATGCGAAGGCACATGAACGGCAAGCACAAAGCACTTTGGGAGCAACACCTCAAAGGCAACAGACAAACTAAAAGCCACCCTCCTTCTGGTCCAGCATCTTACTGCTCTACCTCTGCTGTCCTTGACCCGTCTGAACCACCCTCCACTCCGCCTTCCACCTTGACCACCAGTTCCCATTCCCAGTCATCTGCCCCCAGCCAAGTTTCTGTGAGGGCCATGTTTGAGCGTAAGAAGCCAATGTCTGCGAGTCACCCCCTTGCCCGGCGTCTGACAGCTGGCTTGTCTGCACTCTTAGCCCGCCAGCTTTTACCATACCAGCTGGTGGACTCTGAGGCCTTCCGCAAATTTGTAGCAATTGGGACACCGCAGTGGAAGGTACCCAGCCGCAATTTTTTTTCAAAAAAGGGAATACCACACCTGTACCACCATGTGCAGAGCCAAGTCACCGCATCTCTGTCACTTAGTGTTGGGCCAAAGGTCCATATGACTACTGACGCATGGTCCTCCAAGCATGGTCAGGGCAGGTATGTCACCTACACTGCCCACTGGGTAAACTTGGTAATGGCTGGGAAGCAGGGAATGTGTGGCTTAACAACGACAGTGGAGTTGGTGTCACCGCCACGGATTGCACGCGGTTCTGCCACCACCTCTACTCCTCCTTCGCTCTCTACCTCGTCTTCTTCATCTTCTTCCTCCTCTGCTGCTGGGTCCTCCTCCTCCACACCTGTGCACCCCCAGCTCCCCCTAGGCTATTCGACGTGCCAGGTACGCCGTTGTCATGCTGTCTTGGGGATGACGTGCCTGGAAAGCAGAAACCATACCGGATCTGTACTCCTGTCATCTCTGCAGTCACAGGCCGATCGGTGGCTGACCCCACACCTAATGAAGATCGGAAAAGTGGTGTGTGACAACGGAAGCAATCTGTTGGCAGCACTGAGACTGGGCAATTTAACACATGTGCCCTGCATGGCACATGTTCTGAATTTAATAGTCCAACGTTTTGTCTCGAAGTACCCAGGATTCCAGGACGTTCTCAGGCAGTCCAGGAAGGTGTCGGCCCATTTCAGACGTTCCTACACAGCCATGGCACGCTTTGCTGACATTCAGCAGCGGTACAACATGCCAGTCAGGCGTTTAATTTGCGACAGCCAGACTCGCTGGAATTCAACGCTCCTCATGTTGGAACGTCTGCTGCAACAACAAAGAGCCGTCAATGAATACCTGTTTGAACTGGGTGGTAGGACTGGATCTGCAGAGCTGGGGATTTTTTTCCCACGTTACTGGGTGCTTATGCGCGATGCCTGCAGGCTCATGCGCCCTTTTGAAGAGGTTACAAACATGGTCAGTCGCACCGAAGGCACCATCAGCGACCTAATACCCTTTGCTTTCTTCCTGGAGCGTGCCGTGCGACGAGTGACAGATGAGGCTGTAGACCAGCGTGACGAGGAGCAGGAAGCGCACGATTTCTGGTCGGAATCACCAGAACGAGCCCAGGCACCTGCTGCAACGCAGGGAGAGGTATCAGAAGTGGAGTCAGAGGAGGAAGGTGGCTTTGTGGAGGAGGAGGACCAACAGGAGCAGGCTTCCCAGGGGGCTTGTGGTGACCTTTTGGGGACCCCTGGTCTTGTACGTGGCTGGGGGGAGGAGACCGTGGATGATGTAGTCCTTGATAACGAGGAAGCGGAGATGGATACCTCTGCATCCAACCTTGTGAGAATGGGGTCTTTCATGCTGTCATGCCTGTTGAAGGACCCCCGTATCAAGAAGCTTAAGGAGAAGGACCTGTACTGGGTCGCAACGCTACTAGACCCTCGGTACAAGCATAAAGTGGCAGAAATGTTACCAACGTACCACAAGTCCGAAAGGATGCTGCATTTACAAACCAGCCTGCAAAACATGTTGTACAATGCTTTTAAGGGTGATGTCACTTCAGGAACTCATCAACATTCCAGGGGCAGAGGTGCCAGTAATCCTGCCACGAGCGCACCTGCAAGGACAAAGCACTTTGGCAACTCTGTAACGTCAGACATGCAAATGTTTTTCAGTCCAAGGCAGCGCCAGAACCCTTCTGGATCCACCCTCAAAGAACGCCTCGACCGGCAGGTAGCAGACTACCTGGCATTAACTGCAGATATCGACACTCTGAGGAGCGATGAACCCCTGGACTACTGGGTGCGCAGGCTTGATCTGTGGCCAGAGCTGTCACAATTTGCCATGAACCTCTTGTCTTGCCCCGCCTCAAGTGTCCTCTCAGAAAGAACCTTCAGTGCAGCAGGAGGGATTGTAACTGAGAAGAGAACTCGCCTAGGTCACAAAAGTGTGGATTACCTGACCTTTATTAAAATGAACGAGGCGTGGATCTCAGAGGGTTACTGCACGCCGGAAGACTTGTTCTGACTCCCCATGCAGCTGTCCTTCTCTGCACGCCTCATGACTCCACACACAGTTGTCCTTTAGCGTCCTCCTCCCTCCGCCACCGTTACAAACTAGGGTGCAAACCCTACTGGTTTCATTTGAATCCAGGTAAATCCTGAGTTTTTCTGGCCTCTGTGCTTCAGTGGCTGCAACCAAAAAAATTCATATTTTCAGCATTTATATGGCATATTTTTTCTGGCCTCTGTGCTTCAGTGGCTGCGACAAAAAAAATGAATATTTTCAGCATTTATATGGCATATTTTTTCTGGCCTCTGTGCTTCAGTGGCTGCGACAAAAATGTTTTTATATTTTCAGCATTTATATGGCATATTTTTTCTGGCCTCTGTGCTGCAGTGGCTGCGACAAAAAAAAAAGAATATTTTCAGCATTTATATGGCATATTTTTTCTGGCCTCTGTGCTTCAGTGGCTGCGACAAAAAAAATGACTATTTTTAGCATTTATATGGCATATTTTTTCTGGCCTCTGTGCTTCAGTGGCTGCAACCAAAAAAATGACTATTTTCAGCATTTATATGGCATATTTTTTCTGGCCTCTGTGCTTCAGTGGCTGCGACCAAAAAAATGACTATTTTCAGCATTTATATGGCATATTTTTTCTGGCCTCTGTGCTTCAGTGGCTGCGACCAAAAAAATGACTATTTTCAGCATTTATATGGCATATTTTTTCTGGCCTCTGTGCTTCAGTGGCTGCGACCAAAAAAATGACTATTTTCAGCATTTATATGGCATATTTTTTCTGGCCTCTGTGCTTCAGTGGCTGCGACCAAAAAAATGACTATTTTTAGCATTTATATGGCATATTTTTTCTGGCCTCTGTGCTTCAGTGGCTGCGACCAAAAAAATGACTATTTTCAGCATTTATATGGCATATTTTTTCTGGCCTCTGTGCTTCAGTGGCTGCGACCAAAAAAATGACTATTTTCAGCATTTATATGGCATATTTTTTCTGGCCTCTGTGCTTCAGTGGCTGCGACCAAAAAAATGACTATTTTCAGCATTTATATGGCATATTTTTTCTGGCCTCTGTGCTTCAGTGGCTGCGACAAAAAAAAATGACTATTTTCAGCATTTATATGGCATATTTTTTCTGGCCTCTGTGCTTCAGTGGCTGCGACCAAAAAATGACTATTTTCAGCATTTATATGGCATATTTTTTCTGGCCTCTGTGCTTCAGTGGCTGCGACAAAAAAAATGACTATTTTTAGCATTTATATGGCATATTTTTTCTGGCCTCTGTGCTTCAGTGGCTGCGACCAAAAAAATGACTATTTTCAGCATTTATATGGCATATTTTTTCTGGCCTCTGTGCTTCAGTGGCTGCGACAAAAAAAATGACTATTTTTAGCATTTATATGGCATATTTTTTCTGGCCTCTGTGCTTCAGTGGCTGCGACCAAAAAAAATTCATATTTTCAGCAATTATATGGCATATTTTTTCTGGCCTCTGTGCTTCAGTGGCTGCGACAAAAAAAATGACTATTTTTAGCATTTATATGGCATATTTTTTCTGGCCTCTGTGCTTCAGTGGCTGCGACCAAAAAAAATTCATATTTTCAGCATTTATATGGCATATTTTTTCTGGCCTCTGTGCTTCAGTGGCTGCGACAAAAAAAATTATATTTTTAGCATTCATATGGCATATTTTTTCTGGCCTCTGTGCTTCAGTGGCTGCAACCAAAAAAAATTCATATTTTCAGCATTTATATGGCATATTTTTTCTGGCCTCTGTGCTTCAGTGGCTGCGACAAAAAAAAATTATATTTTTAGCATTCGTATGGCATATTTTTTCTGGCCTCTGTGCTTCAGTGGCTGCGACAAATTTTTTTTATATTTTTAGTATTCATATGGCATATTTTTTCTGGCCTCTGTGCTTCAGTGGCTGCGACAAATTTTTTTTATATTTTTAGCATTCGTATGGCATATTTTTTCTGGCCTCTGTGCTTCATAACATAATTTTTCAGGAAAGTACACATGCCTAATTTTTCAGGGTTCTGCAACAGTGGCAAAATCTCATCTTTTATGGTCACCGCAGGTGATCAATAAAGTAGACCAAAACTGGGCCCACACTGCAGAATCAGTGTTTTTTGGTTCACTTCACTGTACATTGAATTACCTCTGCCTGACCGTGCACGTGCGCACAAGCACGGTGACTGCTAAACACACCACTACAGAAATATTGCCACCAACAGGACGAACATCCTGGAGGTGACAAGCTCAACTAGTAATTAACAACTATTATTTGCTCACTTGACGGTATCATTCATTAAAGCTCTTTGCGTTTTTTTGCGTTGCAGTAAGCGCCGCGTTTCGTCTTTGCGTGTGAACAGGCTGTAACCTTTACACGACTTGATTGGCATGTAGACGCCGGACGTTTTAAAGCAGTTTATTACACATGTTTAGAAATGTAGTGTGATTTCTGCCCTTTACAGCACAAAACGCAGCGCTGTGTCAACAATGTATTTTTCAGATACATTTTTGCCCTTGATCCCCCTCTGGCATGCCACTGCCCAGGTCGTTGCACCCTTTAAACAACTTTAAAATAATTTTTCTGGCCAGAAATGTCTTTTTTAGCTTTTAAAATTCGCCTTCCCATTGAAGTCTATGGGGTTTGCGACGTTCGCGAACCGTTCGCATTTTTGACGCAAGTTCGCGAATATGTTCGCGAACTTTTTTCCCGACGTTCGCTACATCCCTAGAGCCAAATTGGATTCGGTGTACTTTAATTTGGCTCTCCAGAGTGAACTTTGCTTGTACCTTGGATATTGTGTGGCTTGGACGGTGCCACTGACTCTGTTTGATAGAGCCTTGATGCCTTTGGAGTGAGGGACCACCCGACTAATAATAGAATTACTTGTTTTATAAACTGAGTCCAGTAACTGTAAAAAAACATAAAATGCAGCGAGTAGAGTGTTTTTTAAAGTTTGGAAACTCACTTTAGGTATAAGCACATCGCATCTCATAATAGTTATTTATATGACATTTAGATGGGGTCATTCATCATTTACCTCAGTCTCTGTGAAAATAGGGTTTACAGTTTAAGTTCCCTATGACACACATAGGGGCAGATTTACATAGGGTCGAATATCGAGGGTTAATTAATCGAAGTCGAAGGATTTACCGCAAATAGTTTGATCGAACGATCGAACGAAAAATCCATCCATCCATCGAACGATTTTTCTTCAAACTAAATATTGATAGAAAGCCTATGGGGACCTTCCCCATAGGCTAACATGGCACCTCGGTAGGTTTTAGGTGGCGAAGTAGGGGGTCGAAGTTTTTTTTAAAGAGACAGTACTTAGACTATCGAATGGTCGAATAGTTGAATGATTTTTAGTTCGAATTGTTCGATTCAAAGTCAAAGTCGTAGTCGAAGGACGAAGTAGCCAATTCGATGGTCGAAGTAGGCAAAAAATCATTCGATATTTGAAGTTTTTGTTATTCTATTCCTTCACTTGAACTAAATAAATGGGCCCCATACTGTACACACATGCACACACTTGGGTCAGTCTCATCAGGAGCCCATTAACCTGGCTATCATGTTTTTGAAACATGAAATGAAACCCAATGAAACAGTGGCACATAGAGAACATAGTAGTCTTGGCAGAATGTGTCCTCAATGATAAAACCACCTCATATAAGTGTTGAGTATGAATCCCAGCTACTCTTGCAGATACAAGCGGCTTCACAGCTGGGTCAAGTTGTTGCTATGGGTGACTTCAATTATCCAGACATTGACTGGGGTAATGGGGTTGCTAAGACAGAAAAAGCTAGTAGGTTTGTAAATATGCTGAATGAGAACTTTTTTTTCCGGCTCGTTCAAGAACCTACTAGGAATAACTCACTTTTGGACCTTGTAATAACTAATAATAATGAACTCATCTCTAACATTTGTGTGGGTGAGCATTTAGGGAATAGTGATCACAACATGGTCTCCTTTGAGATTCTGTTGCAGAAGCAATTCTATAAGGGAGTGACTAAAACACTAAATTTCAGACGTGCAAACTTTGATAGTATAAGGGCATCTCTGCAACATATTAAGCGGGAAATGCTTTTCACAGGATTAAACAAAGAACAAAAAAGGGAAGTCTTTAAAATGCTGCTTAATAAATATACTTGTCAGTATATTCCCCTTGTAAGCAAGGAACGTCGTTGCAAAGCAAAACCTTTTTGGTTCAATAGAAACGTTGGTGTTGAGGTGGTTAAGAAAAGATGTGCTTTTAAGGCTTTCAAGTTAGCTGGGACAGCCAAATCATTTATAAGGTACAAGGAGGCCAATAAATCATGCAAAGAAGCTATAAGGCAAGCTAAAATGAATATAGCGCATGATATTGCAGTAAGCAGTAAAAAAAATCCAAAATTATTTTTTAAATATGGTAATTAAAAATTAAGCAGGGGGGTCAGCTGGTTGATGAAAACAAAATAAAAGCGCAGATTCTGAACTCATATTTTTCATCTGTCTACACAAATGAGGAACCAGTAAGTGAAGGTTTCCTTCTTAATAGTCCCAATTCTAGTAATACAACTATTGAGGCATGGTTCACACATGAGAAAATTCTAAAGAGACTAGAACATGTTAAGATTAACAAAGGTCCGGGGCCAGATGGTATTCATCCCAGGGTACTAAGCGAGTTTAGCTCTGTGCCAAACCTCTTTATTTAATTGTTCAGGATTCATTGAGATCTGGCATAGTGCGGAGAGACTGGCGAATTGCTTATGTGGTGCCTCTATTCAAAAAAGATCACGTTCTCAGCCTCAAAACTATAGGCCAGTTAGTCTGATGTCAGTGGTAGGAAAGCTTTTCGAAGGGTTAATAAAGGATAATATACAGGACTTCATAGCAAATCATAATACTATGAGTTTGTGCCAGCATGGTTTTATGCGTAATAGATCTTGCCAGACTAACTTAATTTCTTTTTATGAGAAGGTAAATAGAGACCTCGATTCTGGGATGGCAGTGGATGTGAATTACTTAAACTTTGCTAAAGCATTTGATACAGTGTCACACAAAAGGTTACTGGTTAAATAAAGGAATGTTGGCCTGGAACATAGTATTTGTACCTGGATAGAGAACTGGCTAAAAGATAGACTACAAAGAGTGGTGGTAAATGGAACATTTTCTAATTGGACCAGTGTTGTTAGTGGAGTACCGCAGGGCTCTGTACTAGGTTCCTTGCTTTTCAACTTGTTTATTAATGACCTGGAGGTGGCATTGAAAGTACTGTTTCTATTTTTGCAGATGATACTAAATTGTGCAGAACTATAGGTTCCATGCAGGATGCTGCCACTTTGCAGAGTGATTTGTCTAAGTTGGAGAACTGGTCAGCAAACTGGAAAATGAGGTTCAATGTTGATAAATGCAAGGTTGGCAAAAATAATATAAATGCAAGTTATACACTAAATGGCAGTGTGTTGGGAGTTTCCTTAAATGAGAAGGATCTAGGGGTTTTGTAGATAACAAGTTGTCTAATTCTAGGCAGTGTCATTATGTGGTTACTAAAGCAAATAAAGTTCTGTCTTGCATAAAAAAGGGCATTAACTCAAGGGATGAAAACATAATTATGCCTCTGTATAGGTCCCTGGTGAGGCCTCATCTGGAGTATGCAGTGCAGTTTTGGACTCCAGTCCTTAAGAGGGATATAAATGAGCTGGAGAGAGTGCAGAGACGTGCAACTAAATTGGTTAGAGGGATGGAAGACTTAAATTATGAGGGTAGACTGTCAAGGTTGGGGTTGTTTTCTCTGGAAAAAAAGGAGCTTGCGAGGGGATATGATTACACTTTACAAGTACATTAGAGGACATTATAGACAAATGGCAGGGAACCTTTTTACCCATAAAGTGGATCACCGTACCAGAGGCCACCCCTTTAGACTAGAAGAAGAGAACTTTCATTAGAAGCAATGTAGGGGGTTCTTCACAGTCAGTGAGGTTGTGGAATGCACTGCCGGGCGATGTTGTGATGGCTGATTCAGGTAATGCCTTTAAGAATGGCTTGGATGATTTTTTGGACAGACATAATATCAAAGGCTATTGTGATACTAAGCTCTATAGTTAGTATAGGTATGGGTATGTAGAATTTATGGGAAAGTAGGGAGGGGTGTGTGTATGGATGCTGGGTTTTCATTTGGAGGGGTTGAACTTGATGGACTTTATCTTTTTTCAACCCAATTTAACTATGTTACTATGTAACTATAAGCAGCACTAACGGGTTGATGTGGCAACTAACCACTGAGCCACCATAAGTTTAAACTGGACTGGTGTAACTAAGCTACAGGTATGTTGCGAATGGTTGCGCATTCATGCCATCTTTGTACAAAAGCAGAGGAAATACAAAAAATTCGACCTGTCACAATACCTATGCATTGATTATTTTACAATAAAGTTCTAAAACTTTCTTCTGCAAAAGCATATATTTAATATTAGAAGATGAAAAACAACAAACTGCTTACATTAGAGTTTTTAGGTCATTCGAGTTCATGTGAAGGGGCGAACTGAAAAGCTTATATACAGCTTATATACAGTATATATGTATACATATATACAAATATGAAGTATTAAGCCTTTACTGGTTTACAGCAGTGGAATAATGACTGCAAATATCTAACTTGTTGCTATAGATACACAACTAGGGCAAACTTTCTCTATTTATGCCTGCCCTGTAAATGTCTCTTTTTCAACTCTGCCAGTGCAATTTTGCCAGAGAAAATAATTTAGTGTAATATTGAGAAAAACTTAGTGGTACAGTACATTTTTGCAAATACAACAACTCAATCCAATTTGCTACCATTGCTACCCCCTACACATATTGTGGTGGAAAACAATTCTTGATTCCTTACTTTCAGCTGTTAAGAATTGTGGGATATTATTAATCCCCCATTAAAAAATTTAGCCTCTCATCTGCCTCTATATATGTAGGGATGTATGCGAACGTTCACGAACAGTTCGCGAACTTCGAACACCCGCTAAAATCGTTCGATTCGAACGTTCGAAGGATTTTTCATTCGAATCGAACGTTCGAAGGATTTTAATCGTTCGATCGAAGGATTTTCATTCGAATCGAACGTTCGAAGGATTTTAATCGTTCGAACGAATGGAAATCGTTCGAACGAATGGAAATCGTTCGAATGAATGGAAATCGTTCGAACGAATGGAAATCGTTCGATTTTAGCGGTCGAATGGTCGAATGGTCGAACGATTTGTATTCGAATCGAACGCAAACTCAAAATGCGAACGTTCCCAAACGTTCCCAAACGGTCGAAGTTCGCGTGAACAAGTTCGCCGGCGAACAAGTTCGCCGGCGAACAGTTGGCTACATCCCTATATATATGTACTAAAGCTGATATATTGAAGTGGAGGCCTGCCAATCATATATGTTCCCTAGTCTGTCTATAGCATGAACTTCATTGTATGGCACTATAGTATATACAAACAAACATAAAAAATATAGCCTGAACATTAACTATAACTGTTAATTGATAATCATCCCAGAACTTTTGTACTTCATCCTTTTTTTCTTTATTATGGTACAGTAGGCAGTTGCATAAGCTCCTGCAACATGTAATTGCAAGTACAGAAACAACAGTTAATTTTGGCTGGACACTCATTAAATTTGCTTTGTAAATGTGAAAAGAGCACATTGTCTGAGCCTGAGAAAACACAGCTTTTTTTAAAAATAAATTGTGCAGTTATGTTATAAAATTTGCTATAAAAAGAGGTGCTGGGTATTTTATCGTTGGTTGGATGTCTTCCAAGCAATATTGATCCATTACATTTTCCAGTTACATTTTTTGCAGATAGCATTTTACAGCTGTGAGTGTTATTTTGAAATTGACCTGTTGAAGTCTGGGGTTGCTTTTACTATATCATTACAAGTATTTCTTCAAATGCTTAACATGGTTTTCATAGATAATTTTATTTTTTTGCCACGATATATTATTTTATTTAATATTTAACAAGTTTGCTGACACTATCAACCTGTAAACTTACATTCCATTTACCAAAGCAGCCTCTTAATTTTCATTCCATTTAATTAGAACAAAACATAAGTTGAAATTCATGCTAATTAAAGTGCTTCTTTGGAGAAGTAACACAAGTTAAGTTTTGCAAATAAATTACCCTCAAACCTATGCTGACGTTTGACATTAGTGACCTAAAAGCAAAGCATAAAGAGGGATATGTGAAACATAAAAACTAACCTTTCGCAAAAAGGCAACATAGATGAATACCATTAAATACTTAATAAGGTAGAAGACACTAACAAAAAAAAAAAAAAAGAAAAGACGTGCAATATTCTAGAAAACCCCATTAATTTGAAGAGAATTTGTAACACGATTTACATGAAACTACACATTGCTATATCTAGTAGTGATAAGCATAGAGTAACAGGACTTGCTAGATAATCTTGAAAAAGTTTTACCAGTCATCTAAGCAACTTCTTTTTTTAAATGAACATAAGAAATTTCCTGTTGATTACTACTATAAAAACTGAGAATAAGCAATGCTACAACGTAGAGAGCAAAACTACTCCATTATCCTTATCATCTCCACAGAGCTCTCAGAATGAAGAAACTGCCTTTCTCATTGTCTGAGTCAAAGTATAGATTAGTGTTTAAATACATATATATTTTTTGTTCAGGTCAGAATAGGCTGTAGGGTTAAGTGAGATCAGGAAGGCACTAGTGAATAGATTCTTGAGATTCTAAGTTAGTGTACTATTCCTGGATAAACATTTGACAGGTAAATTCCAGGTAAAATAAGCTACAGTATAAAGATTCAGAAGACAATTGTAATTATTAT
Source organism: Xenopus laevis (assembly GCF_017654675.1). Classification (NCBI taxonomy): domain Eukaryota; kingdom Metazoa; phylum Chordata; class Amphibia; order Anura; family Pipidae; genus Xenopus; species Xenopus laevis. The sequence goes on along the minus strand of NC_054373.1, from coordinate 137,375,276 downwards.
CTGCTGGTCCAACCTAAGGGTAGTTCTGAGCATACTGTGCCAAAATTATGCTCATTTATAAATAAAGATAATGGGCCAGATTCAATTCAGTGAGAAAAAGTTATCACGTGAAAACTCATGGACTCATGAACTCCAAATTCAGTTCCAGTTTTTCCCATTGACTTCAACAGTGTTTTCACATGATAAACCATGAGATAAGTTTTTCCGAATTGAATTGCATCTCAAATTGAATCTAGTCCATGACTTTTCATGTGATAAACCCTTTTCTTTTCACTAAATTGAATCTGACCCACTGTCTGCTAAGACTAGGTCTAAGTGTTATGTCGTTACAATTTACATATTACCTACAGAGGAAAAAGGTCAAAAGACTCCTCTGTACATAACCAGTGGATATTGTATGTAAAGTTAGCACTACCCACAGTTGTGAAATTCTAAATCTGGACAATGACACTGACTTTTGAATTAAGTGAAATATTACTTCCAGTTAAAAGTGCTCCAAACATACTGTAGCCTTGACCATGTCTCTGCAGATTATTAAATGTCCATGTCTCAAGGAAGGGTGCAAGTGAAAATTTGATGTAAAAAAATCCAAATTTCGAGCTATGTTTGTGTACTTCAACTATCAAATAGGCCAAAATTCGATTCAAATTTGAAAAAAATTATATTTCGAATTCAAATTGCTATTTTAGCCTATGAGGGACCTCCTAGAACCTATTTGGAGTCATTTGGTGGGGCAAATCCTTTGATTTGAATTCGATTGAATGCGCTAAAACTTTGATTCAAACTACCTGAAATTAAAAACTTTGAGTTTTTCAATAAATTTTGATTGGTCTTTTTTATTCGAATTTTGAAGTTATGGGAGTTCAAAAAAACTCCCATTTCTTCGAATTTTGACCCTTGATATATCTACCCCTTAGTATCTGTCCAGCACTGAAAGTTAACTGTTTTGAAAGAGTGGTGCTGGTTTAGTTATTTTAGGCATATATAGTTAATATATACAGTAGTTACAAGCAAGAGACTGAAGGTTAGACATCATACATTGCCCTCTGACAGGACAATGATGATTGCTATCTCTTAAAGGAGAAGGAAAGGTTAAAACTAAGTAAGCTTTATCAGAAAGGTCCATCTAAATATACCAGTAAACCCCCAACGTAGTGCTGCTCTGAGTCTCCTTTCAAAAGAAATACAGCATTTCTTTCCTTCTATTGTGTACACATGGGCTTCTGTATCAGACTTCCTGCCTTCAATTTAAACCTCATTGCCCTGGGCAAGAGCATGCTCAGTTTGCTCCTCTTCCTCTGCCCCCTCCCTTCTCTACTGTAATCTGAGCCCAGAGCAGGGAGAGACTCAGGCAGGAAGTGATGTCACACCACGTTAATACTGCAGCTCCTATTCTAAACAAACAGAGAGTTTCTAGAGCTTTTTACTCAGGTATGGTAAAACATTCTACAGAATAAATATAGCATTCTAGCTTGCACTATTGAGGCTAATCTATTGGCAATAAAATGCCTCCATAGCTTTCCTTCTCCTTTAAAGAGGTAAAATATGTGAAAATGCGCATGTACAAAAGTGTGCATAATGTGCATTATTTTTTTTTTATATTATTCTGTATATACAGGGAATTTAACATTCTTGCTGACAGCAAGTAAGTCACTTTTGGGTCTGAACAAATAGCTTAATTAAATCAAGCCTTGCCCTTAAATTCTAGGACTGACTTGAACCATTAAAGTCTTCTTAGGATATTAACTGTCCAGGACAGATTTATTTGATTATTACAATACAAAGTAACATCTAATATCTCAAGTGTTCAATCTAAACAGAATGAACTTTTTTTTATCACCTTTCCTTTTATTGGTCAGGTCCTGTGCTAGCCATCAGCCTTTTTTACATCTCTCTATACAATGTAAAAATTGACTGTTTAAACTAAGTTTACCTAAATTGGAGACCCCTGTGATATATGAAATCTTACAATATCAGCACAAAAAGAAGGCATATGTTCAGCATTTGAATTTTTGAGACTATTTGTAAATTCATTAAACTAGTACTAGCGAATTAGCGATACCAATACCAGGAGATTGTTGTCCTTGTTCTATACAAAGATTATAGTGTTACTATTTACCCTTAAGTCTAAAATGACAAATGCAGTAATCATCTAGCAGTGTCCCATTTTCTAATTTATAACAATGATATTTTGTTCCATTTTATAATCTATAACGCTGATATCTTCAACAGATACTGAGTCACATCATGAAAAAAAAACTGATTCTAAATTGCCTAATGATATATATGATATCATGCTGCTCATTTACCAATACAAGTCAGTGAGCCCCTTTGTGTTCTGCCATACAAGATCAATTTAGAACTGTGGAATTCATCAAGCCTGCAGTTTGTAAGGGATTTATAATTAAGGGGTATAGGTGTCTCCCCGAGAAGAGAGAGAAAATCCCCCTAAACAAAAAAAAAATGTCTGACAGGGATGATTTTATATTCCATCAGGCATTTAATATTATTGGCATATCTTTTAATGTGTGCCAAAAATAACTGTTGGCATAGGGGTTTTTTTTAAGTAAAAAACCATTGTAAAACAATCCAAAACACTCCCTAGCTGTATTATATTTCTAAAGGACAAACAACTCAATCTAATAAAGATACATCTTAAGTTTGTTCACTTTGGATCTTGCAATATTTGGTGTATATAAAAAAAAAATTCTTAACCTTATAAATAATTTTAAGTACAGTACATGCTCAGTAGACTCAATTATCTTGCTAATGTTTTCTATTGTTTTAAAAAAAGATGAAATGTTCCTGTTTCTTTTTGCTCATATTTATTTTGATTAAGAAGAAACAGCAAAACTTAATTATCTTCCACAAAACGTTTGCTTCTTTACATAATTATTTAGTTTATTGAAGCATGAAGTTTAAGTATAACTGTTTTTTCTGATGGCATCATTGACCCTTGTGGTATAATTCCAAGTTTCTTTAACAAGTCTGCAAAAGAAACTAGACTGTTCCCTCAAAAGTAAAAGTAGACTTTTTCTCTTTGTAGTCGGTTATACATTACTCATTAAATATGAACATTCATTATAGTCTTGTTTTCTGCAATACTTGAATGTATGCATGCCTATAAACATTTATATGTAAAAAATAGGGACATTTTGGACCATGCTTCAGTTGCATGTAATTTCAATAGTGCAAAATTTAGCATGGCCAGACACACCGCACAAGCTTCACTGGCTGAACTGCACAGTTGTGATTCTTTGAAAGGAGCCACCTTAGGAGTCTCCTGCAATGTTGCCTTTTCACCCACAGTGCTTACTTTTCCTGCACCTGGGAGAGGGGTCTAGGCTACATTGCTAGTGCAGAGAGCACAATTGCACTAAAAATGCTGAATTTCAGGTTTAAAAACTGGAAATTCAGCTCTTAAAGGTACCAGAAGTGTTTTTTTTTGCCCCTGGAACTGCAAATGTTTTGCACTGTGCCCATACAGTAACAAACAGCAACAGTACAAACTGTAAACATGTCCTTAATTCTGCATGATGTAATAAAGCTAATAGCCAATAGACATTATGCCAACATCAGTATAATGGTCAAAATGCCCTTTTTGCTTCTATAAATTATAAACAACATTTTTTAAATAATTGTTCACATGCTTCTTTGTTTAGTTTGCCATACCAGTGGAATTCTGTAAAAGAAACAGATTGCCTTACCAATAAACCCATATAATAGAAAGGAATTAATAATGCACCTGACTCCCTCTGCTGAAAAAACAGAGTTTTCTGGGTTGGTGAGAAACCAGTATAGCACCGTAACTGGTGTGTTTTTTGCATCAAAATATATAAATATAGTTGAATTTGAGTATATCGATTGTACTGTATATGAAGTTTTTTTAAAGGATAACCAGAAAGCCTTAAGTTGCCTACACTGACAAATCCCAGTTTTTCAAATGTTCCTAGTCTGTAAATATTTAAGTTCATGCAGCTAAAACTGGAAGCGGTGGGCGTCACCACTAGACCAATGCTTCACCACTAGACTACCAGGTTAATATTACGGTTTGCTTGAAAACGCGATAAATTCGAGCAATTCAAGTTTTTTTACAGCAAAAACTCAATAAAACTCACTGATTCAAGTTTTTTGAGTTGTGAGTTTGAGTTGTGATTTGTGAGTTTGTTCGAGGAATAAAAAACCTCACACACCTCACAAACTCAACTTCTGATAAATAACCCCTTTAATGATATCAAATGGGCTTTTTCTAGGGTATCCAAGCTTGAAAAACAATACATGGTTTGAACATTGTAATCATCAGCAAGAAAGCTGATAAGGTATAAGATCTATTAGCAAAAATGAATTTTCTGGATATGGGGCTTTTCCATCATTTGGATATCCATAATATTTAAATATTAAATAAGATAAACCCAATAGAATACCATTATGAAATCATGCAGTTTAGTTTGAATCAAGTACAATGTACTGTTTTATTATTACTGAGAAAAAGGAAAAAATGAATTGCTTATAATAGAGTTTCTAGATAAGGAATTTCCAGATAAGGCATCCCATACGTCTCAGAGGGAAGGGAATCATAATGCTAGTTTCACATAGGTCCTGTGATGATGGTCCATCATCACAGAACCTATGTGAAACTAGCATTATTGTTCCCTTTCCTCTGAGAAGTATGGGATGCCTTATCTGGAAATTTAGATGGATGGCTCATTTTCAGGAATTAATACATTATAGCCACTCATCATTAGAGCTCACATACAGTTTCTTTGGTTTCAGTTTATTACACTTCATATTTTATTGATCAAAAATCAATTATTTAAATGTGTATTTCCTTACTTTTCTTTATTTTGCAAACTTAGCCTTAGAAAAATATCTATTGCATTTCAGTAGAGACTATAGATTCTCAAAGATGGCTGAACAAGATAGACTTTCCATTTAAATTAATTCATCAATAGAAATAAGGAGTTGGCTATGAAAAGGGGAAATACCCCCCTTGTATTTAGAACTTCCTCTTTAAAGTCTGTTTATCAAAAGAGTCTATTTTGATTTAACCAGTATTTTATTTAAAAAATGCAACACCAGTCTGTCAATGAAAGGTATCCAATATACAGAACATATCTGAATTTAACCAGTATTTTATGTAAAAAAATGCAACACCAGGCTGTCAATGAAAGACTGGTGTTAAATCAAAATACCAGTACCTTTCTCAGCCTGATAATGGAAGGTTGGGGTGTTATGTGACACACACAAATAATGTAGTGAATATTGTACCCCCATTGCAAAATTTAAAAATAGTATTAGTATCTGAGAAGTTCCATGACTATGGAACATTTGAGACTCTATGAAGAAAAGTTGCAGCATAGTGGAAATGAGCTTCTCTAACAAGGCAGAGCAATGTATGTATTGTTGCAGGTGAAGCCCTACAATTGTTTCTGCTACATGGACTAGTTATTTAAAACTACGTCACTAACTTGAACCTTTTGCTCTCCATATCCATCAGCAGATTGCTACCACACCATAAAAAGTGAAGCTATAATCACATACTAACAGTACCATCATTTATAATGCCCAAACTTGTTAAAATGTGTCAGTGTCAATTTAAGCAATAGACAACATTTTTAAATTGAAAATTTTACGATTTGATTCTGATGTGCTCTTTTAATCGATTGCATGCTAATTCAGAAATTTTCATTCCCCATAGACTGTTTTCCAAGGTAGGGACAGAGAAATAAATATGCTATTACTTCCAATAACATGTGCAGAATCAAGTGTTCTGGTTACAGAAATATTAATCCTTCGCTGGCCTTAGACTTCAATCCATAAAATGTGTTTTTCAAGGGCAATAACTAAATTACCATGTCACATCTGAATTAATCTTATTGTGTTTAGTATCTTTGTTATGGTATTATGTTTCAGCGCTGATAACAAACATCATCACATCAAGCTTCTCCGAACCAGAGAATAAATATTATAATATTCTTCACAGGATATGTTCACATTTGTCACTTGTTATATCTCATAGCGAGCATCTTAGAAATTGACAAAATAATTGCTAACAAGACAATCGGGCTCTGTATTTATAGCTAGGTGACCATATCATTTATGAAAACACATTTTTCAGTGCCCTTGAGCATTTGTGACAGTTTATAATGAGAATATATGCAGCCACCTTTAATTTAAACTTGCATAACTGTGAACCTCCATGACACCAACTTTCCTTTCTTGCCAGCTTTATTTTGTTGTGACTAACATGGAAACTGGTTCAGCCCTCAGAGAGATATTTGCTGATTACAAAAATATTTCATTAATGTCAACACTGAAGAGCAGAGGGTCTGAAAGTTTATTATTAATGATCAAAACAATGTTGTCTTCAAAATCCCAACTTATTGGCAAAAATAGGGAAAAGCAAATGTTTCCACCAGAAACAGAACAGTTTTGCATTTACTTGATACTGAAAGTTTAAAACAGTGCTGCAAAACTAAGAGGATTCTTGTATTTTCTCTTCAAATGCTCAACATGCAAGCTGTTATTTTTAAAGATAACACAATTAAAATAACATGGAACGCAATATAACTGTTGACAAAAGTAAAGCTTTGCATTCATTCTGTGAAGAGAGCCTGGAATAGAGAGCACACGGTGAACAGAGAAGGAAGCAAGAGAGCTGCTGGTGGGCCCAGAGAACTGAGAGGCTGCACCAAGACATTCATTTGGATCAGACTGGCACAGGGAAGCCACATACTGTGCCTGGAGAGACAGAGAGTGCGAAAGGAATCCAGACTGGAGGAACAAACAGCAGGAGATTGGAGCATCCAAAGGAGCTGGTAGTTGCACTGTATGACTGAATGTGCTGGATTCACCCGGCGAGAGCTCTAAAGTCTCCAAAGAGGATTTGTAGGTATTCTGGTTAAAGGGACAGTACCCAAAAGAGGCACTGAAGAATAAAGAGACTGTGTATTAAAGGACTTTGCTTTTATTAGTTAGGTAGACAGTTTGGCGCTAGCAAGTTAGTTAGTGAGGCACTATTGCCACCAGTTAGGAGTGCTGCATGTACTAGTTGGCCAGTTATTTTATATAAACCGTTATTTAGTTTAACCAATACTGTGTTTGTGTTATTACTGTATTCCTAGTGGGGCCAACCGTAGGTACATTCCCGGATCCCACTAGGTGGAGGCACTGCGCTAGCAAGTACCAGGTACCCAGTCTCTCCCCATACCACTGCAGAGTGGCTCAGATTTGTCCTGTGCCATCAGGTAAGTGCCACACGTGGAGCGTAACATAGACAAAGGGGTGTCGAAAGGGTTACAGAAGCAATAAGCAAGTCCCTCCAATAATTGTAAGCAACTGACTTCTGGCCATCTAATGAGGGCTTAATATTTGCAGGGGCTGTGTAAGTGTTATGTTGTATATAGAAATCTGTCATGGTGCAGATATTACAGCTGGGATTTTGACAGAATACATATTATATATGCAGCTCCACGTTTTCAATCCGCAATATTTTGAACATAGGGATAAATTAACCTTTACTTTTGACCAGGTGCCAAGCATGTGTGTCATCTAATTAGCAAAATCTCAATTCATCTGTTCAAGTCTAGGTCTCGGAGTTTCTTAATAATATCGTTGACATTTCACCTGCTAGGGATTACTGACGGCTCCTGTGCTGAGTGAAATTAGCAAACAGTTGCATTATACAGCTATAAGACTTTGGGTTCTATTTACCAAACAACATTATCCCCCAACTTTTAAATCTTTTCTCCATAATGTACAGTAGTTGTAAAACTGAATCCACACAATTTACTAAGCATCAAATCATGTTGGCTGATATTAAAATTACTTTTAAATAGTTTCAGTATCAGCTTTTTTTTCAGCAGCTTTTAATTACATCTCTATTAGATTTCAAGAGCCCACAAGAAAAAGCTATGTCACCTCACTTGGCCCATGCCCTCTGCTTGGCCATAAGCTCCATACGCCATCCCATTTTTTGCATGGGTGAAAAAATGGTTGCATGAGGCTTGTACACTAAACCATAATATTAAACTGTGCTCCAAACAGCTGTTAAAGGTATCAACAACAAAGGAAGAATGATTTCATAATTGCAAATTTAAAGTAGATATCTACAATTTGTGATTAGCCCATTTGTAAAAAAAAATCACAGCCATGGAAGAAGTTGAGAAATGTGGAAATTTAGCTAAATGTATTGGAATAAATGGGCATTTTCCACCATGTTTACTCTCACCAAAAACAAGTCAATGGCAATTTTTTCTTGAGCCAAATTCATTGGAGTTTTTCCTGCATTGCGTGAAAAAACACATTTTTATTTGAAGTAACAAAAACGCATGGCAAAATTGTAGTGCAGATTCACAAAAAGTTTTGCTACTTGGAAAATGCTAATTTTGCCTCAATCCATATTAGCTGAAAAAATTAGTTTATCCCTATCTAAAATCCTGCCTATTGACATAGTATTCTCTGTTGATGTCACCCATACAAACTGCACGTAGAACACTGCGCCTGGGTATATAAATGAACCTATTACATTCAACAAGGATCTCCAGAAATGTTCTCATCTAGATACCAGCACTCAAGAAAGTAGAAAATTAAAGCTTCTTAAATTTTTCCCCGTTTCTGACAATGTTTATCTGCTTATGTGTACCACGCTTTAAAAATTCAATCCTCATGATTCAAAGATCTCACTGAAGGGCAGATGGGCTAAAGGAAGGTCCTGTCAGCCAAACAGGTGTCTCAGAAGATTCTGTATAAGGTCAAATGAAAGGGTTGTTCTGAGAAATGTGCTGTGAAATATTGTCTAAACTCTTTAACCTCAGTCGGAGTTGAACTGTGATTACACACAGCTATTATACAGAAATATAATGTCAATTAGCTGATATAAAAATAGGCAAAGCTTAATACAGATATGAAAATATTTGTTTACATTTAGTAATATATGTTATTATAGCCTTGATATTTTGTTTTAGATATAAAAAACCCAACATCATTTATCAGCTGTAGATACAACAGCCCATTAAAGTGTCACTGGCACAATATGTATTTCATCATGTGTGACCAGAATAGAAATAGAATTCTGACTCAGCAACTTGAAAAGCTAGCAAATGTTTCATTGGGTTCAACATAAAAAACAGACTTCATTGTTAATGATAAGTGTGTGGGCATCTATTGGTTCAGCAAAGTCCTGAGCCTTTAAAAAAAGGCAATTTTATCCAACAAAGGTATTTACAAGTCAGTGCTATGATTATATATATATATATATATATATATATATATATATATATATATATATATATATATATATATATATATATATATATATATATATATATATATATATATAAAACCTTTTATTCAACGTTTCGGCTCAACCGCTGGAGCCGTCTTTTTTTTTTGTTCCTGAAGACGGCTCCAGCGGTTGAGCCGAATTGATGAATAAAAGGTTTTCTATTTTTGTATAAAGACCTGTTGGTGCGGTTTTTCTCTCTTGCCTATGACTATGACTATTGACACATGTAACCAGCACACAGGCATTGCTTTTTTCGGTTATCCGTGTGCACTGTACTCAAATTTGCTATATATATATATATATATATATATATATATATATATATATATATATATATATATATATATATATATATATACTTGTCTGCAGGCAGCCGCACTCGGATCCGGATTTGGTGATTGTGGGTGCTGGTTCAAATATTATGTACAAAGTTTCACATAGAGCCGCACACCAATTTCTTCATCATAAATCAAGTGATATTTATTTGCATAGATTCGTTTTCCAACGTTTCGGCCCTCCTTAGGGCCTTTATCAACGTTTCGGCCCTAAGGAGGGCCGAAACGTTGGAAAACGAATCTATGCAAATAAATATCACTTGATTTATGATGAAGAAATTGGTGTGCGGCTCTATGTGAAACTTTATATATATATATATATATATATATATATATATATATATATATATATATATATATATATATATATATATATATATATATATATATATATACAGAAACTTTTTTAGTTGTAGTGCATCAAGTATTATTCCATTTCTTCCAGTCAAATAGATCTGTCTGTCTGTATTGCAGAAAATTAGTCAGAGGTCATTATTTTAACCACCACTTTTTGCTTTGCTCCATAACCTTAGGGGATAGCGGAAGTTGAAGTTGCCATGATATGCTGTCAATAATTGCATGCAAAATTAAATAATGATGCAGATGCCTTTTATTCAAGTCTACCAGTTTTATACAATAAATTTCCAGTAGAACCTTGAATTTAAAGGAAAAGGAAAGTGTAAATCACTGGGGTATAACAAATGTTAGGTACCCTAGGTTGATGCTTCTGTTAGCAGAAAACTGCACCAGCCCAGGGTGTGTCTTCGCAAGCACCATGAAGAGATTCTCTTATTCCCCTTCTTCGGTAGAGTGAACAAAAAAACGGCTATTTTGTTAAAGTTTGGCTTTTCAGTGTACTGGGTATATGCTTTTGAACCAGGAACATAGATGAAGGAAGAGGATCAGAACCCCATGAATGTGCAGTTTGTTGCTAACAGGAGCACCAGCCACAGGTATCATTTTACACCATTTTTTGTTTTGTTTTACATTTTTGAATCTGTGGGTTTTGCTGAAGAGTTTACACATTACTTTTACCAATTTTAGACTAAAATCCAAGCCTGGTTTTCATACAATCACCTGTCTGTCCTGTAAAGGTTATTTTATGTGAAATTAAATAGCAACCATAATCAGTTTGCAGTTATGGCCACTGCAACTTGTTGCATTAGGTTATGCATCTGACTTTACTGCTTTAACCCTACACAGTAATGTATTGTATTGAAAGACAAACATTGAACTGGAAGCAATTTCTGCTTGTATTGATGCTATTTATAAAAGTGCTCCTCGCACTTCTGTGTTAAGAACCTTATCACTGTCCAGCCAGTTCTGATGAATCACGCACTTGTGTGCCTATTGACGCAGGGATGACATTAGGCACAAAGGACTTGTGCCAAAATAATAAAATTTAAACATTATATAAATGTTGCGGTTGAAATAATACAATTCTTGGCCTAAAACTTTTTACCTCAATTTGCAACCAATTTCTCAAATGCACGCATCCTAGGGGGCACAATTACATGTATTGCCTCAATTAAGGTGGCATTATGGGGAAATGATGCACTGTAGGTAAAAAAACATGGTGCCTTGAATCCCAAAATACACTTTGCACACTGTGCTTGCACTCCTTATATGTGTTAGTGCTAAAATATACACAACATGAAACTAGTTAAAGAATATGGCATTTCAAAAGATCACATAAAACTGCTGGTTCTATGTAATAAAATGTATAAACAGAATAAAATACAAATTCTCATTTTACAATGGCAATAATGTCCATTGCACCTGCTGGAGGGTGGCTTAATTCTTTCTCGTGCAAAGTAAAGGCTTTTTCATTATTCACATTCACTGTGCACAAACATCAAATCACACAATATTTTTCCAGTTGTCAGTTTTCTGTGACTTCCAAGGTGGCCGCAAATTATATTTTAACTATGCAGAGGTTAAGTATATTTTAACTATGCAATATTGAAATTGCGAATATTTTTCTGCCAATGGGCTCGACTCAATTCAATGCGCTAATTGTTCAATTAACTAAAGATGTGTTTACCTCTGAAAATTAATAAACAATTGTACCTAATTTAATTCATTGTGATGTAGAATTAAGTGAATGTGAGAAATGGTCAATTTTGCAGAACTGCGTTATTGCCATTTCTGTTTTTTTACTACAGTTTTTGGGGAAAAGTTTATTATTACAACCAGACATGTGTACCCCATACCATTCAAGGGAGATATCTTTTTTTCTGTGACTGTCTTTGTTCCCCATGCTGCAGGTGCTTGCATGCTCCAAGTCTGCTATTTCAGGTACATTTGGCCTTGCAAAACATACACCTATGTGCATTCTAACAGGCCACAAGACAATCATGTTAACTTAACTGTGTTCAAAAACAACTTCAGCCACACATTTTATTAAAGGACTTTTCAAAATTTAAACTTGCACTCTAAAACAAATCCTCTATGTCACCTTATAGTGTACACCACACAAGTTGAAAAGGACCTTTGCCCGCCTTCCAAACAGATCATCTATCTTGTATTATCGACAAGTGTTCATCTTCTCTTAAGTGTGCTTTTTATTTCAAATATTTATAAATATATTTGTAACATCCATCATCTACAACAATCCAAACAAAAATATACTTAATTAATTAACTGGCCATGTCTAATTTTTTCACTTATTTTAAGTTAAAATATAATTAGGCTTCTTCAGAATGTGCATTTAATGGGTCAAATTACCCTGCTTTATGAAAAATATGTAATGATTATTTCAACATAATGTGATTTGGAGGGGTTGAAATTGATGAACTTTGTCTTTTTTCAACCCGATTTAACTATGTAACTATGTTTACATGATTGCTAATTAATCCTACCATCGCACATTTTTGTAGTGTCAGGTTTTATTTTTTTATGTTTCTAAATAGTTTATGTTTGTGTCCGTTCCTAATATTATTCTAGTTTGCTATTAAAAACCCAGGCTTCTTGCTAGGGTCACATACTGTAACAACTAGATAGGTGTTGTAAGGAAAAACAGCAGTAGTTATGGTGCAACACAATAATATGGTCAATTTGCGAAAAATTTAAGCTAAGTATTATCACCAGGCGATGTTTATCTTGAAAGTGTCAATTACATTGCATTTTCACTGTGTAGCCAATGCCATTATTTGATGTTAATGTTACTGTGTCTATAAGTGTCTATAAGTGTCCATATTTGTTTCCCCTTAGATGAGAAATTGTCTTAAAAAATGTTAAGGATAATGGACCCTAACACAGTTCACGGTAGCCCTGACGTGACAAGCGCACATGGTGATGTGGCTAAAGAGCCAAGTGAAAGCAAAATTAGGTCACCTACCACTTCCAGATCTGGCTCACATAGTTCTTTTAGTAGAAGAAGAAATTCTTCAAGCCAAGGCAATCCACCAAGGTCAGAAAATGGTAACTATTCAGACCACACAAATGTCACTCCAGTTATGAGTATAGGCAATGTGGCCACAGGTTTACCTCTGAAGATGTCAGGCTTCACTTGTCTAGAGCCAAGATGTGAGGAGACGTGGCCAAACTGGAGAGTTACAAACTGTTCACGTGGAGTAGTTGTAGTGGGGTTAAGCAGAAGAGAGGTCGAATAGGCAGGCCAAGGTCAGTGCGGGTGGAGTTCAGTGGTATTCGTTTAAACAGGCCGAGGTTGATGCAGGCGGAGATCAAGCGTAATCGGGTAAACAGGCTGGGGTCAGATGCAGGCGGAGATCAAGCGTAGTCAGAGATTCAAAGCAGAAGTCAAACCGGAATCATATAATCAGGGTACAAGTATAGAGGAGCAACGTTTATAACCAAGCACAGAACCTTTCCCTGAGCGTTCTTTTAAGGAGGGCTTTTTGGCGCCAGACATAGTGACGCCTGAGTCCTGCGTCATGACGCCACGCACGTTCACATTAGCGGACGTTTAGTCTGTTTCGGCGTGTGGTGCGTGATGACGCACATGAGTCCAAATTGGCGTCCATCTTGACGCGTGCGTTCATGCATTCCTTACAGAAGAACATTTTGGTTTCTAGGGTACATTTTACTATAGCAACAGCCTATTTGAACGAGAAAGTGTAATGTGAATTGTAGACGGTGTTATAGAAGGAGGATTTTCAGGAAACAGCAGAGAGTACCCTCACATAAAAAGCTATTTAGTGTGGTGAGAACAGTAATACATGTTTAGAAGCATGAAATGTGCAAATTACACTTGTGTCAAAAATAGACAGGTGCAAACAACAACATTACAATGATCCTGCTTGAAAAAGTGTATAGTGTAAAATAAAGTACATCAAATGAAAATTAGCATGTTGGTAGATGATGTAGCAGACATTTGTAAGCTAAACAATTTGAACTCATGACTGATAGAATTTTAAATAAACTTACAAGAGAAGTGTCCATAAATGATTTGCTCCCACGTTGGCCTTCACTTTGCTGATCACCTTCAATTTATTCAGGTAATTAAAGATCCTCCAAAAGACATTGTCCACTGCAATATTATATAAAATCTAGGCTGCTAAAATTATATCACCCACTTTACTAGGTAAACTAGGTAAATACTGCAGAACACCCCCTGAATGGTCCAAACAATGTGTAAGGAGAGTAACTCCAGTGGTGCGGCGGGGACGTCATTGCCCGTTATAGGATTGTTATCCTGGTGCTTCTTAGCCTTGTGCTTTCAGTTCCTGATCTTGTTGTTAATCCAGACCCTGCCTGTATACTGACTACTCTGAACTCTGAATATTGACCCAGCCTGAACTTTGACCACTCTTTGCCTGATCCCATCTGCCTGATTGATACCCGGTTTTGACCCTTGCCTGCCTGATGATTCTGTTATCCGCCTGCCTTGATCCAGCCTGTCTGACCATCCGCTTGCCTTGACCTTTGTACCGTGACCTTCGGCCTAAAGACGCTGCTAAGCAGCCGTGCCCCTTTGCCAGCCAGAACATCTCGCCTTGCACCCCTCGTTAAGTCCAGGTGGCACCCAAGTAAACTGAGGGCTCCTCCCGAAGCCCAACGGTGGTCACACTACTGGTGAAGCCGAGCTGAGACCAGGGTGCTTGGCACTTGTTCTGGTTTAGGGAGCCGGCCGTGACACAATGGAAGAGCATCTTGAGTAAGGCAAATGCACACTCAATGTCTTGTCTGGACCTTTGATGTGCTGAGTTGTACCTGTGTTCCCCAGGTGTGGCTGGCTATTACTAATTGGAGTAAGCAGACAGGGTCAATAAGTATAACCAGAATTTCCTAAAAAAATATTTGCTATATGCTTAAATAAATATATCAGTTATCATTTTACATAGATTAACCTTTATAAAGATTACACACTTTTACATTGCTCTTTTTTCATCTTCAATTGCATTTTAGTTTTTGTTTGTTGGGGGGCAACTGGAGTGAAGTGAAAAAGCTGTTATGTACAGTAAAATGGCTAGCTAAGTACTTTAACAAACAAAGGTTAGAGTGTTAACAAATGTGTTTCTAATGAACAGCTTTTGAAAGATTCATGTTTCATCCCTTTGTAAACAGGACAGGTACTAGTGTTTGGAAGTAACACGTCTCACAAACATCATATAAACAAAGGAAGGTTGAAGAAGCTGTCTTCAGCAAAATGCACCAGGTGTGACATCACTTTCGGTAGCAGCAGTGAGTGGATGTACAGGTGGAACACGAGAGAGGAAGATGCTGGCAGAACCCATCTCTTTGATTGAAAAGGTTCCCATCCACAATCTGCAACATAACACTGGAGAAAGTGATTGTTTAATATGCACTCAGAAGTGTGATTTATACAAGTACAGTAAGTTATAAAACCTTTTTTTTTTTAAAAAAAGGCAAATTACACTACGGATTTGTGGAAAGCCCGGGACTAGAGCGGCAGAATTTTAGGGGGCGGCATGCTGTCCAGCCACACCCGGATTTGCAGGAGATACGATAGTTTTTAAAATTTCTTGTGCACCAATGCACAAGAACTGATGCTGAAAATGTAAGGAACTGATGCTGAAAATGTAAGCATGTGCACAAAGGTAGGGGAGGGGACGGGGACAATGAACAGCAGTGGAGGGGGGTCTATGTAGGGTAGGAGGGTAGGGTTTTTTTAATAAAGGGTTTAGTTCTCCTTTAACCCTGTCAACTGAGAACACTGTCAGGGGGTAATATTTGACTCCTCTCTCTCCTTCTCTGATCATATTAACACCACTGTCAAAACATGTCATTTTTTTTCCTCGCAATAAACCAATAAACAATAATGTGACCCAGAAGAAAAAATATATTAATGTGTGAGGTTGAACAGTATTGTGTTATTGGCAGCTAAATACAAATTGGAATTCATGTCAGGACCTTTCCAAGTCAACTTGCAGTCTGCCATTTAAAACACTGGATGGTTGTTAGGGTCCAAAAGAAATAAAGTGATGTAGTACTAGTCAGGTGTAAAAGGCATTAGCGGTAGGAGAAAGAGCATTTCAACCAGTTGAAGGTGGCTTAAGGGAAGCTAGAAGATAACGCAATAGATAAAGCAGTTTTGGGTTGAATTGAATTGCAAAAAATAAGCGTTCCCGGCACTTTCAATGGTCCGTTAGGGAGCGAACACATAGGTAACGGAAAGACATATGTTTAGCACAATGAATTGAATAGTGGACATACGAAAAGGCGCACTTATCACACGAAATGTACCATATCGCATTAAATTGAGTCAAGGCCAATGTCGTTTACTACATAGGGTTGTATGATTCTAAACAGTTAAAATGTCTATGCTAATGCTATACAAAACTAACTTACATTCATTGTTCAATAAATTAAAGAGGCAGAAGAATTTTCTAATTAGTATTGGATATAATTAATCACAGTTTTATTTAATTAGAGAAAAAGTCATCTAAAAGTATTAGTTAGCCACTGCTTGCAAATTAATGTAATTACAGCTTTACATGGAAAAAATGCATTGTCTTCTGTGAAAAAAAACAATGCTGTCAAATGATACTAAAATGGTTAAATCATCTGTAAAATGGCAAATACGATTAATATGATCCCTATGCACTAGATTTTCATTTGTTCAGTTTATTATTTAAATGTTTAAGTCACAAATTTAGTTTAGGAAATTTTAATAGACAGATTTAGCAAAGTTGACAGCTTTTGTTCAGTGCTATTTTATTGGTGATATAAATGCAATATTGTTAATAGCATAGTTGCTTAGAA
This sequence comes from Xenopus laevis, assembly GCF_017654675.1. Classification (NCBI taxonomy): domain Eukaryota; kingdom Metazoa; phylum Chordata; class Amphibia; order Anura; family Pipidae; genus Xenopus; species Xenopus laevis. Next base: position 137,358,467 of record NC_054373.1, on the reverse strand, counting down.
GTGATGGGCGAATTTATTCGCCAGGCGCGCATTCGCGGCGAATTTGCGCGATTCGCCGCCAGCGAATAAATTCGCGAAACGCCCTTGAAAATTCGCGGCAAAAATTCGCCAGCGTTAAAAAAAAATTTTTTTCGAAAAACGGACGCCGGCGCCAAAAACGGGCGCCGGCGTCTAAAAAACGGGCGTCGGCGTCAAAAAAACGGCGAATTTTCCGGTGAAACGGCGCAAATTCGCCTATCACTATTGCTTAGGAGATGCAGTAAAGATATGGGATCCTTTATGTTATGGCATGTTATCTAGAAAGGTCTAAGTTATGGTAAGTACATCTCCCATAGACTCCCCTTTAATGAAATAATTCAAATTTTTAAAAATAATTTCCCTTATACTCTGAAAAAATAATCTGTAATAAAACAGTTTATTGTACCTGATCCAAACTAAGATATAATTAATTCTTAATAAAGATAAAACAATCCTATTCGGTTTATTTATGTTTACATGATTTTTGTAGACTTAAGGTATTGAAATTCATATTACAGAAAGACCCCTTATTCAGAAAACCCCAGGTTCCAAGAATTTTGTAAGGTAGGTACCTTACCTGTATGAAGAAAAAGTGCTAGAAACCACTGCTTGTAATATATACTGCACCCCCCCCCTTGGCTTCTTAGTAGGAAATAAAATAGGTTAAAAACTGGCCAATATGCAGCATGTGTCAGGATTATCAGGGCCTCAAACCCTGGCCTACTTGTTACTCAACTTGTGTATTTTTAGACTGCTGCTTCTGCTATTCCCACTCCTAATCTAATTAAGGCCCTATATAAACCAGAACCTTCCTGCTATTGCTGGATCATTGACCCATGTCTGTGTTCCAGCCCCTTTTGCAAACAAAGAAATTAAAGGCGCATCCACTGGTTCAATGGTAGGGTAGATATGCACCAATATAAAAGTAAAATCCATGTTTATTAAGTCATTTAAAAACATGTAATGATTCAAAAATGGATGAACAAGGCAAGGGAGTGCATGGATCTACGCGTTTTGTGACTATAATGGTCACTTCATCAAAATACATGTGGGTTTCGGAATACTCAGGATAGGTGCACAAGAAATTTTAAAAATGATTGTATATCCTATGAATTCCCAGTGCTTACGAACCAATGTGGGTGTGGTTTTGTGGAATGCCACCCCCCTAAAATTATACTGCCCTAGGCCCAGGCCTTTGTGGCCTTTCCACAAATCCGGGCCTGTGTGTTATACTTTCTGATAAGGAGACAGTAGAAAGGTTTTGACATAGACCTCAGAACTAAATAACAGACCTTCAAACTATTTCATAACTGCAATGGCAATATGAATATTTTGTTAAAAAGCTACATAATTCTAACTATTAAAACATTTTAAATATTCAAGTTTTTGCCTATTTTTTTTTTACTTAAGAAAGCTAATGTTTGATGAAAAAAAAGTGAAATGTGTTTTTTTTCTTCAAGTAACATGACATAATACTTGCAGCAAATATTTCACAGAAGAAAAATTGCAAATAAGCAAAAAATCACATTGCTAGATTCATTTTCAATGATACTGAAAATCTTGAATTTTGAAATAAAGTTGTTAGAGACAATTCCCATTGACTTTTAAAGAAATCCACCAGTTTTTACTCGCTGGGGTATTTTTGAGGGACTTTTCACAGTTCTTTCTTTAAATCACAACATTTCAAAAAATATCCTCTTGTATTTGCATTCACATTTTTTTACCACTTTTTAACACATATTGAGGAAACACCCAGTTCTGAATTTTTAGAAATCTGTCCTTATGGGTCCAATGCATATCATTAGGTCATATTACAACATATATGTGGTAACTTTTCCAGATGAATATCAAGATATAAGGTTGAGGTCCTTTGTATTACTGTTAGCTACATCTCAACAGGATGTCTCCTACAACACAGGTGTAATAATGTCCCATGCCAGATTCACTCAATGCGATCTAGATGTATTAATTTTTCAGCTCATGGGAAAAAAAACATGCTTGTGCGAGAAAAAGAAACACACCACACACAACTTTTATTCTGCCACCATCGGGTTTATTCAATAAAGAATCATTTCAATGTGTCCAATTTTTTAATAAATTGGGAAAAAAATAAAGTTGTTTAAGACAATTCTTATTCCTGTCCTTATAGCACCTCTCTTTAATAGCGATGGGTGAAAATCTTCATCAGAGTTTGCTGTGAAAAAACAATCATAGTCTCCAATATATATGGACTGAAAAAGTTGATGCAGAAATAATTGCATTGTTTGGAAATTTGTTCCCATTGACTTAAATGTGTTTAACAAATTTGAAGCGAAAAAGAACAGATTCACCCAACACTGCTCTTTAAGTGTTTATACATCGAGCCTATGATTAAGGGGGTTCCTGAAATGCTCAAGTAGTCACAAAGCAACCACTTGTGTTTTTTAAACAAAACAATAAATAATGTTTTTTACTTTTAAAGGGCACCTATCACAGCAAAAATCAAACACATATTAACAATCTGACCAGTACAAGCTAAACACGTTTAATCAAACTACATATATAGTTTTTTGAAAAAACTGCAGGTTTTAAAATAATCCCTTACTTTGTCAAATGGGTTCTTTCACTAAGGGAGGCCATACTGTGACTATAACAGAGACTCTAATATGCAAATTTCAGGAGCATGCTCAGATTGTAACACTGCTTTGAGTATTCTCCCCAGAATGCCTTGTTTAAGTAAACTCCTCCACTAGAAGTATCAGGAGATTTCCCTATCTTGTCCCCTGCTGGTAAAGTCATTATGCAAATGAAGGGAACACACTAACTTCCAGCAGGTGGCAGCACTACTGAACAGCAGCTAACACAGAGGTTTGGCTGATTTGAAAATAGCTTAGAAGGGTTGATAAGCAAGCAAGGAATTTCAACTGAGCATGTGCGAGATTTCAGAGCTACAGTTGGCTGGGAAGATATAGGTAGGAGGAGCCAGTGAAATCCAAGATCCCTGCCTCTGCTAGAACTGCAGGGGAGATAGGGGAGATCTTGCAGAAGGAATAGTGAGCTGATCATTTACAATTTACATTATACAAACAATTCTAACTGTTTTAAAAATCAGATTTCTTGAACTTTCACATAGTGTATTTATTTAGTAAATGATTTTGGTCATGATTGGTGCCCTTTAAGGACAATGTGCTCTACATTTTTTTTTTGCTTTATACATTAAAAGCTTTTTTTTTACAAGGTTACATATACAGGTACTATCAGAAAAATGCCCATTCTAGAATGCATGGGTGAGGAAAATATTTTTTTACAATAAAATACCAATTGGAAGAAATATACAACCTGTGCTTTTCTATCTTTGGTTAGAAAGCCCTAAAAATCAGTAAATGTAAAGAAGTTTCAAAAGCACAGAAAAAAACGTTTGTGGGTTATTTATTAAAGTCTGAATAAAAAAAACTAGAAAAATATGAGTTTTTCGAGATTTATTATACCCAAAGGCTGCTAAAAGTCTGAGTCTGAAAATACTCCACCTCCAACCAGTTGAGGTCCTGTAGAAGTCAATGGCAAAGGTCCCATGTCCAATTTGATGATATCATGGTCTGCATTGAGTTTTGTCCAAACATTTGAACAATTAGTGGGTTTCAAGCAATATGACGAAAAATGTGAGCGTGGATGGGAGTTTGATCAGGATTTTTTTATTGAGATAATGAGAAAAAATTGGATTATAGTAAATAACCCCCTTGATCTACTAATGTACACAATATTTTATTTTTAGATATTACTAGTACCACCTAGTAATGACCTTTGCAATTGGTGCAGGTAAATTGTATCTCTAATGTCACATTAAACTACAGGTACTTTATGTAAGTACTTTATGTCATTAAATATAATAGTAAGAGAATACACTTGATTATTTATGCCAGTCTATGATTTAGGTCTAACTTAAAATAGTAAATCAAAGATGTACAAATTGCTTTCAATAGATATTAAAATTACTATGAAATGTAGATGTACAAAAATGTTATTTAACAATACAGAGAACGTTGTCACAGATAAACTAAAATAATAAATAGAATACAAATATGTTTCTTTTTTTCCCCCATTTTTCACAAATGTCATTCTTATTTAGTTTGAATTTAATGAAATTTACCAGACCATAAAGAATTCCTCAGATGAAATGGCTAGTTTCCAGGCAGTGTTACAATTCTGCTGATTACAATGCATTCTGACATTTATGACAGTTTTATAATTCCTGTATTCTGTACTTTGCTGTGCTCTGAAGTGTCTCTACACTCCTGAAGGCTTTCTCTTGGGAGATGGTACTAAAGCTTTGTGGGCAGGAAGGACAATAAAGCATTTTAATGGGAAAGCAGCTATGAGATATTGGTCTTTTGCTAATTCTTACTGTGTAAAATGCAAAAAAAAAGAGCAAACATGAAAGCAAAGGCTGTAGATAACACATAGATGCTTAAGTATGTGCATTTAAATATTCATAGCGTCAGGATAATTAGCCCAGTTAAAAAGAAAAAGTGTTAAAGGGGAGTGTATTAAAGTATTTTGTTGATAGAAATCAGATGAAGCATGTGTTACTGCGGTGTGCAAAATGTACATTCTGCAAACAGTTACTTAGGGAGCAATATCTAAGGTATTATAGAGAACATAAAGCTCTTCTTTATATCTTCTTAGCAATTAACCAGTTTTAAGGTAGACATAAACTACTGCGTTATTTTAATTCTCATTTGTTTTATTATTTTTAAAAAAACATAAAAATAATCTATGGCGCTTTGATGGTCCTCAAAGTCAGACCGTGGCCACCAAATAGCACCAACAGCAATTTCTTACTCTGGTATATAGGAACTGGATGTCCTATTCATGTGATACAGTAAATAATCTCATATGCCTTTCTCTTGTAAACCAGGCATTAAGATAAAGGCTTTAAAGGGATGCTGTCATTATTTTTATGGTTAACTTTGTATTTTCAAATTACACTGTTTACATTGCAAGTAATTCAATCTGCCATTTAAAATGTTATACTTGAACCAACAAATTTATTTTTTTAGCTGTAATATTGGTGTGGAGGCAGCCATCCCAGTGCATTGTGCCTGATTCTGAGCTTTGAGAAGGACCCAGCACTTCAAGATGGAACTGCTTTGAGACAACTAGATTGTGTGTGTATTGCTAAAAGTGCTCCCTAGTGGTAGCATGAGAATAGCACCCAAGCAGAAAAAATTTTTTTTTCCTCCCACTTTAAGTAATGCAAACAAATTTTTCAGCAGAGGTATCATGCAGCTGCTATTTGGTTAGCTACCCATTGTTATGTTGATAAGCTACTGGAGATGAAAGATAGGGGGTGATATCATTCCAACTTGCAGTGTAGCAGTAAAGAGTGACTGAAGTTTCTCAGAGCACAAGTCACATGACCTATGGGACAATATTTCTAGCTCCATGGCAAATTTCAAAATGGAATATAAAAAAATCTGTTTGCACTTATGTAGGGACCCATAGGGTTAATGCTTTAAATCCCTACCCATCCTCATTTCCCTAGTTGCTGGTCAGATTCCCATGTAGCTAGATGTAATTTGCATAGTTATGCTATTGGCCAGGAGGCGCTGTGACCACACCCTGTCACACTTTGTGAAAAGTGTTGTGAAAAGGGTTGGATCTTCCTCTTTGGCTTCTGGATGCTGATCCAGCTGGGTGTACCCAGGGGGGCCTTGGTACAGCAAGGCCCAGAAAAGCCATGTGCTCTATAGGGACCAGTACCTCTAGAGAGAGAGTTTAACTCTTTAAATAAGTGGTTCACCTTTAAGTTAATGTTTATTATGTTATAAAATGGCCAAATCTAAGCAAATTGGTCTTCATTTTTAATTTTTTGTAGTTTTTGGATTATTTGCCTTCTTCTTCTGCCTCTTTCCAGATTTCAAATGGGGGGGTCAATGACCCCATCTAAAAAACGAATGCTCTTTACAGCTAGAAATATATTGTTATTTCAACTTTTTATTACTCATCTTTCTATTCAGGCCTCTCCTATTCAAATTCCAGTCGGGGAGCAGGGACTAGTGATGGGCGAATTTATTCGCCAGGCGCGAATTCGTGCCGAATTTGCGCGATTCGCGTCCAGCGAATAAATTCGCAAAACGCCCGCGAAAATTCGCCGGCGTCAAAAAACGGGCGCCGGCGTCGAAAAAACGGGCGCCGGCGTCAAAAACGAGACGCCGGCGCCGTTTCGCGAATTTTTCGCCGTTTCGGCGAAGCGAAACGGTGCAAATTCGCCCATCACTAGCAGGGACCCTGTGAATGAGGCTAGTGAGTGTCAGGAATATAATGTGATAGACTCTGGGACAGTAAGACAGTGAGGGAAGAGAGAAAGAGCAGCTTTGTGCTCCATCAAGGAGGTATAGCAGGGAGCAGCTTCCCAGGCTGTAAGATCTGCCTACAGTGAAGGAACCGCAGTGGATAGGGTGTCAGGCTTTAGGTTCCCCTCCCCTCCCACACTGGATGGGATCCAGACCACGTGTGAGGTATTTCTGCCTGGAGGTGCTGTACTACCTTGACTACATCCACAGGAAAATGCACCTGTCTCTACCTCTAAAGCTCTGTGTTCTGTGCCTACATATATTCTGCCTCTACCTATTAACTCTTTGTGAGCCTGGCAGCTCTGTGTGAGTTGTGTGGTGTGTGTGTGTGCCTATATATATATTCTGCATCTACCTCTGTAGCTCTGTGTGAGCGGGGTGTGCATATATATTCTACAAATTACTCTTTACTGATGTAAATACCCTGTGAATCATTTAACTTTGACAGATAAAAGTTTATTTTGTTTGCCTGCAAGAACCTCCTGGCACCCCCATTTCTTTATTGGTTAAAGCACAGTAGCCTGTGGGAGGTGTAGCTGCACTACACCACACCTTTAATCTTCCACGTAGTGAAGGCCCTAGCCTAGGGTGGTTGAGTCACATGTAACCCATGCTCTAAGCACTAGCTGGACATTAACCCCTTTTGGCCTGTATAGCCCAAGTTAGCGTTCAGTACTGAATTCTGCTGGAGCAGCAATGCGTTTTGAAAAAAACATGTTTTCATGAGACAGTATCCCTTTAAAGTTGATGTCCACTTAACAAAGTGGTAGGACTTTGAAAAAGCAATACAACGCAATCATATAATATAAATGACGCATTTATATGATATAAAAAGTTTACATTCGTGCCTACTTGAAGGGGTTGTTCACATTTGAGTTAACCTTTAGTATGATGTAGAGAGGGATATTTTGAGACAATTTGCAATTAGTTTTCATTTTTTATTATTTGTGGTTTTTGAATCATTTAGCTTTTTATTCAGTATTTATTCAGTATTTCTCCAGTTTGCAGTTTCAGGAATCTGGTTTCTAGGATCCCAATTATGCCTGAATAGAAAGATTAGTAGTAAAAAGTAGCACTAACAAAACATGTGTAGCCTTACAGAGCATTTGTTTTTAGATGGAGCCATTTGAAATCTGGAAAGAAGGCAAATGATTAAAAAAAACTATAAAAAATAAATAATGAAGACCAATTGGCCATTTTGCAACATACCAAAAGTAAATGTTGGGTCTGGACCTCGGTGAGTGTCTTTTCCAATAATGCCCTTTCAAAGAGAAGAAAGTTTATTGAGATACAGAATATAGAAGCATTCAGTAGCTTGGGAGAACGTTCTCTACCCCCCCACTGACTGTTACACATATCTTTATATCACAAGCACAGAAAATATTAGCCATACATGATTGGTTACATTCAACATTGATTACCTTTTTTCAAAATAATTTTAGTTCTTATCTTAAGTAACCTCGAAGCCCAAGGCTGTACCGTAACAGAACATATTGTTTTTAAAACCATCTCCCATCTTATCTAACAGCTAGACTTGAGACTCATTAGGTGCATGTGCAAACGTTTTTATCTCTGCATATAAAAGCACATAATAAATGCTTTAGAAAATAGCATTGAAATGAACCAGAGTTCAGAGGTTATATAGGCCTCAGACTAATTAGGATTCAGCATTAATTTAAAGGTGAACCAGCCTTTTAATCCCTGGATTTGTCCATCCCTCTGGAGGGGGGTTCACCATGCAGATATTAGCAGCTAGAAGAGAGAATTTCAAAGCTTCTGTTCATGTTAGGTTTCTTCCTTATGCATGGTCATACCATTAATCATATTGGCAGCCAAACTACAGTATGTAAAATAAGAATAGCCTGGACATGAGCAGAACTGCTTAACATTGTGCTGTTCTTAGTGATTTTCCCTGCTGCCAATCCTTACATCTTCAATGAACCCAAAGATTGGGAAAGTGCCTAATTTAAATACAAATACTACACAAAGGACGACATTTTAATACAAGCATTTCTTTTGCAAAGTTATGCCATAACTTTTGCAAGTTTTGCAAAATGTGTGCCTCCCCTTTAATTATGAGCATAACACAGGGTTTCTTTAGAGCTTCAGTGCCATGAACATTAACATCATATTAATTTTATAGAATGCTTTATGATAGACCTATACACAAATCTAATGGCAGATAAACTTTTTAGAAACTGACTTGTAGTGATCTATGAGTTCTCCATTGTTTTAGTGATTAGTGGGTTCTATTTTATAGGTTTTTACACTTTCAGGTAGTTTTTCAGACTTCCAGATCTTGTTTAAACGTTAGTAAATCAATGACTCCAAGGAACTTCTGTTTCTTAACAATCTTTCATTTAGACATTTTTCATTTCCCAGACAGCTACAGAGAATAGCATATCATAAAGTTAAGAAGTAAGAAGGGTCAGAATATTCTGCTAACCCTGGAATAGTTTTCTCCTGAGTAATTAAAAGTCTTACTAATACATCAACTTTTTGGGGATTTATAGAGATCATTTGGGACAAATAGTGATAAAATACCAAGAATTTCTGCAGATTACTTAAGAATAATCAATGAGAACCCTTTTGCTTATGTCACATAAAACAGATCATAAAACACTGCTTCATCTAACTAAACCATTTTCATAATAATATATATCTGAAGGTATATGCCACTGTATAATCCAAAGTAGAGAGTTGCCATTTTAAGTACTAAAGGCTACCCCTGGCTCATATAATTTGATGTACTCACACACAAACCAAGTCCTAGGTTACATCAGCTAATAAATTGACAGAGCTTTGTCTTTTACTCCCACACTTCTTCTTGTCACAGTAAGGGTTTTTTTTACTAAAACTCAAATTTATCTCATATTTTTATTAAACCAAGCTCGGCCAAACTCCCATCCACAATTTTATCTTATTTATCAATAAAATAACTTGAAAAAGTCATGTCGGGAAAAAACCTGATAAAATTGAGCGAAAACCCAAATGGCACAAATTTTTCAGATTTGGCACCCGAATCTCATGATTTTTTCGGGTAATTTTTTGGATTATCGGATGAAACCCAGCGCAGATCACAATATCTTCAAACTGAAAAAGGGACCTCTGCCATTGACTTCTACATGACCTAGACAGGTTTGAGATGGTGGATTATCAGATTCTGACTTTTTGCAGCTTTGTGGTATAATAAATCTCGAAAAATATGAGTTTTTTTCCTGTAAAAATTTAAGGTTTTGACCAAAAAACCTCAACCAGAAAAAAATCCACGTTTAGTAAATAACCTACTTAGAGTTGCATTAGTTCTTATCAGATGACCTCAGGCCATAATGGTGGTTTAAGTAAAAAAAAAAAAAAAAAAAATATATATATATATATATATATATATATATATATATATATATATATATATATATATATATATATATATATATATATATTGTGGTAGAGTGACCAAGGAAATGGTTAAAAAGCTGTGTTTTTCCTTTGATTTCTCCCCAGTAGAGGATGTACTGTAGGCACCGGGAAGGATGTTAATAAACAGAGAAGAGTTTCTCTGTTTTAAGGCTTTGGTGGCCAGATCCTGGAGGATGGGTATTCTGGAAGGAACAGGCAAGCCAGGTACTCAAATCCAGGAGTCCAGCTCACGTATTAGATCTCACTTTCCACAGGCAATCCTGTGGAAAGTTATTTAATTCTAGTGAGGCTGTAGGGAAGGTCTCTCAGAGCAGGGCACAGACCAGGAAGGCTACCTGCAGGTGTGACAAACTCCCAGAGGGGTGCCACCTGCTACTGCAAGGAGCAGAGAGAGACAAGATCAATTGACAAGAGACCAATAGAGTCTGCTGACTGAGAAAAGCCAGGAGGCTGAGCAATCCCCCAGAAGAATCGTGAGTACAGGGGTGACCCCAACTTACTGGTAGTCCACAAGGAACCCAGTTTGGTAATGGAACTCTTCATATGTGTGGGCATGATTTATTTTTATGATTTGTGTTTTGTATCCTGAAATGTTCACTAGTGATGAGCGAATTTGTACCGTTTTGCTTCGCTGAAAAGTTTGCAAATTTCCCATGAAATTTGCGAAACGGCAAAAACAAACAAGGGAAAGTTGTGCTCACTACTAATTTTTAAAACCATTAGGCGGGGGTGCAATGAGGCTGTGACCACAAAATACATATAGACAAATACAAGAGTCCTCAGCACTCAACCCATTATCAATATATTTAAGACAGAGACATTTTGTGCATACTGCTACTGAAATTGAGCATAGGACTGGCCAGATATGGGATGACTTTGACGTAGTTGGCCAGCTGAAATATATTGCAATATATGGACAAACAATCCCTGTTTTGTTTAAAGGGTAAGGCATTTTTCAGTAGCAGTATGCACAAAATGTCTCTGTCTTAAATATATGATAATGGGTTGAGTGCAGAGGATTCTTGTATGTATGTATGTATGTATGTATGTATGTATGTATATATATATATATATATATATATATATATATATATATATATATATATATATATATATATATATATATATATGCCAATTTAGTAAGATGTTAAGATTATTTAGTAAGTCACTTGTTTATTATGATATAAATTATCTTTTGGGTAAGTATTCAAAATGAAGGTATAGTTTTCCTTTAAATCTACTGAAAGGGTGCAGTGATTATTTACCATTGTTCTTGTATAATTTCCTTAAATGCTGTGACTTGGCTGATCTGAGTATGTTTTTTTTTGTGTACCTTAGATTCAGAGCTAGTGTAGTAAAGCTACTATTCCCATGGGGGATCTCCAACAAAAGGTTTATTATAAGCTCTTTACTGTTTGCAACCAAAGCAGCACCTTTTCTGGTTGGAGCTCCTATTGATACACTCAGTGCTCATGCAGCACATTTAAGAAATGTCTTCCCTTTGATGCACTGGCAGTTCAATTACACCAGTCAATATCTGGTTAATTAAAATCCCCCATGATTAAACCTTAGCCCAGTTGTCCAGGCTGTAAGTAAACCATAATTCACTTGCTTCCTTTCTTGATGCTAGGAGCCTTTTTTTTCTAATTTAGAAAGCATGGAACAGCACATTTACTATGTTTACTAGTGTTTATACCCCCTGCTTTATTATTATTTTATAGGGTTTTTATAAAAATATAAGGAACACAGCACAGCAACGCATAGCAGATCCTCCTGTATATTGCTGCACAGTGTATTGTGATATTGGATACATTTTTCTCATTTAAATCATTTCAATACACATTTAATGGAGCTTGGAATAATGTTTTCAGTCATGCTTTTACCTTTTATTATGAAGCTTTTGGTGTTTATGTGTTCCTTTAACATATGCCAAGAGAATGATGATATGCAATTTTTTTTAAATACTGTATATTATTTCTTGCATTGCATTAAGAAACACACAATAGCTCTGTTATATTTGATTTGTGTGGTTGCTGGTGTAGTAATGCTCAACAATAGTGATGAGCAACATTTTTTGACAGATATGGATTCCCAGCAAAATTCTGCATTTAATTTCTGAGAATATTTTGCATAATGTTGGCATGAAATAACACAGCAACAAAATGCCCATAGACCCTGATGTATTATCTGCAAATACTTTGCAGTTTAATTCTTACCTCACCCAAGGTGTATCTGCTATTGATTTAGGACAAACTCCAAAATACCACAATCATAACGGAGAGTTGATTGGTCAGTACACTGCATCATTAGGGTAGTTGTACTTCAAAAGAATAAGCCCTTAAACTGTCTTCATCCTTTTTGGTTTAATATCCTGCTTTTTTGCTGGTATGATGAGAAGGCAATACACAGCATTTACTAGTTAATATACATTATAGTTATGATTAATTTAACTTATTATATGGAGAAGAAAGAAAATAAACCAAACAGAAACAAATTATGCTTCACAGAACAGGATACAACAGAAATTAGCTAAATAAAAATGGCAAATTAAACAAGACTAAAAGAAAATGGTGTAAAGACATGTGAAGGTGATAGTTCAGCACATAGAAGTGAAGCTTTATTGCCTATACTGTGTCAGGTATAATATAAAGGAAAGTGCCCTGAGTGTCCTCTATAGTTCCTGTTCTTGAGTCCTCTCCTAAATCCCACCCTCTGTATTTGTATCCTGATTTCTTCTACTGTTAGCCATATGCAGCTCATCCTGTCAGCTCTTAACTTATGATGTTGTCTTTCTGCTTTTCGTGCTTTACTTAGCCAGCCCTTGTCTGTTGTCATTAACCTTGACCGATTCTTCATGTTCCTGATTTTGACCTGACAGGTTCACTTATATTTGATACCTTTGCTTTTGCTTGTTGAAGCTTGAGAATTCCTGTGAATATTTAAAATGGGCAGCAGCTGAGAGCATTGATCAAGGCCAAATGATACTACAATAAGTAGAGAAGCTTTCCTGCGTCATTAGATTGCTATTCCCTTCGGCTTTGCTGCCCACCATCTCAAAACCACACAACTAGGGGAAGTTTATAATGCCATCATGACTATGGTGATAGAGTTAATAAGGATAATAATAACATTAGTTTGGCATTTGATCACTTCAAATGCACTTATCATTTGAAGGTACTTTTTTAAAGCAAAGCAATGATTTTTCCACTGCACGTTGTTCCAAATGCTCAGTGTTGTTGCTGATGGTCCTTTCTCCTAGGTTTTAGAATTTTTGTATTTTTTGGAAGATTGAATTATTTGGTTTGCATATGTAAAACTATTTGGGCAAATTGTAAAGTTCCTTTGAATTAGGACTTTTCATTAAGCACATTTCTAATGTATCAATGTCTGGAGGATAGTAGTATTAGTAGTAGCAACAGTTCCTAATAGAGAATTAATTACAAAAGACTATTGTACTCAAGTGGTCCTCCCTTAAAGGAACAGTTCAGTGTAAAAATAAAAACTGGGTAAACAGATAGGCAAATATTTTTTTAAGTTGTAATGTTGGTGTGTAGGCAACCATCTCAGGTCCATAAGGTAATAGTGTATCCTCAGTTCTCAGGGTTCCCCTTTGGTTCCGAATCTGTGATTCCCGGTTCTCCTCGGGTAAAAATTTGCAATATCAAAGTCTGTGTGCATCAGCGCTAAAGAGCTCAGGGAAACAAGAATGCAGCATAAAGGGAATCTAAGAATAGTAGATTGTTGGTTATTGTAGTTCCACAACTTCCCAAACTTACTATAGGGTGTCAGGTTACTCCTTACATTCACCACTTGTGTATTTAAAGTTGGGAACTTACAAACGTTTTATACTTTAAATCACATCCATCAGAAAAGTTTGGATGGAATTCTCAGTGCTTACTCCATGCTCTTAGGAGATGTAGAATGCAGATAATAGTGGTTTCGGATTCGACCCGCATTGCCTCGACACAGGAGACATTTACTCTAAGTAATGCTATTAAGCAGAGAGGTGCTCCTTCCAGTCATACATATCATACTGACATCATCCCCAAGTGCCCCAGGAGTGTTACAGCGTGTGGAGGCAATGCGGGACGAAGCCGAAACCACAATACCAACCTGTGCAGTGACACAGACACTAGAGGGAAAGAGGGGATTTGATGTACCTTTTAAAACTTCTCAAATGTGAGTGAAATTGATGTTTCTTATATACACGTAATAAAAGGTTTTTACATTATTATCTGTTCTCTACATCTCCTAACAGCATGGAGTAAGCACTGAGAATTCCATCCTGACTTCTCTGATGAATCTGATTTAAAGTATAAAACGTTTCTAAGTATCCAACTTTAAATACACACGTGGTGAATGTAATGAGTAACCTGACACCCTATAGTAAGTTTGGGAAGTTGTGGAACTACAACAACCGAGAATCTAGTACACTTAGACACCCTTTATGCTGCATTCTTGTTTCCTCAAGCTCTTTAGCGCTGACTCATACAGCCATCTCAGGTCATTTTGCCTGGTCATGTACTTTCAGAAAGAGCCATTGCTGCACTATGGAACTGCTTTCTGACAGGCTATTGTTTCTCCTACTCAATGTAACTGAAGGAGTCGCAGTGGGACATGGATTTTTACTATTGAGTATTGTTTTTATATCTGTTATCTGGTTACCTTTCCATTGTACTGCTGATGGGCTGATGGGGGAAGGGAGGGGGTGATATCACTTCAACTTGCAGTGCAGCAGTAAAGACTGACTGAAGTTTATCAGAACATGTCACATGACTGGGGCACACGGGAAACTAACAATATGTCTAGCCCCAGTTCAGATTTCAAAATTAAACATAAAAATTTGAAAAATGGATTTCAGTGAAGAAGTCCGCTGCAGCAGCACTATAAAATGATACATTTTGAAAAAAAAAAAGTTTTTCCATGACAGTATCCTTTTAAGTAGTGGATTAAAGGTGTTGTATTTGAACAATCACATGCAGAAAACCATTTATTCTTAACAATGAAGGATTAATGAACATACAATTTCAAATTAAGAGGTTGCACCTTATGTAACAGATAATAAAAAAACAACCCAATATATTCACTTAAAATGCTCATTTTACATAGTAACAAATCAAATGAGGAAATAGTCTCACCCACTGGTTGAATTCTTCATTGTGCAAAATACCAGCAGTGTATGCCATCCATGGGAGAGAGTATAACCTAGGTCTCTTTGCACTGTGTCCCTGGGTGTGGATTCATTTTCTTAGTTGGGGCAATGCTGTTTTCACTAAGTGACTGCTTTACACCCCTGAGATGTATTATGACAAGGTTTAATCTATGTCTAAATCATTTTCTTTGATGGGGTCCTGGTTTCTGACTACAATATCTTTCTTCCAGCAGTAAACTGACTGTTTATGCTCATAGTAATAATTCCCTAACAATTAACTGGTTAGCTGCAAACTATTCTCTACTTAATATTAACCTTTTAATTATGACAGTTATGCTTATGCATCTTGTAGTTTCACTTGTATCACAATTGTGTTATCTTTAATGAAGTTGTAATACTGTAAATAGCCAATTTTCAAACATGCTGCAATTATGAATACACTTGAAACAATTAAAACAAAATTATCTTCTAAATTAAAACAATTAGAATATGTGTTTATATCTGTCTGTGCTGTATACAGTTTATATGAAAATATTACTATAAAATATGTTAAATTTTTGTGTTTCTCTCTTAGTAAATGTAACATATACTGTACAGTACATATCGTAATCTATAGCTGTAATCAAATTCTGCTACGTCGTACCTTCAAATATATCACCAAATTGTTGAATTAGCTAACAGCACACAGCAACATAGTCTAATTAAAATAAATAAGTAGTTCCCTAGCACCAGCGCTCCTATTGACAGACCCTAAAAATGTTAAATGACCAACATATTGTTTAAATGTTGTTTCTTAATTTAAAATCATTATTGCACTGGAACACCAGCATAGTGTCATTTGTTCTAATATCTTGTTGGTGTTCACGTTTTTTTCCCCTCTGCAGGTTTAGACATATGTAAAATTAATGGAACTGCAGTTATAGTAACAGCTTCACAATTTGTTAAGATACGTCATTGGCAAACCATATTTCATTATTATTTTTGCCATTTGCTAAAGTGGTTTCAGGCCATTTCAGCATTCAGTAATTGCACATTTCCCAACAGTATTTTCTCAAAGGAGTTTGATGTTTATCATTGAGTTTATAATCTTAGTGCAACTATATATCTAAATCTGACCAGCTAACCCTAGGGAGCAGGGATTTCTATTACATACACACCCCATGCATGTACACACACATACACACATGTATACTATTATGGATTTTAGGTCCTCCCCATCATTTCTAATTTCTCATATGACTTGGACCCTTCAAGGGGGTAAAAGTAATAATTGTTCTTAACCCAAACCCAATTTGGTACATGAGAGCGCAAAAATATATTTTTTTCCATGTTTTGCATGGTACAGGGTGGGTATAGCTGTTTACAGGTCCTTGCTACAGCGGTAACCTGGAAATTCTATGAGTTTCTATGTGATAACAGATTCAAAGACCTCCTGTCCATCTTGTACGCCATCTCACTACTCATTACCCATTCAGGTTCTTTTATAACTGCAACTGTATAGAAGTTTTACTGTTAAATCTAATACCAAAAGATTCATGTGCCAAGTTTTTTTCCCCCAGTATCGCTAGAATATTGTTGCCTTTGCTTTAACCTTGATGCCTATGGATTAACAAATGATATACCATTATACAAATCAATATATCATTCCTAGTTCACTGAAAGTTCCCTTAATATGTATTACATACAACACTCATCAACAACAATGCATTAATTGCATTACTTGATGCATTAATTGTGTTTTATGATGGATTGTTTCAGCATTGGCCTTTTTTCATAGGCCTTTTTAGGCAGTACCTGGGAGAGGTGCACTAAGGACTTTAATTATGAACTGTAATCACAAAGTGGATAATATGGACTGAGAATATGGGCTATGAACATTTGACACTCCCACTTTGGACTATTACTGTACCTTCACATATTGCTTTATACTGTATGCAACAAGGGCTAGGTTGTTAAAGTATACTCCCCACAGCAGTTGCCCATTCCAATCCTTGTACTTGGTGGGTGGGACCTGCTCTTTAAATTGTTTGGAGTGATGCACTGTGGGTACCACTTGAAAAAGGGGTTTTGCCCGAAACATGCCGTGTAAATAAATGAATTGCAGTTTAATCTGTGAGTGCCCGTCTCTACTATTTTCATTCAAACTTTGGCTGGACACTTATGTCAACAACTATAACTATTGTCCAGCCGGGAGCAGCTTTTCCTGGCACATATATTGTAAGTTAGCTGAGCCCAAGTTTGGGTCCCAAAAGATTGAGGCCTTGTTTAAAACACTTTACACCTTTATACATGATTTACAGACTTATAACTAGTCAAGATGACTGTCTTTAAGCAAAAGCTTAATGCCATTGAAGGTTGCAGTAATATAAAACAAAGAACATTTTTTCGTGAGAAGACATAAGGAAGTCATATATATAGTCATATAACTTGCATGGCTGCAAACCGGTTAGACAAATAGAAGTTGATTAAAAGTGTAAATTGGAATAGAAACTTAATGAAATAAAAGGGAGCAAATAACGAGGTGCCTGTAAGATACAAACCCACTGAAGCATTAGATAATTTAAACATGTCATACAAAGGACAGTGTTTGTGTAATTAACCTGAATGGCATTGATTTGCTTGTTAAGAATATGGATTGGACAGCAGATCTCAGTGAAAGCCAATCAAATGCATAGGTGCCGCTGGGCTCACTGTTCTCTGTTCTAGTTGTTCCTTGGGATTGTCCATGCAGGTGAATTTACAGAACCCAAGGTTTTCATCTTTCCAGCCTGTTCTTACCTCCTAATATAAAGACAGAAGTAAATTCATATGAGATATCCCTGACCCAGTCATAGAACATATTCACTGTATGATATTTTACCAGCAGTCAATTAGCATTTATTATTGCATTTATGTTGATATTGCTGTTGATTCTCACAGCACTTTACAAAATAAGGATAAAAACAAGATTTAAAAAGTATAAATACAAATGGTTATGTCACACTGAAGCTGATATACACTGATACAATTGCATAGTAGTAAGCAACTACGGGTGAGTACCTTACAGTATAAAAGGAAAGGAGCAGAGAGTGTGTGAGTGTGTGTTGGTCTGGTTGATTAGGTTATGTATGCTTGAATGAATTATACACGTTGAAGGCCTGTTAATGTTAAGTACTATCATCTCAGCCATTTTTAGACCATCTTTCCGTGTCAGGCAATATCTTGGGTTTGATCACACTTTTCTTATCCTCAATAATCATGCATGTTTCAAACAAATTATGCTATTTCACAGGGCTTAATACTTCTAGAGACTTTTTCTGGTTCGATAAATATAATTTAGTGCATTGAATAAGCAAATAACAGTAAAAAATTGTGTTTTTTATACCTCCTCTTTTTATTGGTCACCCTGTCCTATTCCTACTTCAATTACTCTTCGAAATGCTGCAAATGGCTGCATGATAATTGGAGAAATGTTTTTTAAGCAAAGCCCTGTCTGTAAGGTTATACTTTCTGCACTTAAATAAAATAGGATGCAATTATTTTATTAAAACGTGTTGATAAGCTCTAAGCATATGAGCTTATTTCAAGCTACCATACAATATTTTCTCTGTTAAATTAAATTCATATATATAGAACTATTTTTGGTCTGAAGCCAAAATACCTATATTCCCTTGAGATTTTTCTTTGTACATTGCAGTAGAATACATGCTGTGCAGTTGCCTGTTTGTTTAAGGCCAGGGTTTATACTAAACTTTAAGAACAGAAAAGATCCAAAAATAGAGCTGCACAGATTGATGAACCAGAAAAAGAGGACACATCTGCTGGGAAATTTTGACAGTACAATTGGTTTATTTACTGACCATTTCCTTCTGAGTGCACAAAACCCAGCTAGCCCAGGGCCATGTATGAGAGTCATTCTTCATCGCACAGGACATACACAAAGTAAGTGTGTTTTATTGTTTACTGTAAATAAAAGATATTTGTAAAACATCTAATATGGAATATTAATATAGTAAATATGTAACTGGACAGAAAAAGAATAAGGGGGTTATTTACTAAACGGCAAATTTATTTAGTCTGGCTTTTTGGGGCAAAACTCAAATTTTACCTGTATTTTGTTCAAGATTTATTAAAGCCCGATGTTGCAAAATCCGCCATCTCAGACCTGCCAAGGTTGTGTATTAGTCAGTGGCAGAGGTCCCTATCCTATTTGGAAGTTTCTGTGGTCTACGCTAGAATGAGGATGAAAATCCGACCATTTCGGGCTTTTTGGGTAAAAATGTAAAAAATTTGGGCTTTTCTTGAAAAACCCAGGGAAAAATTATACGATTCAGGTTTTTGCTCGATTTTATTGAGTTTTTACCCAAACGAATTAAATTTAGCGTTTTTAATAATAAATAAGGTAAAATCAGGTATGGTAGTTGCGTCATGGTTTTTTTAATGTAAATAATGAGATACATTCGGATTTTAGTAAAGAACCCTCTTAATGTCATTTATTAACCCTAATGTTTCAATCTATTTCTTCTGCAGTTTCCGGCATGTTTTTCATAACTAATGTAATTATGTGCATGGGACTTTCATTTTTGCTTTTAATATTTCAATTAAAATAAGTGAACAATTGAAACACAATATCAACAGATGTTTTTGCAGCTTTCAGTAAAGCACTATGGCAGCTTATATTTTGAACTGAATGGTTTGTTCTAATGCTACATGCTATTGGACTGAGAATTATTTTAGTATATCTAAACTAAGCAGAAGCAATGGTCATATTACTTAATGTATGTGAACATTCATCAAACCTTTAAAGTACACATAAGTGAATGTCTTGGCCCTAATTCACTAATGGGGGGAAAACCGCAAACTCAAAATAAATAAATAAATTAAGGTTCAATATGTTTTTTTCTGAAGCCAAAAGCTACTGTAAAGTTCTGTGCACAAGTTATAAGAACAGGGGTGTAAAACTTATTGCACAAGCTGCATACATGTCATTGTGGGTGTCACATGGGGCCATTCACCTATAGTACATCTCCTTGAAACGAACATACATTTGAGAGAGTAAAAAAGAGTAAAAATACGAAAAATTCAAAAAAGAAACCCTGTGTGTTACTTTCATGCCTCAGCGCCTTGTCATAGCTCCTACTCTCTAAGCTATTGTGGACCTGAAAAGATTAACACTCCCTCTCCTATTAATGCTGCAGCTGATTGAGGCTGCAAATCTGAAGCCTATCAATAACAATTCAGCAGATTTAGTAATTTTTGAAGCTTTTAAATGATGTTGCCAAAGCCATGTTTTCATTTCTCAGGTTCAAAATAAGGAAGGAGTTATCCCCAGTTAGAAAAACTACATATGCAACTGTCTTGTGAGCTTTAGAACCACGGGGGTTATGTTATTAAAGCTGCAAAGTTTGCTAATCACCTATAGCAAGTAGCAACCAATCGTCAGGTAACATTTACACATTATGTTGCTATGGGTTACTGCACCTGGGCAAAACCATTGTGCCTTTTCCATACGAGGGCATGTGTCTTATGGCACACAAAGCCATAAATTGCACTATTTAACCTGCTATGCTTTATGACTGTCTCAAAATGAGGCATAAAAATGCTTGCACTGTAATTCTTGTTCTTATATTATTATTATCATGAGATGTTGGTGATTCATGGTACAGGTATGGGCAGGGCCGGATTTACATAGCAGGCACCCCTAGGCCCACTGCTGTTCCTTGCCCTCGTCCCCTGCCTTTTATTTGTGAATTTTGTGGACCGGAGCAATGGGGATTGGTGCATGGGAAATTAAAAAAATTATTGTCTCTCCAGCACATCCCCAGTGTTTTTGAACCAATGTGGGTGTGGTTGGGCAGCATGCCACCCCCCTAAAATCCTGCCGCCCTAGGCCCGGGTCTGGGTATGGGGCCTGTTATCCAGAATGCTTGGGACCTGGGTTTTTCTGCATAACAGAGCTTTCCTTAAAGGAAAACTATACCCCCCAAACAATGTAGGTCTCTTTAAAAAGATATTGCATAAAACAGCTCATACTGTATGTAAAATCCTGCTTCATGTAAATAAACCATTTTCATAATAATATACTTTTCTAGTAGTATGTGCCATTGGGTAATCATAAATAGAAAATTGCCATTTTAAAAAATAAGGGCCGGCCCCTGGGATCGTAGGATTCACTGTACTCACAAACATACCAACAAACCATACATGTTAGGTCACATGAGCCAATTAACAGACAGTGTTCTGTCTTTTGCTTCCACACTTCTTCCTGTTACAGTTAGAGTTGTAGTATTTCTGGTTAGGTGATCTCTGAGGCAGCACACAGACCATCACGAAATGGTGGTTCAAGGCAAGAGATGTAAAAGGGCAATATTTACTTAAATATATATTCCAGTTTGGCAAGATTCTTTAATATGCCACTTAATATGATATGAACTATCCTTTAATTTGGATCTTCATATCTAAAGTCTACTAAAAAATCATTTAAACATTAAAGAAACCCAATAAGCTGGGTTTGCTTCCAATAAAGATTTCGTATATCTTAGTTGGGATCAAATGCAAGGTACTGTTTTATTATTAGAGAAAAAATGGAAATCATTTTTAAAAATTTGAATGATTTGGATAAAATGGAGTCTATGGGAGATGGTCTTCCCGTAATTCAGAGCTTTTCCAACTAACTGATCCCATACATACTTGATTCATTGCTATGTACAGTGTGGGATCGAACTGTGGAAGATTAAAGATTCTCCTGAGGATTTCTAGACAACAGAGCCATCCTTTTCTTCCAGTCCCACCACCCATATGTACCAATAGCTACATGACTGATGTATAAATCACTCTGCAATTTAAAAAAACAGCCAAATCGGCTTAAGTAAAGGGGATATTAACATAATGCTGGCTTCATGCATACCTCAAAATGATACAAGACCTGTATATATTATTAACTATCGCTTGTTGTCTATTAGTCAAAATCATTACGAATGAAGGGTGATAGTGTTAAATATAAAATACCGGTAAATACATATTTTAGTCTTCTTTTCATCTGAAAAATCTGATATAAGGAAAAAAGCATCGACCCATTTCCTGCGAGAGATTTATGGGCAGCTCTTTACAGTTGCAATTTGACTTAAATAATCACAGAGAGCATATTTGTATTTAATGCGTGTGTGTGTGCAGGAGAGCGAGGGGTTAGCAGTATGGAATCTGGAAACTAACAATAATATGAAAGTGAATATACACAGAAAAAGCTATCTAAAAATAAATGTGCTTTGGGATCATGGATCATGTACTGTGCCCTTCAAAAAATCTGCAGCATGATTTATGCCTTTAGATATTTTCAGTAATATATTGAGCATGATTTGTGCGTTTAGATAAGTTCACAATAACTCATTGAGCATGCTCTGGTAATCTTTTGTGACTAAACATGCATTGTGTTGTGCATTGGTATCATGCGTAATCATAACTTCCATCAGCTTAGCAGAAGGCAGTCATCATTCATGAGCAGATAGCAGCATGACAGGAAATCACTGCAATTACTATTATTCAAATGCATCCCATTAATGCAGTGTTTTGGAGGAAACAGAACTCTGTATGCACGCTGTGGAAAGCAATTCCTTGTGTCCTCATTGAATTCATCCATTCTTCAGAAAACCCCAGGTCCTGAGAATTCTGGATAACAGAAACCATACCTGGATATTTACTGGGGATTATTTAAGTTTGCACAGTTCATATTTATTTGTAAATGCATGTATCACCCAAGTTTTTTGCTGAACGCGAAAATATTGTTGTGCCCATCTTTCCTGTTTTTGCAAATTTACATTGTGCACAAATTTTCGCAAATGACTTGTAAATGAGACGGGTGTTTGTGTGAGGGTGCCCAGTATGAGAGGTTGTTGTGCACTAAAATAGCATTGACAATAATTTAAATTTGCAAATTGTGAAACTGTTTTGCGAATATTTTGCAAGTGTTTATGTGATAGAACAATAATTTGTTTATGTTTTTTTATTAGTCATTTGCCTTTTTTTTTTAATCTCGCTTTTTCTCAGTGACTAATAGCCCTTGAAAAGGCAATGGCATAGCCTAGACATTCTTTCCTGAGTATCTGCTCTTTCCAAATACCTTCACTACCAAAACTATAAATCTGTGAAAAATAAAAATCATCCCTCAAAATTGCTAAATTATAACTATTGGATACATAAATTACCTATGTAGTGATGGCCGAATTTAGTCTAGTTTTTGACAACATTTTTTCTTGATGCCGGCAAATTTTCACCAGCGAATTTTCACAGCCGTTTCACAAATTTATTCGCCGACGGTGAATCTCGCAAATTTGCTGCAAATTCGCACCTGGTGAATAAATTCGCCCATCACTATACATATGTCTATGGCCCATTAATACTCTTATAAACCCACAAAACCCTGTCAAATAAATACACACTGTATCTTCTAAAACCCCCACATCACATTTCAGTGTCTTCCTGTATAGTTATGGGTTCAGTTATCTGGAAACCAGATATCCAGAAAGCTCTGAATTAGTAGAAGTCATCTTTGTTGACAATTGGGGGCCTATATATCAACAGTCTCATTTTCATGGTTTTAATGGTTTTTGAAACCATCACTATACTCATGATTGTAAAAAAATCTGGCATTCGCATGGAGTAAAATTACACACACCTTGATTAATTCACAACTTATTTTAATTTCATTAAAACATTTTACACAGCATAATAAATATGCCTCTAAAATTTCAAATTGTATGAGATTTATTAAAACATTCAAACTAAAAGGTAAAAGGTTTGTATTTGAGGTTTTTGTGGTTTTTACACTTCATAAATCTCAATTTATAAAGGTTTTTTTTTAAAAAGAATTAGAAAACCACACATTTTTAAAGATTCATGGGAAAAAAAATTGGATTGTTAGTAAATGGGCCCCTTAGAGTACTAATTGGACAGTAGATCCTTACATTAAATACTTCACTCGATAATTAGTACTTAATATGAAGTAGGCAGCTGGAAGTTCAAATTCTTCATTTAAACTTTCCCCTTCAAGCCATTTACCTTAAAAATGTAAGCATTACTTGTTATACCTCTTTTAATTCCTTAACATGACTGTATCTTAAAAATCAATCATCATAACACTGTACAAATTCATCACCATAAATTCAACTCAGAACAGGAAAATTCATCATATTCTATCAACAAAATGAATAACTATGCATTTATCATAAAGCAGTGAGAAGATATCAATGCAAAACAGGGAAAATCATCTTCATTAAAAACAAATCTACTCAAAAAATATTTGTAATGGTTTTCCAGTAAATAATATCTCATTGCGCTTTAAAGGGCCATTCATTTTCTTATTCCAAACTTTTCATTAAGTAATACAAATTTCATGAAACAAAGAAATATATTTATAAGATTGTACTGTTTTTGTCTTGTCTTGTCCCATATCCTACTTGTCTACTTGATAATCCTCTTTTCAGAAACCAGTAAAAGCCACAGGTCAGGAGGCTAAGAGAGAACTGCCTTATGTTATTTGGTACATGGCAAGTTATATATAACTATAGGAGAGATACAGAAAAGCAGAGGAACATATCATTATAGTTCATACAGTGCTTCCAAAAAGCTATGTCTAATATATGTTATCCCCTATACTAAGCTTATCTTAGCAAAGACATTTTTTAGACTTTAGTGTCCATTTAACACCTTTTCAGACCATTGCATTTTATCAGTTTGACATAATTTGTTACCATTCATGAGATAACAGTAGTGGTGAGTAAAATTTTTCAGTGGGCATGGATTTGGAAAAGTGCAGTGAAAATATTGCATTGACACCAATGTATTTTGAGCCAAAAAAAGGTTGCAGCAAAAAAAAAAATTAACTTCAATACATCAAACCATGTTTCAATTTAAACATTTAAATACATGCAAATTTTCTGTGTTTCATTAATTTTCTGTCGCTTTGCAAGTTTTTCGGCAAAGCAAAACAGGACAGATTCACTCATCATTATAGGAGAGCTGTTCTTATAACATAGTGCTGCTCTTACATAATAAGTGCCATCCCCAGCATTTGCCTTAGGTCAGGGGTTTCCCATTTACTTGAAAAGGAAAAACAGCAAGGGGACAAGGATTTATGTCACAGCTCTGCAGTAGTCAAGCACTTATTACAGTCCAGGGGTCCCCCAATCTTTTTTTACCATGAACCACATACAAATGTAAAAAGAGTTGGGGAGCAACACAAGCATGAAAAGGCCCCTTGGGGTGCCATATAAGTGCTGTAATTGGTTATTTGGTAGCTCCTATGTGGACCGGAAGCTTACAGGAGGCTCTACTTTGCACTATACTTGGTTTTTATGCAATTAAAACTTGCTTTCAAGCCTGGAATTCAAAAATAAGCACTAGGGATGGGCATATTGTTTTGACGCCCATAGACTAAAATGGGCATTGGCGACATTTTTGGTGAAACTAAACCGGTCAAATTTGCCCATTCCTAACTAAACAGGTCAAATTTGCCCATCCCTAATAAGCACCTTCTTTTAGGCCCCAGAGAGCAACATTCAAGGGTTTGGAGAGCAACATGTTTCTCACAAGCTACTGGTTGGGGATCACAGTACTACACCATAGACCAGTGATCCCCAACCAGTGGCCCATGAGCAACATGTTGCTCTTGGACCCCTTAGATGTTTCTCCCAGTGTCCTCAAAGAAGGTGCTTATTTTTGAATTCCTGGCTTGGTGGCAAGTTTTAATTGCATTAAAACCATGTGTACTGCCAAACACAGACTCATGTAGGCTGTAAGTCCACATAGGGGGTACCAATAGCCAATTAGAGCCCTTATTTGATGGCCCAGGAACTTCTTGCATATTTATGTTGCTCTCCAACTTTATTCACATTTGAAAGTGGCTCACAGTTCTTAAAGAGTTGTGTATCTATGCCATAAACCATACAGTTTTCACCAAGTCTAGCTGATAAAGAAACACCACTACATTTGCTCCAAGATTTTACAAAGAGATACTATTATCTTTTACAGCATATAGATATTATAGATATTCCCTGACCTAAGCACAGTGCAGCAGGATAAATGTACATCCTTATTATCACCCTTATTAATTTTTTATGTTTGTTCTCCATTAACGGGGGAATGTTGCAAAGAGCAAAACAATTCGCACAAATAAGAATAAAAGTCCACATCTCGCAATGTAATATTGTTCCTTAAACTGTTATTGCATTGCAAATTTTAATCGCGCATTGCAAATTGTAATTGTGCACTGTTAAGAAGTGCTTGAAGGTGTCGTAATCTTTTGGAGCAAACATAAGGACTTTTTCAGTAAGAAGCTTTATTACATTTACTGCACATTGGCGCAAACTATAAAATACGCAAACGGTCTTCCACTGTCGGAAGTGGTCGCTAAACAGTTTCCCGGTTCGCAAAAGCTATATTAAATTCGCACAAAGCAAAATTTGTTGTGCGAAAGCATGACTTATTACATTCCCCCGTAAATGTTTTCCAGATTTTCAAAAAGTTAAGAAAGGATTCAGATGGGAATTTTTGTCTTCTCTGGATCAACTAGTAATTAGGCAGGTAGACCAAAAAGGTTGAACTCAGTGGAATTGTGTCATTCTTCAACCTAAATGATTATGTTATAATGGTAATGATGAAGTGCCACAGATCAATGTCTATATTTTTTTTGTAGACATTCCATTTAAAATGTTTAAAATAAATGAAAAAGAAAATAAGTCACTATTATCTAATAATAAAAGAGCAGGTAAGATTTTGAGTGTATTTAAACGTATCAGTGTGTTAAAAATAACGTAAAAACACAAAGTAAAGCTGAATACATAAAATATACTTAATTTAAATTTTAATAGAGAAGTCGTGGCTAATCAATTACAATTAACAACTTCTGACTACCTCTTATTTTTCTTCTCTTTTCTTTAAAGGCATTCAAAGAATTTGAACTAAAACTTAATTATCTCTTTTCTTAATCAAAGATGTACAATTCTCATTCTAATCAGGAAAGTGCATTATTAAAAATACGGCTATTGAGTCAATGCTGAGTAGGTGGAAAGCAATTTGTCATAACATGGTGGAAATGATGAGAAAAGCTCTGAATCAGACTAGTGAAATTCCTCAGTCTTGTTTTTTTCCACAACTACTGGTTTGCCTTACTTTATTTTGGATAACAACCAGCCTTTCCCAAGTAGTTCTTTACACTTTCTAACTCCTCTTGAATAGGTATAATTGTCTAAGTATGCAGCCTATTATGGCCTTTGGAAAACAATGAAGGCTATTACAAGGCTGTTACAAGTTACAGCTATTAATGTCACAATCTGAACCGTTATTGCTGTTTGATGCTGAAAGTTAGTAATAATGGCAAAGCATGCCAAAAAATCTTTTCCAATCAGTAGTGAAAAGGCTCACTTTGACTATTGGTAAAAACGTTTATCAAAATGTAAGAAAATATATATAAAATTAGCAAGGTAAAAAACATGCATGGTTAACAGGACATACACACAGAGAAACTCAAATAAATATGATAAATACAGTACAACTGCATTAAATGATTCAGTTCTGCCTGTGCCTATGGTTACATGTACCTCTGTTAAAGCATGGTGTGAAAACCCCTGGAATACCGGATAAATAATAATGATTGAGACTGGGTGAGAATTCTTAAATAGAATGTTTTTCCTTTTGTGATAAGTCACACTCGCACAATTTGCTGTGCTTCATCATAGAACATCCTAGAAACTTTTTGGTGGCTTATACACAGTTTTCATTTTGAAAGTACATTTCTGCAGGTACACTTTACATTCAAGAAGAGTTTTTTAACTCATAATCTCACAATAACCAATATAGTTGTTCTGCTTCACTGCTTTACAAGCCCTACCCCATCAGAAGCCTTGCTCTACTACCTTGAATGTATAGCCCCCAAATGTCCGCTGCAGTGTGCAGGCAGGGGGGTGTTACATGGAGAGGAATGAAGGCAGTGTAGAGTTACTCGCTTCAGGACCATTTCCTTTTAGCTGCAGTGGAGTCCTCCTGCCTTAATTATGCACAGGGTTGTAATAGGTTTATGTAGTTGGTTTTCAGTGCATTGTTTGATCTGTCACAACTGTCAGTGAATACTTGCCAGTTGAGGGCATAGGCCCAGGTTTATTAATGGTGAGCTAGTAACTGATAGAAAATATGCTTCTGGTTGGGTTTGGTCCCACAAGGAGATGATAACCTGACCCCTTTCATTGGGTGGCTGGCATGACAGGTAGCCTGCAGTCTGGATGGGGTGGTAAATTGTGGCAAGCATTCAATGCTGTTGTTAATAAAGTTATTTATTCATATACATATTCAGCTTTATAATGTATTAAATTGCTGTGGCATTTCCATCCCAAGCCTGGTGTCCTTGTCTTATGATCTATCTTTATATATAGTAGGGAAAGGTAAAAGAGGCATTATGGTAATAGGTAGGGAGTTGATATCACCTTATCCTCAAGTCATAAGCTCTAACAGGCTTTCTTCAAGCTTGGATACATGGCTCTGAATTAATAGGCTGTATCTGTGCTACTAAACCAGTTGTCCTGTATACATTTATTTATTATTATTCTGTCACCTGCCACTTGTTTTTTTTATGTGTTTTTCTAAAGGATCTGTACAATAGATTTGTATGGATCTGCACAGATGTAGGGGGGATGTGTAGCCATTAGCTACTTCACCCCTTGAACCTGGCCCCACTGTGGGGGCATTTGTTTCCTCTTCCCTTGGAAGCCTTTTGGCTGGAGGGATCTGGATAAAGGGGCCAGTGTAGTTAATAGGAACACCAATCAAGGGTATTGGGATGGGGGGGGGGTGATAACATTTGGCAAATCCCAGTGATTGAGACTTGTAGTCTATTAAAAATCATTTAAACATGAAATAAACCCAATAGGATTGCCACCAATATGGACTTGTGGGATTTAGTTACCATCAAGTGCAATCTAATGTTTTATTATTACACAGAAAAGGGAGAAAAAATTAAAAATGTGAAATATTTGCTTAATATGAACTCTATGGGGTATATTTATCAGTGAAGTTAATAGTGAAGTTCCACCACTAGAGTGAAATTCCACCACTCTAATTTCATTTCTATGGGATTTTTATAGGCGTATTTATCAAAGGGTGAACTTTCACTTTCACCCATTGATAAATAAGCCTTTCAAAATCCCATAGAAATTAATTGAGAGCTGCGGAATTTCACTCTAGTGGCGGAACTTCACTCTTTGATAAATTTACCCCTATGGGAGATGCTCTTCATATTCACAGCTTTCTGTATATATTTCTGGTTAAGGGATCCCATAGCTTTACTAACATTAACCCAACAGAAAACGTTTTTATTTGTCAAATAAAGATAACTTGGCTATTAAATAACAAATATCAAATATCAAACCATACTAATTTAATGAATGTATCATTTTTAGTCTCAGTCACTCGTGTTAGTTGATTAACATGTCTGGGCATCATTCACTATGTATTGGCAATTCAAATTACTGCTTAAATAATACATGCAAGTAATTCAGCTTCTTGTCTTGTTTTCCTTTCCATCATTTGACACATAATTAATTAACATTCGTTTATTAAATTATTCATGTTTGCTTGCCGTTTTTTTATTAAAATGAATTAATTGAAGACAGTACCGAATTATTTTGTTTTCTCAAGTTGTCACATAAGTTAAAAATTTATCTAGAAGTGTTTGATATGAATATTATTTTTTACATGATATTAAATGTTACAGCATTTAGCTCTAATTTTGTCAGCCAACTCTATTTTTGATGAGACACATTATAGAAATATCAAACAACTGTGACTGTAAAATTTGTATTAAAGTGGATAGATGCACATGTATTTAGCATTAACCCAAACAGAGTTGCTGTTATTTTCACTTATGACAGACTGTAAAGTGTGCACTCTTGTATACATACAATATACATCAAATTGTGGAACACTCTACTACACACATAATTTCAACCTTTCAATCGGTCTTTATTTTTTAAAATACATTTTGAACTATTTCCCTTCTTCTGACTCCAGCATTCAAATGAAGGGTCACTGGCACAAAAAACTATTGCTTTGTGAGGCTATAATTTTATTGTTACTTATTGTTACTTAACTGTATTGTTTTATTGTTACTTAACGTTAACATAAAAAAATAAAAACCCCTTTAGAGTTAATTTTTGCACACAAAACCTACCTTAAGAATAGGCCAAATAGGGGCCAAATGAAGAACTGTGGATCTGAATTATAATAGCTTATTAACTTATACAGTATCTTATTTGGCTTATTTTTGTCATGGAAGACAGGGTGCAAAGTGCAAAAAATTGGTAAAATCTGTCAGGAGCTGCATATACCCTGAATATACAGTTGCTCGACCTGTAAAGCCCTGCACATGTAGGCCTCCCATCCTCTACCCAAGCCCTAATATATCTATAGTATATATAGTGGCACAGTGGCTGGGAAAGCACTAGAGAGAAGGGGCATATTTAGGTACATATCATAGGAGAGACTATGAGGCTTTTTGAAGCAAGGGAGTATGTGTGAAAAACTCTGAAGAGAACCAAGGCTGCGAGAACTGTGGTTTAGAGAAGTAGGACTGGCCATACCATGCATGACTTTGACATAGTTGGCCAGCTTAAATATATTGTAATATATGGACACACATTCCCTGTTTTGTTTAAAGGGTAAGGTATTTTTTAGTAGCTTAAGGCACAAGATATCTTAATGTCCCTAAAATATAGTATTGATAATGGGGTGAGTGCAGAGGACCTCATGTATATATATATATCCCAATTTTTTTCCAGCACACCATCAATTTTAAATGACCCGGTGCTATCCACGTTTGCCATAAATAGAAAAAATCCAAACAGTATAGATGCACACTGGGTACGTTTAGGGTTAAAATGTTAAAACTTTTATTAATTTACATATTTAAAAAATATAGGTTGACGTTTCGGTCTGTTCCATTATGGACTTGAGAAAGGTCTTATAAATCGGCTATTTTCAAGGTAACCTTAATACACTAACAGTTATTTGCAAGTTAACTCGGTGATGTTGGTCTTTTTTTGGTAATGTCTGGTTCATTTACCGTTCACCCAAGTGAAAGTCTACAGACGGAGTGCCCACAGGAGGGTATATATATATATATATATATATTTTATTCCTCAACGTTTCGGCTATCCAACTCTAGCCGTCCTCAGGACCTCCTGAGGACGGCTAGAGTTGGATAGCCGAAACGTTGAGGAATAAAAATCACAGCCCTTGTGGCTTTTTTTCATGACAAGTCCTGTGAGTGCGGTCTCTTTTTTCATTATATATATATATTGACCTTTCTCAAGAACATACAGCAAACAGTGAATCAATCTCAAAATGCATACCAGCAGGTTGAGAGTTGTAGTTCCACAATAGTGTAACTAATTTGCCATTATCGTTCGGGTACTAACCTCAAACAGTGGTAACTGGTTTAATTGTCATAGTCTTTTATTATTACCCAAACGCTTGTGGTGTAACACCCACCGTGAACATGGTATGACTCATAATTGGGCAGAAATTACATAGCGAGAAGTGAAGTTAGGAAAAAAGCAGCAGAAAAAAGTAGGGACAGCGTATTACCTAAAATTCAGCATAAATCACCTCAATGATAATAGCATTGATATCTTTGGTATCAAAGATTGTATTAAATAGTATCAATTAACTACTAATGGATTAATGATGCACATATTCCTTTCACAGGAAATAAAATGTAGATAAACTCTGTTCACTACTAGTAACTCACTGATCTCAGCTTCTCACTCTCTTGCCCACACACTTCTGTTATATTTTGACTTACTACTTGTGTGACCTGATATATTGTCCATATGGCTATGAGAGAGAGAAAGATGCTTTAAATATCCATGTATAGAAATTGGAGCACTCATGGGAGTTACAAAATAAAATCTAAAACATTTCATTTTTATAGTCAACATTTCAGCCCCACAGGTTGCTTCTTGAGGAATGTCCTCTAGGTGGGACCAAAACGTTGACTGTAACAATAACATTTTTCTCAGCTTGATGCATGATTACAATTGATAGATACAATCATGTTACTGCTTTATATGGGTGGCTTTTCTCAAATATAATAGAAGTTCAGATCATTAGGCTTATGTTAAATATAGGTGTATATGTCTACTTTAAGAATATGCAATAGTTGTCCAAGTTCCTAATACTAAAAAAGGAAGGGGAATGTTTGTTCAGATGAGAACGAGAACAATAACGTTTCTTGCAGAAAAAGGTAATATTCATTTGGAGCAAGACATGTCATATAGCATTTTTGTCACAAAGAAACATTAAATGAGTACTTCAATTTTTTAATGCTAGTTTGCAGGCTGTTTCTAATTTTTTTGCCATTAATAGTGGATCTAACTGCCCTCCAAAAAAACAGGTGCTGATTTATTACATTTTGGGATTGAATTTTGTCAAAAATCTTGAAAAATTTGGGATATTTGAGAATGAACTTGAGAGTTGTTAACTTTGACTGTAAAAAAATGAATGGAGGTTAAATAGCTGCTCATGGGACGAATCTATCATCCTAACGCGTTTCGTGTGTTACCACACGTAATCATATGATGCCTATGATTACATGTGGTAACACACGAAACGCGTTAGGACGATAGATGTTTGTGCAATAAAGTAAAGAGAAATTTTACCGCTGTTTGGAGTCCTGTTGAGTGCTTGCCAAACTGCCGATTTCCAAGTCTTGATGTCTTCCCCATGCTGAGGGTTCGGGACAACTTAT
The DNA here is from genome assembly GCF_017654675.1 of Xenopus laevis. Lineage (NCBI taxonomy): Eukaryota > Metazoa > Chordata > Amphibia > Anura > Pipidae > Xenopus > Xenopus laevis. The sequence continues at coordinate 137,325,778 of NC_054373.1, read as the reverse complement.
TGTATTGAAAAGTTTAAAGCGGAGGGTTCGGGGCAAGTGCACCCGAACCACTTTAGAATAGCGGTGAGCAAGTCTTTATGAACGTAAAAATAACCGCTGAAAAGAAAAGGATTCTAATATATTGAATTAAACATACGGCGGGGGGTTGGAGCGCTCCTGTCTTTTTTCCCCCTAATTTAAGGTTAGTCAAAAGTCAAAGAGAGAGAGAGCAAGGGCTCCAAACTGACAGAAGTACCTCAGTACTTTGTGATCATTGAGCTAATCCGTCCTAAAACTTTTCATGCCATGCCATTGGCACTTCATTAGAGAATGTCACCTCCTCTGTTGAAACACCCAAGGGCACACAATGCATGAGGAGGGAGTGTATGGTAAGGATGCCCCTAGCCCAGCCAAATATATTCAGTCTATGCATTAGTCAGGAGTGTACTTTAGCCCTTTGTACTTGCACATGCATTCATTAATGATATTTAGATGACAAGGAAACTGATGCACCTAATTCTTTTAGTCTAAAAGGGCATTGAGATTTGCACTGATCTATCCTATGATTTGTGTGAATCACTAATATGTTGAAATTTTCTCACAAACCTCAATTTCCTATGAAAAGCAGATGTTTTTAAATATGTAAAATCATCTGACATTTCTGTATTTTATATTATATCAGCAAACTAACAACAACCCCCAGTTCATAAATTATACTGAAAGCACCAATTTCCTTTTCTTGAGGAAACATTGGAAATGAGCTGAAATTTCCTTTCCCCGCTAAAAAAGAAATGTAACTACACTAATGCATTTCTCCTAAAAGTTCTATTCAATAAGTGTTATTAATGCCCTCTTTAATGGCACTTAGTTCACCAGTAATGGTTCTTTTCTCCTTTTAATAACACTTAAACTAAAAATACAATGAGAAAATGCAATCTATTAAATCTCTTTTTTTCATCAAACTGCATATTATATATTCCCAAAAGTATAAATATGTTCCTAATTCATACAGAATGCAGTATTAAAATTTCAGTGAAACGCATAGTGACCATTTTTGTCTCCAAGTTCAGAATTATAATTGCCTATACAAACTTAATTATTCAAATATGTTAACACACTGCCAGAAATATATTTATTGATTACAATAATGTTATAAATGTAATAAAATAGAAAAAAAGAAAGACTTTGAGGGTCATTTATCAATAATAGTACATTATAAAGGAAAAGATTTGAGGGAGATTTATACTGATGAATTAAAACATGGTCTCCTTTGAGATTATGTTGCAGATGCAACTCTATAAGGGAGTAACTGAAACGCAATTATAGATGTGCAAACTTTGCCAGTTTAATGGTATCTTTGAAACATAAGCCTTTTCACAGCGTTAAACACAGAAGAAAAAGGGAATGTCTTTGAAATGCTGCTTAATAAATATACATATCAGTATATTTCCTTGGTAAGCAAGGAACATTGTCACAAAACAAAACATTTGTGGTTCAATAGAAGTGTTGGTGTTAAGGTGGGTAAGAAAAGATGTGCCTTTAAGGCACTCAAATTACCTGGGAGTGCTGAAACATTTATCAGGTACAAGTAAACCAATAAATCAAGCAAAAAAGCTATTAGACAAGCTATAATTGAGATGGAAAAGGGTATTGCACCAAGCAGTAAAAATAATCCAAAATTATTTTCTAAATATGGAAATAGTAAAACAATGAAGCAGGAATGGGTGGGACCCTTAATATTATAGGGGGGTGGTTGGCTGAACAGAGAAAAGCAGAAATTCTGAACTGTTATTTTTTGTCTGTCTACATAAATGAGGAACCAGCTAATGAAGGTTTCCTTCTTAATAGTTCCAATTCTAGTAATACAACTAATGATGCATGGTTCATGGACAAGGTAATTTAAAACAGCAGGGCTGAATTTCAATTTCCAGCTCCCCTATGCCGATTATAGTCTGTCTATTCTCCCGCCCCATGCCCAGCCCATAAGCGCACAAGCATGCACACACTTTCCATCAGCACTGGGGACTGCACATGCAGAAGCTTGTTGTGCACCCAGTCCTCAGTGCGTTAGGAAGAAGATGTGACTGGGTGGCATGCCACCCCTGAAATCATGCCGCCTTGGCCTGGGCCTTTGTGGATTTGCTACAAATCCAGGCCTGCAAAAAAGGCTAGAACATGTAAAGATATACAAAGGTCCAGAACCGGATGGTATTCATTCCAGGGTATTAAACATGCTTAGCTCTGTGATTACCAAACCTCTTTACTTATTTTTTCATAAGATTCATTGAGGTCTGGCATGTGAATTGCTAATTTCCTGCCACTATTCAAAAAGGGATCCCATTCCCAGCCTCATAACTACAGGCCGGTCTGACATCAGTGGTAGGAAAGCCTTTCGAAGGGATAAGATACTTGACTTCATTGCAAATAATAATACTATGAGTTTGTGCCAGCATGGTTGTATGCATAACAGATCTTGCAAGACTAATTTAATTTATTTTTGTGAGATGGTAAGCAGAGACCTTGACTCTGGGATGGCAGTGGATGTAATCTACTTAGAATTTGCTAAATCATATGATACAGTAACACACAGGTGGTTGCTGGTTAAACTGAGGAATCTTGGCCTGGAACACAGTATTTGTACTTGGATAGAACTGGAAAAAGATAGATTACAGAGAGTGGTGGTAGATGGAACATTTTCTAATTGGACCAGTGTTGTTAGTGGAGTACCGCAGGGCTCTGTACTTGGTCCTTTGATTTTCAACTTGTTTATTAATGACCTGGGGGTGGACATTGAGAGTACTGTTTCTATTCTTGCCACTTTGCAGAATGATTTGACTAAATTGGAAAACTTGGCAGCAAACTGCAAAATAAAGTTCAATGTTGATAAATGCAAGGTTATGCACTTTGGCAGAAATAATATAAATGGAAGTTATAGACAAAATGGAAGTGTGTTGGGGATTTCCTTAACTGAGAAAGATCTAGGAGTTTTTGTAGATAACAATAATTCCAGGCAGTGTCATTCGGTGGCTACCAAAGCAAATAAAATCCTGTCTTGAATAAAAAAGGGCATTAACTCAAGGAATGAAAACATAATTTTGCCTCTTTATAGGTCCCTGGTAAGGCCTCACCTGGAGTATGCAGTGCAATTTTAGGCTCCAGTCCATAAGAGGGATATAAATGAGCTGGAGAGAGTGCAGAGACGTGCAACTGAACTGGTTAGAGGGATGGAAGACTTAAATTATGAGGATGGACTGTCAAGGTTGGAGTTGTTTTCTCTGGAAAAAAAAGACACTTGCGAGGGGACATGATTACACTTTACAAGTACATTAGAGAACATTATAGACAAATAGCAGGGGACCTTTTTACCCATAAAGAGAATCACTACACCAGAGGCCACCCCTTCAGACTAGAAGAAAATAACTTTCATTTGAAGCAACGTAGGTGCTTCTTCACAGTGAGGTCAGTGAGGTTGTGGAATGTACTGCCGAGTGATTTTATGATGGCTGATTCTGTTAATGCTTTTGTAATTGGCTTGGATGTTTTCTTGGACAAGCATAATATCCAAGGCTATTGTGATATTAAAATCTACAATTAGATTAGATATTGGTATATATAGTTTATGTGAGTGTATGTAGGGGTTGGTGTGATTGTGTGTATGTATGGATGCTGGGTTTCCTTTGGAGGGATTGAACTTGATGGACTTTTGACTTTTGTCTTTTTCAACCTGATTTAACTTTGTAACTATGTAACTATATATGTCTGTTTTAGCAACTAACAGTAAGTGCATTAACAATTTTTTCATTGCAAAAAGGGAAAAAAAACATAACCCTTCTTGATTTCTAAGTTAAATTTTGAATAATTAGTTTTTTGACCTGAGATATTTTTGTACGATCATTGGGAACATAGCAATAGTCATGGTCTGTGGCGGCAAATTCAACAGAGCTCTTGCATCCATAAAATGTGCCCACACATCATTTTGATGACAAGCAGAAATTATGAAATTCCGACAAGATATTCAGCTCAACTGTGGCCAATTAATGCTAAAAAGTATATAACCCATTTCCCCTTGTGACTGCACTTTGTCTGGAATTATGGCAAGAACCAATACAAAGTTGCTAAAACACATGCAACTTGTGCTTGAAATTGCACTTTGCACACTGCACTTGTGGCTTAAATGACCCTTGTTTGTTATTTTTTTTTTTGTTCCAACTCAACCAGGTATTGACAATTCAGTAATTAGGGGTCTTCACAAGACAGACTTTCTCTGCTCTCAGTACTTGATGATAAACTTGCTCTCTAGACATGTTTTTAACCTAGCTTATCTTTTGTGGATGTTCTCTACTTTGCTGCCTGATTTTTGAGTTGTCTATTAACATCTGGGAAGGCTGCTGCCTGCGTTGACACTTGAACTGTCTACCATCTATGCCTGTTTATTGCCTGACCTAGCCTCTGGCTGGATTTGAATTTCCGTTGTAGCACTTCTGCTTTGTTCTTATTGTATTCTGCTCTGTTCCCATTTTGGGTGCAGTAGTATTCATAGATGTATGGAACACTGTACTCCAGCAGCAAACAGTAGGTTAAGGTGCGACTGTCTCAGGTGCCTTTTTTGATTGGCATGCATAATTACATTTAACATGACTTTTCTTTACAATAATAATAATCTGATATTAGCCATATGACATATACATTGGTGCTGTTTATATTTAAATTATTATTTTATAGCATGAAAACTATTAAACCAATTTTCCTTTAATATTGTTTTTTAAAATCCAATGACTTGTGCTTCTGATAAGCTTTTTAATGGCTTATACTTAGGTGGGATTTCACAGAGGCAGAAAAAGAAAATCCCTCTCCATTACTATGATAATTACTTCAATAAATTTCCTTATGTCTCCTTGGAAGAAATGTGGTAATTAAACTATGAAATTGTATTTTCCTATGGGGACATATTAATTTATAGTCATGAAATATTTGTTTCAACACAAGATTTTTACATTTTGTGAGCACTCTGCCAGCAGAAAGAAACCATTCATAAACACACACAGCATGTAAATAATCTAATACTTATTTTAATGTTCTCAAAGAGTGATGCAGTTTAAAGAGGAAACTATTTTAGTTCTCTGTGAGTTAAAAAGTGATCTAAATCCTAAAAATGTCTAATAAACTTCTGAAAACCTGGTTTTGGAAACAAATTTCAGACACTGGAGGAATATATAAGCAAAATAGTAAGCGTGTAAGGTTTGCAAACTAATGACTACAAGATATTAAGAGCCAGAAATAAAACCTGTATTTTATTAAACCTATGTCCCCTGGGTTTGTTCATAAAGTAATTACTACCTCAGTTTAATCCACTTTTCTAATTTTCAGTCTGTTATGACATCTGTGATAAAGGTCAACATCTCGGCTCCTTCCTTCACTTGACATTATTGAGAACTGCAGTGTTTTTACAGCACCTATACTTCGTGTTAAGTACAATTAAGGAAGGTACAACAACTTTAAAAATGACTTTACCTATTGCTATAACCCCTAATCTATGATTTGCCATCCGGTCCCTGAATGTGGTCACAGTTTTACCAATGTACATTTGCCCACATGAGCACTTTATGTAGTAGATGATGAATTTAGAAGTACATGTCAGTCTACACTTAATCTGCATACTGTGACCAGTGAGGGGTGGCTAAAGGAAGGACCCTTGCCCAGAGAGTGGCAAGTCATGAAATTGGGGCATTTGTAGCACCCTAACTTGCCAGTGGGGAGTCAAGTGTTTGGTATATTGGATTGGTAACAATAGCTAGGATCTACATTTCTTATTATGTGCTCCCAATATGACTTACCCTGGCAACATGGCAGTAAGTTGAAGTTCAGCCTAATATGTTTTGGGCTTTCTTGCATTCAAAGAATCACTACATAATTTTTTATTTTAATACTTTTATTGCTTCTATATTGCACTAATGTTGTTAATATTTGCATTGGTGGGAGGGTGTCATGTCACTCACCTAGTGAGGGCACAGTTTTTTTTTGTGCCATACACAGTATATATAATGTTTGTTTTATTTTTCAGTTTATTCACTCTCTACATTTCTAGTTATTTTTTATGCCATTATTTACTTTTGCATTTTTGTGTTTTTGTTTTTACTCATAAAATTGTCATTACACAGTCTGTCTAGTGAATCTGATAGTTTGATCACTGGTGACACTGTCAGAACAATAATGTTTTTATTTACATTGGTTTAATTTTTTGTTTTGGCATTCATCATTGGTTGTTTACTTGATTGTTAGCTCTTAGGGCAAGTGTGTTCATGTGTAAATAGTGTACCACTGCCCAAAATATTTTCTTTTCGAATGGGCACATAAAACTGCCAGTATATCCCAAATAAGTGTTCTTGTTGTGGCATACTCTGCAAAAGTAGCGCCAGGTACACCAAAAGTTTTTTGATTCATGTCAAGAGAGACTATAATTTAGAGCCTATAGAGCCTGACTGGTACAGTCAGCTGCAACCAAAGCAAAATCTATAAGGCCCATACACCAACGTCCTTCCAATGGCAGTCAAGTATGGATACAAGGGATAGCTAGCTACAGTTCACGGAGAGTTCTTCAGTACTGAGTCTCTCTAAATCAATAGTGGTCATCTCCTGGTCTTCTTTCAGGTTGATAGGTAGCAGGTTTGTCATTCTGTAAAGTGATGGCACTCTGAGATTGTCTTCTTGGCCATGCTTAGCAGGGACAGCAAACTCTAAGCTCCTCATAGATACTCTACAGCAGGAGGCCCTATATAACCTCTGGGCACCATCCTATTTAGATATCAAGATCCAGGCTCTTGCTTTCACAGGACTAAACTCTGTAACAATCCCAGATTCATTATTGCTTCCCAACCGATGCCCAAGCCAGGTGATTTTAATCAGCAGTAAGAAGCACCGCAATAAAGTTGGTCCCTCTAAAGATAGTACTGGAGGGATATGCAGATCTGGGGTAAAGTCACTAACACTAGTTTTGCTAGGGTTTTTCTAAGGATATTTTATGTTTTATTCTTATATAGTTTTTACTATGAATTTACCCCATAAAGCTGACTTTAAAACTCAAATTTGTTTTACTTTATTGTATACAATTTCTTATAACCAAGTCTTTCCCCCCGCTCTGCTTGTAGCGCTGCATTACCTGTTCCTCACAAAAGCATCGCTATTTAAATGAGCATTTAAATAGAAGCATCATGTTACGATAATCACAAACTGTTTCTTGCACATAAATATCTGATGATATCATTAAGTGAATGGGTTTCACAGTAGTCCATTTTTAGTCATTGTTAGCTATATTAAGAACATTGTAAAGAAAAGGAAAATCAAGAGATAGAGGAAATCAAGAGTAAGAGTAGATTGGAGGAAAGGAGGGACACAAGTGTAGAACAATTTGTAAAAGAAATAAACATTACTTCATAGTTTTTTTGTTAAATTAAACATTCTTATAATTGAATTTACTATTTCTGTAGGGAGGATGAATCATTTAATTCTGGGAATAATTGTTCATCTTGAACATACATATCATTGTTCTGTCAAAGCATATATGACATCAAAGTACTGCGAAGTACAAAAAATTTGTATATTAACACACACTACTCTGTACACACACTCTGCACACACACTCTGCACACACATACTATGTTGATATCTTGTTTTCCTTGATATCACTGACATGTAATGCAATGCTTTACAGCATGGTTCATTAGTCGTCAATCCAGTAAAGTCTATAATCTGAGGTCCCTACATTGTACACATACATATATGTGTGTGAAGATGTTGAGTAATAGTTTAATTAGCAGACAAGGATGTGTCTGGTTTTCAGGAGAGTGATTTGTAATAAGGTAAAATGTGAATAGTTTACGATAACTGTAATGGTGTCACGACCGGTACCTAGAACAAATGCTAGGCTTCCTGGTTTTGGCTCTGCTTCCACCATTTGCAGCCGCCTTTCACTTCGGGAGGAACCCTAATCGGATGCCAACAGGTTTTAATAAGAGAGAGCCTAGCAAGAGTTCTGGACTAGCAAAGGGGCCGATTGTTTACCAAGGATTTTGGACAGAAGGCCACAACACAGGAGGAACCAAATAGTATAGCGTGGACAGACAGGCCGGGTCGGTACAGGCAGAGTTCAAGCAAAGTCAGACAGGCTAGGATCAGGATTGAAGAGTTCAGAATAATCAGGCAGGCAGGCAAGGATCAAGATTGGAGAGTTTGGAATGGTCAGGCAGTCTATGGTCAGGATTGCAGAGTTTGGAATAATCAGGCAAGCAGGCAAGGGTCAAAACCATTATAAACAAGCAAATTTCACAAGGAATAAGCACCCAGGAACTAAACAAGTTAGACCTACTGTACAACGGGCAACAGGTTACATTCAAAAGGCCCTTTAAATACATCTGAATTTCGCGCAAATGGGCAATGACATCATCAATTAGTCAGCGTGCCATAGGAGAACTGGCAATGAAGGATAAAGGAACCACACGCCGGGTGTACCTGCCGGCCACTACACCACCAGGGTAAGCGTCCTTACAAATGGTTTATAAATATGTTTAGGTTGGCCACTAGGGGGAGCTAGAGGATAACAGTTGTAAGGGAGTTGTAAGGCCCTAGTGGGTGGAGAATAGCAAATTATATAAATTAAGGTTTCTGGAAGTGATTTTTAGAGATGCGTCATGGGAAGAAAGAGGAGCAGCAGGCTCTGCAGCAATAGAGTCATCTCTTGGAGGAGCTACTGAGCCTAGATAGTGAGAAGTCTAGTGGTTTAACAATACGATCTAGGAAGTGTAAGAGAGCAAGGTACAGTAACTGGCATGAGTAGCTATGGCCCCAACTAGGAGTTAGTGGAAATGGGGTATATTTACCAAAGAGTGAAGTTGGAGATCTCCACAGTTCGCAGAGTGAAATAGCGCCTCTCTCCATTCATTTCTATGGGATTTTTAAAGGTGTATTTATCAAAGGGTGTTCACCATTTGATAAATAGGCCTTTAAAATCCCATAGAAATGAATGGAGAGAGGCGGTATTTCACTTTGCGAACTGTGGAGATCTCTAACTTCCCTCTTTGATAAATATACCCCATGGTGTGCCCAGCGAGAATACCACCAGCCAGGGCATAAAGTGATACTGACACTAAAAAAATATTATTCAAAATATGAATGTACATCAAAAGTTTCCTATAGCTCATGTTGATCTTTTTTCACTCATAGGGATGCTTTTGTAAGTATGCTCCCTGTGTGTGTGTGTCTTACTCTGCCTAACCTATGCTCCCTGTTTGTGTCGTACTCTTCCTGCCCTATACTCCCTTTGTGTGTCATACTCTGCCTTACCTATGCTCTCTGTGTGTTTGCCATACTTTGCATGTGGCAGGTGATATGTGCTTAATTATGTTCTGGGGGTTGCTGTGCTATCAACAGGGATTTAAGGGTATGTTTTAATATGACTTATTTTTAACTTTTTAAAATATGGGTGTGATGGGTGATACCCCTGCAGTGAGCACCAACCATTTGATTTTGGTTAAATGCAGAAATAGGTGTGGTTTAAAGTGGGTGTGGTTTAACCACTGGGAGTGGTCAACACTGGCTTCCATTATTGGCCTTCACCATACAGGCCCAAAAAAATTCCGTCCCTTGGTACCATAAAAGTGGAACAGCACTACCTTAAGGCTTCAACATAATTTAAATGAAAAAAAAAATACAATTATGTGTTTTAGAACTTTCTACATAAAACAAGAGAAAACAAGAGAAATACTCCCACAGACCCACCCCCTGTGTCTTTCTTATATGCATTGGGGAGGGAACCAAGACAGTAGTATGGTCACCACTCCAATCCACCAGTGACACCAGTAAAAAAAAAAAAAAGAGAAATAGGCTACACTTCTCTTGAGTTAAAAGCAGTTCTTTATTGTTTCATTAAAAGCATGAGTAGCAGCTGTGAATCAAATGCCTGATTCGAGTATAGACCCTTAATCCTCAGTGGGTTAGACCTACATTTTCAACTTATCCATGTCCAGTAAATCACACACTAATGGTGTTATTGATAGGGCAGGGGAGAAGCACAGTTGTTATATTGGATATGAATATTTGTGGGATGTCTCATAACTTTTAAATCTGTTGTCACCTAAATAGCTATTAAATCTGTTAACCCCCTTTGCTCATCCATTGTGCACTTTGTAGGTGACCTATCTCATACTATAATAATTACATTTGGCTAATTCATTTTTATTACATTTAACCGTTGACTACATTGATTGACAATTGATTTGTTGAATTGTGCCCGTGGACCGTTCCCATATATGATTATATGCTCTTTTCTCTCTTATGGAATTACTTGAATAAATCGGGGTCTTAATAGAAGAGATATTTATTGTAATATTTTGTATGAACATATAGGAATTTACCGGAGAACTAAATATTGGGCTTTGGGCTTCTGTTCCTGCCAAGGCCACTGCAACTCTCAGGCACTGAAAATACTGTATGTCCTTTAGAAAATGTCCCCAGTATTTCCCAGTCTCCTTTCTGCTGATTCCCAGCTCATGCACTGGGCTACTGTTAGTTGCTTGCACTAAAGGCTATATTACAGTATACTATATAGATAATAAAAAGTGACAATGCAAGTCTAGTTAGTGATTTAATGTAAATTCATGTTACATGGCTATTCAGAAACCAGTGGATTCTGCATCAGAATTCAATGATTAGCCCTGCAGCATCAGCTTCTTGTCACATTCGGCACCCTATATCCAGAACCCAAGCTAAGCTCCCTGGTCTTGGCTCTCACTTCTACCTTTAACCGCCACCTTTCACCTCGGGAGGAGCCCTTGGCTAATTGGATGCCGCCAGGTCTTAACAGAGAGAGGAGTAAAGCTAATGGTTCTGGACGAGCAAATGGGCACGATCGTCTCACCAGGAACAGGCAGTCCGGGCCAGCACAAGCAGATAAAATGGTCAGACAGGCCGGAATCAGGATAGAGAGAGTAGAATAGTCGATGGACAGGCAAAGGTCAGATTGGAGAGGTCAGAATAGTCACAGACAGGCAGGATCAGGATTGGAGAGATCAGAGTAGTAAATCAGGCAGGCAAGGGTCAAAACACAATAGATCAGTCAGGATTCACAAGGAATTAACACCCAGGAACTTTTAAATAGAACCTAACAACTGGCAGTGTGCTGCAAACTAAATTCCCTTCTTATACTTTTGAATTTGGCGCCATTGCGCGCTGACATCAGACGGCAGCGTCACTGCGTCTTTAAGAAACGAGGAAGCGGGCACCAGGAAGGAAGGAGCAGCGCAGCAGGCGTCCAAGCCGAGGACGCAATGGTGGACCCAGCTCCCCACTAGACCACCATGGTAACTTTTCCTTACACTTCTATTACAGATGACAAATTCCAGCAAATCCAAAGGTTAGCTTCTCAAAAGCAGCCCAGAGCACACTTAGCATGTGCAGTGTCACTGGCACTCAAAACAAGTTTGACCCAACCAGATCAAAAATAGGGAGCTCCAGGGGACCCAATTGAAGGGTTGGATTGTTACTGCTATACAGCTGCTGGCTAGTGATGGGCGAATGTATTTGGCAGGCATGGATTTGCAGAAAATGTCTTGATTCCGCTAATGGGGAATGCCGTGAAAATTCCCAGTGGTAAAATTTGCTGCAAAAAATAAAATTGTTGCGCGCATAAAATGATTCAGACCCCCATTGACTTTAATGCATTTGGAAACAGAGTCACACTGGTAAAAATTGTTGCTCATGTCAAAATTGTCACTCGTCAAAATAATTTTGATGCCCATTGACTTCAATGCGTTGCGAGAATTTTTTGCATATTTTCAGTTCAGTTCAGTACATAAAAATCACCATTACTTTTTAAATGTTTTTTTTTTGTATGCTTTTCTATTTTAATGTGATTGTATATTTACATCTTTCTCCCCTCCAATCAATCTTAAACTCTGCTACCAGGATCCTTCTGCTTTCTCCTAAAAGGAAACCTGCTCAACCCCAACTAAAATACTTAGCGTGGCTGCCTGTTAAGCAAAGGATAGCATATAAAACCCTTCTACTAACATTCAAAGCCCTTCACTCCTCTGCTCCTCACTACATCTCTTCTCTTGTGTCACTATACGTTCCTGGTCGTCTTCTCCTCTCTTCTCAGAGCCACCTTCTCTTTACACCATCCACTGCCACCTCTCATCTAAAACCTTTCTATCTTGCTGCTCCTTACCTCTAGAATTCCATCCCTGAATTCCTCCGTAAGGAAACCTCTCTTAATCTCTTCAAGAAAAAACTAAGTCTACCTTTTGGAGCACTAGAACATTAGCCTAGTCCTGTCCCTACTAACTATGCCTTACCTTGTGCACTTTTTCATCTCCAATTTGTACCTGTATGTTAGCCTCCCATCCACTTAGACTGTAAGCTCTACAGGGCAGGAACCTCCTTCCCACTACTGTATGTCTCTTACCACATAACACTTAAGCTCTTTGTCCTATTATTCTGTATATATTTATTATGTGATTTGTCTCCCCCATGTATACTTTTATATATATATTGTACTTTTATGCACTGTACAGCACTGCAGCTCCTTAACAGTGCTTTACAAAGTAAGTCATACATACATACATTGTACTACGGGCCAGTCCCTGTGTGATTGTGATATTATAAATCTGATTATTGAAATCCTCTTCCTCAGTTCCAATGTATTTACCTTTAAACATTGGGGTGAAATATAATTTACTATCTCTCCCATTAACAAAAACAATCTCTGTATACTTATCTACTTTATTAATCTTCCAATGACTTGTGTATCCAGGGTAACTGTTTTCCTTTGCATTTGTAAGCATTTAAGGTTTTATCTTATCCCATTACCTATAAACATTTTTTATTACATATGAAACAATATAACCAACAAGGCACCATTGTTTCCCACACTGTCAACATAATTGTGCCTTCTGCAAACCCACAAATATCTTTGTACCCACTGATGTTGACACAAATATTTGCTCTGTGTAGTCACTAGTGATGGGCGAATAAATTCACCAGGTGCAAATTTGTGGCAAATTTTCATGTTTCACCGCCAGCGACTAAATTCGTGAATTCGGACGCCCATTGACTAATGCATTTGGACATAATAGGTGTGGATATAAAAATTGTTATCCAACTTCTGCTTTGATTTTAATGCAGTTGAATATGTAGAATAGCAATCACCTGAAGGATTAACTTTCAAATAAAGCCCTTTATGTAAATACTGCTCCCTTAGAAGGTGGAAGCACTATGCACATGGGGTTTTACTAAGCACATTTGTACACATATTATTGTGCCTTGTGCTTCACCTATATACAAATAAGTCTTGTTATCTTTTATCCCATGACCTTTTCATTAATATAACTAATGAAAATTGAGTTGATGAATATACCCACTATTTAGTTAGAATGTAAATAGACATTACAAATTGCACTGGACATTTTGATTGTCTGCTACTGCAATTTGAAGACTTTCTTTTGTTGCATAATCTTAAGTGCCTTTAGCTTTTAGTCATGTCCTGAGAAAATTGCCAGCTCTTTACTTATCATAAATTGCACTGAGATTGTGTTGAATTAGTTTCTATTTATATTATAATAAAAAAAAAAAAGCATGAGGTAATTCTTCCTATTTTTCTGTCAGTTTGGGTTGTTACTTTTTAATGGACTACTTTTTAAAATACCTAGATGGGGAAATATAAGGGGAACCTATTTGGTCAGCTTTCCCGCAACTAATGGTGATTAGCACACATCACCTGAAATGCAATTATTCAAGCATAAAGTTAAATGATACCAATGAATTATTAAGAGGTCTGCATAGCTGTGTTGGTTCTTGGAAAGGAAATAAAAAAGCAGAGCTGGAAGAAGCAGCATAAACATGACAAGATTAATCTTGGATGGATTCTTTATCGGAGCTATCGTATCACAAGGAAAGTTGATCACACACAGTGGTCATATAAAACAAACAATGACATCATTATGTTCTTAAATAAGAGAATTGTCATGAGGAAGCATGTCCAATTGAATGGAGTCCACTAGAAACAATAGTTTCAGTTAGACTTCGGCAGCATCCTACACCTCTTGCAACATTGGGTATTCAATATTTAACAAGAATTTTCATTTCCAGCCGTTACTTTCCGTTTTCTGTCTCATTTCTAGTAATCCATTCAAACTTATTTTGCCTTCCAACCCATACTCCATAATATTTTACACTGTTTTCTTATCTATTTTTGGGACAGATGCATGTGCAATAAATAGATAATGTTTATCTAGCTTTTATGTAATTAAATTATGTTGCAGGCACACTTTAACTTGACTTGGTCATCTCAAACATATTTTAATCAATCTTTTCACAGCAACAGCTCTGTGTTGAAATAGTATGGTAATTTAACATATCTTTAATTAAATCTTTTTCATTACATGCTTGAAGAAGGGGCCATTAAAGTTAAGTTTGCACTTTAATTTTATAAAAATATGTATAAATAAAATGTGCTTTATACATAAACACACACACACATGTATCATCTTGTTTTCAGACCCACTAAGTTGCTTGCAGAGCTGCTCCTCCAAAGTAGTCATTTTACTTTGAACTACAATTAACTCCCTTTGTGCAAAATCCATAGTTAATACAGTTGTGAGATCCAAAAAGATATGAAGCTCTCCTTTTTAATCAAATATTTTAACATTTTCTAATAATACTGTTGCTGCTCTTGATCCCAAGGCAGGTATAATTAATACTTATTGGAGGAAAACCAATTCTATTGGGTCTATTAAATGTTTAACTGATTATTTTTTTGGATAGACTTAAGGTATGGTCATCCAAATTATTGAAGAATCTGTAAATCCCCAGGTCCCAAGCATTCTGGATAACAGGTCCCATACTTGTATTATTAAATCCATAGAGCATTTGTTAATTATGCCTTCAAACTTCTAACAAATGTCCATATTATCAGAAAACAATGTGGGGCCAAATACACTCCCGAGCCCCGAGGGACCCGCTTTAATCAATAATATTCAGTTCATTTGCTAGAATGCAGTTCCAGACTGACCTGTTTCTTTAGGATTCTTTTCATATCATGTTTACATTCTATTGTGGATTGTGTTGGCAATTTGCTTACCAGAACCTTATTATTATACAAGACTTCAAGACAAGGAAGGTACTTCAGAATAATTGATTTATTTATTAGACAAAATATTGGAATTTTTGGGAAGCTTGTCACAATGTCACACTTTGCAAGTATTAAATGGACCAAGGTTTTATACATTTCAAAGAGCATTCACTGTCATATAAAGTACACGGAATTACCATACATGGTCAAGATACTTCTTCCATCTGTGGAGGTGCAAGCTTTGCTGGAAAACATGTTGCACAAGCAATGGTTTCCTGTGCCCAACAGTTTGCAAGCCTTGTGGTCTAACGCTACTAAAATATAGCCAGGGTGCATACTTGCAGTTTTGTAGCTACAATTCTATCCTGTGTTCGTAACTGATGTTAAACCTTTAGCCTCCGGCAGCAGGGCCTTGACATTATGTGAGCACATGACTTTATAGGGCCAAAATTAAATCCTCTGTCACTCATCGTGCTTAGGTCAGTCTTAGGGAACCTGGAGAAGGGCATAATCATTTTATATTATTTTATTAGTCCCTTTATACACAGTTTTACCCATCATTGGTAGGCAGTTCTCCTTATTAATTATCAAATGGGTGTTGAAAATCTACCAATTCATGTACTAAAGTTGCAATACTTGCCACTTCCAATTCTATGCATGCAAATTTAAAGTTCTGTTAACTCACCCACAGATCCCTTTGTGACATCTTAGGCAAGCTGCAGGATGTGAGCTAGATAGACATGAAAAAATAAATTTTAAATGTAAGGTGTGAACCCTTGCTGGGTAAAAATACAGTTTCACAAATGACACCAGCACTTAAATGCAATTAAAAAAGTATTATATTGTGCATGGTATTAAAAAAATCAAGTGTGGGATACACATTCCTTTCTCAAACACAATCAGTAGATTGGAACATTTATAAAGTGTCTATATATTTATACAGGAATAGGATACATTATTCATAAACCCGTTATCCAAAAAGTTCAGTATTATGGGAGGCCATCTCCCATGTAATCCATTGTAATGAAATATAACATAGTTTTAAAAATGATTAGCTTTTTCTTTATAATAATAAAACAGTACATTGTATTTGATCCTAAGAAAGATTTAATTAATACTTATTGGTGGCCAAACAATTTTGTTGGGTTTATCAAGGGCGTTATTTATTAAAGTCCAAATGCTAAAAACTATATAATCCAAATTTTTATTAAAAAAAACTTGAATATTTTGAGATTTTTGGATTCAGACTTTTAGCATCCTCGGAGGTATAATACCTCCGAGGATGCTAAAAGTCTGAATCCAAACATCTGACATCTCAGACCTGCCGAGGTTATATATAAGTAAAGGGGAGAGGTTCTCTATTTACCCTATCCTGTTTGGAAGTTTCTGGGTCTGTGCTGGCTTTTCAGGCAAAAATCTGAAAAATTCTGTCCAAAAAAAGTCTACAATTCGGGAAAAAAACTTTAATAAAAAATAGTTTGGCTTGATTTTATCGAGTTTTCCCCCAATTCGATTAAATTAAGCTTATTTAATAACAAATAAGGTCAAATTGTGTATTCTAGTTTGGTCTAACTAAAATATCAGAAAAATCAGATACATTTTGATAAATAACCCCCTTAATGTTTAAAGTTGTGGAGTTCCAATATATATATATATATATATATATATATATATATATATATATATATATATATATATATATAAATTTTATTAATTTAAAGTTTATCTAGTGAGGTGAGTAACGTAAAATAATAAACAATGTTTAAGAACTGCATTACTAACTCGGCAGTCCTCACACACCTAAAGCCATGGACCCCCTTCAGTGATGTACCATTACTGCTATTTATTTCTCTTCCTCAGCACTGACCTAACACCTTGGGCAGACCTCACACTTTTCTTTCACCCTCTTTTCTCATTACTCTTCCCTCCTGTTGCCCCCTCCTATATTTTCCCTTCTGTTCTTCTTTTCTTTTCCTTGTTCTTGGGAAAAAAAACCTTGCAGTTAATTTGTAAGACATTGTATTATTGTGATCTTATGTTATCCTTAACATTTTGGATACTTTACATACTTAAATATCATATTGTTCTGGTCACATATATAATAAAATATGCTACAAAAAAACTGCATTACTTTTAGATGTTCACACATTTTTGATGACCCCAAACAACAGGGAGATTTCTTGCTGTATAATACTGCCAAACAGGTAAATTATGCATAGTATTAAGTATAGTATTTCATTACTTTATTCAGACATGAGGAATATACTTTATAAAAATGTGTTGACAGTACTTTCGGACATTAAGGGGCCGATTCATCAATAGTCGAATATCGAGGGTTAATTAACCCTCGATATTCGACTGGGAACTAAAATCGTTCGACTTCGAATATCGAAGTCGAACGATTTTGCGCAAATCCTGCGATCGATCGATTCGAAGGATTTGAATCCAACGATCGAAGGAAAATCCTTCGATCAAAAAATCACAGGCAAGCCTATGGGGACCTTCCCCATAGGCTAACATTGACTTCGGTAGGTTTTATCTACCGAAGTAGGTGGTCGAAGTATTTTTTAAAGAGACAGTACTTCGATTATCGAATGGTCGAATAGTCGAACGATTTTTACTTCGAATCGTTCGAATCGTTCGAATTCGAACGAATTTAACCAATTCGATGGTCGAAGTACCCAAAAAATACTTCGAAATTCGAAGTTTTTTACATTCGAATTCTTCACTCGAATTTTGTAAATCTGCCCCTAAATATACACAAATGAAAATGGTTGAATGTGATAAAGTGCAATAAAGCTGGTTGTTGAACATGATATGCTCCTTCAGTTTTGCTTATTTACTATTGCAGCCGCGATGAAGCTACATTATTTGCGCCCCTTGCACTTCCGTGTGTTTATGACAAATTCCAATGCGCCTGCCCTGTCTGTCCTAATGAGTCATGTGCAATTGTATCGATTAAAGCAAGGGAACCATGGAGCTTCTGTCACCCTGAACACAGTGTTCATTTCAAGTTGTTCCATTTCATTTCATTTAACTAGCATGCATGTTGTTTTTGCCCAAGTGAATAACTTTACATCAGTTCTGGGCCCTAATTTTCAAATAGGTCTGCAGAATTGAATCATCAGCAAAAACATGACTGAAGTGATATTTATACATTCTGTAGTAAATGATTTACAGTGGTGTGAAAAACTATTTGCCCCCTTCCTGATTTCTTATTCTTTTGCATGTTTGTCCCACTTAAATGTTTCTGCTCATCAAAAACCGTTAACTATTAGTCAAAGATAACATAATTGAACACAAAATGCAGTTTTTAAATGAAGGTTTACGTTATTAAGGGAGAAAAAAAACTCCAAATCTACATGGGCCTGTGTGAAAAAGTGATTGCCCCCCTTGTTAAAAAATAACTTAACTGTGGTTTATCACACCTGAGTTCAATTTCAAAGGTTATAAAGCCATTTCTAAAGCTTTGGGACTCCAGCGAACCACAGTGAGAGCCATTATCCACAAATGGCAAAAACATGGAACAGTGGTGAACCTTCCCAGGAGTGGCCGGCCGACCAAAATTACCCCAAGAGCGTAGAGACAACTCATCCGAGAGGCCACAAAAGACCCCAGGACAACATCTAAAGAACTGCAGGCCTCACTTACCTCAATTAAGGTCAGTGTTCACGACTCCACCATAAGAAAGAGACTGGGCAAAAACGGCCTGCATGGCAGATTTCCAAGGCGCAAACCACTTTTAAGCAAAAAGAACATTAAGGGTCGTCTCAATTTTGCTAAAAAACATCTCAATGATTGCCAAGACTTTTGGGAAAATACCTTGTGGACCGACGAGACAAAAGTTGAACTTTTTGGAAGGTGCGCGTCCCGTTACATCTGGCGTAAAAGTAACACAGCATTTCAGAAAAAGAACATCATACCAACAGTAAAATATGGTGGTGGTAGTGTGATGGACTGGGGTTGTTTTGCTGCTTCAGGACCTGGAAGACTTGCTGTGATAGATGGAACCATGAATTCCACTGTCTACCAAAAAATCCTGAAGGAGAATGTCCGGCCATCTGTTCATCAACTCAAGCTGAAGCGATCTTGGGTCCTGCAGCAGGACAATGACCCAAAACACACCAGCAAATCCACCTCTGAATGGCTGAAGAAAAACAAAATGAAGACTTTGGAGTGGCCTATTCAAAGTCCTGACCTGAATCCTATTGAGATGTTGTGGCATGACCTTAAAAAGGCAGTTCATGCTAGAAAACCCTCAAATAAAGCTGAATTACAACAATTCTGCAAAGATGAGTGGGCCAAAATTCCTCCAGAGCGCTGTAAAAGACTCGTTGCAAGTTATCGCAAACGCTTGATTGCAGTTATTGCTGCTAAGGGTGGCCCAACCAGTTATTAGGTTCAGGGGGCAATTACTTTTTCACACAGGTTTGGATTTCTTTTCTCCCTAAATAATAAAAACCCTCATTTAAAAAATGCATTTTGTGTTTACTTGTGTTATCTTTGACTAATAGTTAAATGTGTTTGATGATCAGAAACATTTTGTGTGACAAACATGCAAAAGAATAAGAAATCAGGAAGGGGGCAAATAGTTTTTCACACCACTGTAAGTTACATTTTATTTCAAACTGCTGAGTAATAGTAGAAGCTTGACTATTTTATAATACCCTTTATCTTCCAGAGTTAAAAATGTTTAGCTAAGCAAATTCATAGGAAAACACTACAGTCTTACAAAGACTTTAAATCCATATCCCCTTCTTGATTGGGATGTCTACATTATTGTGCAAGGTGTAGCCATAAGGATAGAAAAATCCAGAACTGATCAGAATCATTTATGACAACACAATTGAAAAATGATAAGCAGTCAAGGCAGTGGAGAGTACAATGGCCAAACAAATATCAATTTACATATTTATGAATTGCAACAATTCCCCGGCTGCTCAGCTATCTATTTACAGTGCTTGTATATTAAAAAAATATCTTTGCAAGCAGAATGTTTTCCTATTTCCAAATTCCTAAATAAAACGCAACTTTTATTTTGATCTTAAGCTAGAGGGTAGAGAGGCTATTTGTTCCAGAAATGCAATAGCCTTAGATAGTTTTAGGTGTTTGATATGCCTGAGCTGTTGGTGTTGTTCATAATTTAAACTTTGATATAAAAGGATGCATTATCATCACAATTGAAATACATATATACATTAAATAAAAGCATCATAGTTTTGCATATGAAAGCTGAAACTTCATACAAACTCTATTGAATTCTGGCAAAATAACATTTGGGTTTTGAACATTTTAATTTTAAAAAGTTATATTGTACTGAGTATTAGCTAATATCGCTGTAACATGAACACTAGTCCTATGCAAGGGAAACTTGTGTCTCTTAATTTACTAAGAGGTCAGAAAGAAAAAAATAGAGTTTAAATTCAAAACCAGTATTTAATTCTCAGTGACTCTTCCATGATCAGCTAGAACTGTAGCTGATGGCCTTGATAAGAGATCACTTGTTATGTTGGTTCCACTGCACTGTAAATCAGAAGCCCTGGGGTCTTGGTGAGAAATGCAAAGCCACAAATACAGAAGATTGTATCTACAGAAAGTGATCAGACTGTGAAAATGTGGTCTGATAATAAAAGCCTTTGTTAGAAGCCGAAATAGCTTGAGCGCTAAAGCCTAAACAACAAACATTTTATATACAAAAATACATGTTTGGATTGAACAGTTCTTTTAATAATACAATTATTACACAATTAAGTATGTCTTGCAAAAGTATTTTAAGCAATGGAGACAGATAATAAGTACACAGTAATGTGCTCAAACTGATTTTATCCAGTGTTAGCTGGTTGAATACGACCTAAAAAACAAGGTTCTGCAACACCGCAATCGGACAGATGAATCGGTGAATTTTTTACTGAATTTGCCTTTCTGGCAAGAGGAGTAAAAATATAAAAATTTAAAAAAAGAGAATAAAAACAATAGAAACAGAGATTTAAGCTGTTATGTACATTAAAGTCCTCTTTATAAGTTTCATATGCTCTCACTTTCAGCTTAGTTGTGCAATGGCAAGAGATGAGTATCTGGTGTTTGGGGGTCTGTGGCAGTACCATTTTCAGCTTGGTAATAAAGTAATGGTGTACAGCCTCCAATGTGTATTTAGTATGTGGTGTACAAGGAAATTTAAAGAATTATATAACTAGACTATCTAATTTTACCTTTACTGGTAAGTAACTAAATTTCGCAAGCACACATTCAGGAACATCTGAGAGTAAATCACATACAACTTTATATAACATACAGGGACATCCTGCTGTTTTAAATTCATGATTCACACACATTCACACGCAAAGGTTTCTAAAGCTCTGCCTGCTTGTCCCTTTACCTTTAGGAAATAGAGCTGGGATGTAAGTGACTCCTGGAAATGGGTACCCAGGGGCCTGAGACAATACCAGATACTGTACTTGGAAACCATGTGTCTGCAAGGTAAGTGACACATATTTTTTACATGGACACATACTTAGTTGGTAATTTACTAAACTCCGGTCGGGCTTTTTGGGGCAAATCTCAAATTTTTCATTTTTTTTTTAGTTCGAATTTTTCAAAATTTATAAAAGCCCGGTAAGGCAAAAAACCTTAATCTGAAAATCCACCATCTCAGACCTGGTGAGGTTGTGTATAAGTCAATGGCAAAGGTCCCTATCATATTTTGAAGTTTCTGTGGTAAGTGCTGGAATTAGCCTGCAAATCTAAAATTTTGGGGGTTGTCAGGCAAAAAAATCTGAAAAATGTAGCGATTTGGGAAAAGCTTCTGAAAAAATCATATGATTCGCTAGATTCTATCAGGTTTTTACCCTAATCGATCAAGCTTTTTTAATAAATAAGGTCAAATTGTGGATTCTACTTTGGTCAGATTTTTTTAACTTAAATAATCAAAAAATGGATTTTAGAAAATAACCCTCTTTTTCAAGTTGGTGGCTTTAGTACACTCACTGCACAAACACAAATGCGCAATTCAACATATACAAACAAATGCATTTCTTACACTAAGGGGCAGATTTACTAAGGGTCGAAGTGAATTAGAGGGAATTTACAAAGTAAAAAAATTTGAAATTCTAAGTAATTTTTTGGATATTTCGACAATTGAATAGGATACTACGACTTCGAATTTACTTCGACTTCTATTCGAAGTAAAAATCATTTGAATATTCGACCATTCGATAATCAAAGTACTGTCTCTTTAAAAAAACTTCGATTTCAATACTTTGCCAAATCAAACCTGCCGAAGTGCTACTGTATGTTAGCCTATGGGGACCTTCTACAGCATTTTTTCAAGTCTTTACACATCGAATAAAGATCCTTCGGTCGATTGCAAAAATCGTTTGATTCAAACGATTTAATCTTTGATTGAACGATTTTTTTGTGGGCAGTTTTCAATGGCAACCAGTCAGATTTTTGCATTCATTGTTCTTCCTGCAGCTGCCTGAAAAAAGCCAAGCACTGATTGGTTGCTATGGGATACTGCCTAAGGGTAAATTTGCCCAATGTTCATAAGTGAGCTCCACTGTGTAAATTCTTTTCTAAATTTTGTTAATTTTATTGCATTTTCTGTCTGCATTGCTGTTGGGTGCTTAACTGTGCCCATGAAAGGTTAATTACACAGAAAGTCTAATTGAACTGTGATCAATTCAATGTCACAGTGTCATCAAGTTTTATCACATTGATTTCATTTTTTCTTAACAGGTTTATTTGTAGAAGCAACAACAGAAATACACAAGAAAAAGCTTTCCAAACAGAGCAATTTTAGCAATTCTTTATGTCATAAGATACCAACAGTGTAGTATCTTGGTGTGTTGCCTGATATGATTTATACATGTGGTTTGTCCCTATAGGAATTTTGAGTGCATTTTGCCATTTCTTAATTGGGGAAATTCTGTTGGTTCTATTTCCTATTTTTCTATATCAGGAAGCTCTTGGTTTTCAGCTGCAATTTATAGCAGTACTAAAGGTTACCATGGCTCTTTCAACTTCTTTTACAAAAATATTCCATAAAGACTGAATGTCTTTGTACTCTCAGTTGTATGAAATTAGCTAATTGGCTTGGTTTGTTGCTTAAGTGATTTTATTACATTTTGATATTTTTTTTTATTGTTTCGTCTGTAAATATTTTGTATGCAATATTTCCATTATGGGGCCTCCACGTGCCACATAGTTTTGTAATTCTATGCATACTGAATATAAAAAAAACTGTTCAAATGTATGTCTTATCTTTGCACTGAAATATATATGAGTCATACAATTGCATTTGATGCAATTTTCAGAGATTTCATAAAGCCACTCGGTTCAGCAAAGCTTTAGAGTTTGGAACATGCAGTTCAACTTACTCTAAGGGGCTCTTTTGGTACATAAAATATACACAGCGTACTAATGAAGCAGCTATGACAATTTGTATATACAAAAGAAGAAATACTTCCAGTGCCCAAATTCAGCCTGTGCAAATCCCTTTAAATAAGTTTTAGAAAAATGGAAGTGTTAGCACAACATTTTGCCAAAATATGTAAGCTCACGTTTCCAGTTAATTAATAATAACACACCCGTGCCTGAAGCCTTTTTCTATAGGTAGAGTGGCAGAATCTGGCTACAATATATACGCAAAACAAAGAGAAATTGTGAGCGATTGGTCTAACCGACACTATAGCGTTGACCAGCTGCTATTTTCTACAGCACTACATATGCATATACCTGTATGTCATTGGGGTTTATATATATATTGTGTATAAAATACCCGAAAAGTACATGTTCAGAAATTTGCGAACAGTTAATGCATATGAACTGCAAAATTCTGCTGGCAGTGACAAGGTTAAATCAGTATACACAAATTGAAGTAGAAACCTAATATATTTCTTCTTCTTGTTCCATTGCTGAAGTTCCTTGAGCACCTTTTCCCACTTTGCTTTTTTCCTTATTACATATCATGCTTTAAGGTTCTCTAACTTCACTTTATTGGCCTTAAAACTATAAAATGTTGATTTCTCATTGTTGGAAGAGACACTAAAAGCCATGTGATAAGATATTATATGTTTTTTTTCTTGCCAGTTTATTCCAGTTTATGTAAATAGAAATGCAGCAAATATATATTTGTATTATCTCATACACCAACAAACACAGTAAAAGCCTTCATAAAATGCATTATAGTCAAGTGCCCACTGCTATAAACATTGGAAAAAATGTATCACCAAAGTTCACAAAAGCAGCTTTCAGTAGCTTTGAGTTTATTTGATAGAAATTTTAGGTTGAAATGTATAACAAATGGGGGCAGATTTATCAAGGGTCGAATTTCGAAGTTAAAAATACTTTGAAATTCGACCATCGAATTGAAATACTTTGACTTCGAATATCGAAGTCAAAATCCTTCGGATCAACGATTCGAAGGATTTCAGCGATTGATCGAACGATTTTACTTCGACTTCCAAAAACATAGAAAAATGCTCTAGAAGGTCCCCATAGGCTAACATAGCACTTCGGCAGGTTTAATTTGGCGAAGTATTGAAGTCGAAGTTTTTTTAAAGAGACAGTACTTCGATTATCAAATGGTCGAATATTTGAATGATTTTACTTCGAATCGAATTCGAAGTCGTATTATCCTATTCGATGGCCAAAATATCCAAAAAATTACTTCGAATTTCAGATTTTCTTACTTCGAAAATTCCCTCGAATTCTCTTCGACCCTTGATAAATCTGCCCCATAGTGTTTGGTCTCTCTCTCAAATTTCAGACAAACTTATTTCTGTTCTTTTTCATTTATTTCATTTATTTCATTTATTTCATTTAATAAAGGCCTGCATTTAACTTTCATCTTGCTTTGCTTGCTAATTCTAAGACAACGTTTAATGCTTCCAAAGTGGTCACCAACTGATAAACAAGACAGAAATTCAATCATGAATGAGATTTTGACCAGGAGTACTTGGTTTTGGCCCAGTAACAGAGACCAATGCTCAGTCCTTTTTATGAAACTGTCATCTTTCTGATTAAGGTTCCTCTGTCCTCCTCTTTAAAGCCTTTTATTTTGATTTATTTTTGTTGTCTGATGCTTATTCCCTTTTGTACAAATCTGCAAAATGTTAACCTACTTTGTAAACGTATAAAGCCAAAATGTAGATATCACCCTAAATCAGAATGGACAGCACAGTGACTCAATGGGTAGCACTTCTATGTTGGGGCCCTGAGTTCAATTTCCTCTTGGGAACTATCTGCAAGGAGCTTGTATGTTCTCCCCATGTGTGTGGGGGTTTCTTCTGGGTACTTCATTTGCCTCTCACACTCCAAAAACATACAGGCAGGTTAATTGGTTCCTGTTAAGAGTGGCCCTATTGCATCTGACTCTGAATATGATAGAGACCTTAGATTGTAAGCTCGCCAGCGGCTGAGATTGATGTGAATGATGTATACTCACTTTAAAGTGCTGTGTAAATGCATTAGCACTCTGTATAGGATAAGAAGAGCATTTCATACAACCTGCCTGTAATCTATTTTGCATGGAAAAATTTGCTAACCAATTTGTTGCCAACTCCAATTTAAATTAAAGTACCTGCATTTTATTCTTCATACAAATGTCTGCAACTCTGCATAACTTAATGTGGAACACAACGACTGTACTTTTCATTTATCTTATATTAATGTAACAGTGCTCAATGAAATATTTATTACATTGTTATTATTATTGTCTCTAAGCCACAGGAGATAGCAACATGTTTTGATCAAGACTTTTATACTTCATTTCAAAGAAAATGGCATGTCGCAATTTTAAGACTTTGTTTAATCAGCTCAGCGTGTTTCCATTGATAGAGTAAGAAAATGCAGATGGTAGTTTAGATTCTACATGACATATCTGCTCAGTGATCTAATTTTCATAAGACAATGTAACACTGATTACTTTTTCTCCTTTTGTTTAATAAAGCATCTAAAATTAAACTTTAATTAGGCTACAGCATGAGACTGCATGTAAAATATATTTATAGTATTCAGGTGACCTGCATCAGGGATGTTTCTTGAAAGTAGGTATGAAATTCATTCAAAATTACAGCCTCACAATTACCCCCTACAACAAATATTGTTAAGAACATGAAGTCAAGGGATATGAATCATCATCATCAATGCAGCCTCTTGTCTGCATGCCCAAAGCCTAGAATTTTGTATATGTCCTGTCATGCCTTATGATATGGTATAGTTTGGGATAAAATATAATTCTTGCTTGTATTAAATTGTGAACAAACAATATGAGGTTTAGTTACACAGTTCACACCGGTTGTAGTAGTATTTCATAAACTATATATTAGAAAACTTAATATATGAAATTATACTGTGGGCGCTAAGCACATATTTTTTGTCTTCTTTATGTAAATCAGTGAGGCATTTGAGTTGGGCTTTTATTTGAGGATCAAAACTTAATGGTTCATTGAAAAAAGCGAATAAACGAAACCGCTCCGACACATTAGATTAGGAGAAACTGGCAGCTTGCAAGTGTTGAGACCGGGTGTTGGAAACCTTTGGTGTCCCGATGGTAAAAGGCAAGAAGAAAATGGTTCCGCACTCCGGTGTATTTAAAACAGGTACATAGGTAAAACAGGCACGTTACAGAACGTAGCTTAATGGTTCATCTGACTAGTCTAAGGTCAATATTTACAATTAATATTTACCCTCACCATTGAAGGGCGCCTATAAATTTCCCCCAACAAAGGCTAATAGAGCCTGCACACGGTTGGGAGTAACAGTAGTTTTTCTTTAAAAAGTTTCCCCCCTGCCAGCACTAGAAGGAACCTCCCTGTTCAAACAACCATGTTGGGGTACACGCATGCACATGAGCGAATACCGCAACTTGCTCATTATGTACGTGAAATCATAAGCTCATTATGTGCGTGTACTATGCACAACATGGAAACTTGCACCAGTAGCTCCCTACTAGCACTATGGGGCCAAAAATAATAAAATAAAATATTATAAGGTAACAGGTGCCCTTAAATTATCGTTTATTAAGTTGTTTGTTGGTTTTAAATTGCTTTTTCTAAATGTATAGAGTTTTTGGCCAAATAGTTTCATTAAAATGGTAAAATTGGGAGAAAATATGTGTTCAACACAACATACCGGGAGTAATTTACAACCATGAGTTACTGCAGTCAATTCCCATTTATTAAAGGTATTTGCAAAAGGCCCTCCTTGCTCTTTTATATAGTTGTGATGTATTCCTCCTTCCTTCTATTCTGAATGAAGTGCAAATGTGTCTACTTACACAAGTGATCCATGGTGGTTCCCTCACCTCCAGGGTGGTGGCAGTTTCAGGGTGCCCAGTACAGGCTTTGTAAACAGTAGGTTTGCACTTAGTGAATCATCAACACACATAATTCTGATGTTGAAAGCTGGAACTGACACCACTTCTGGATCAAAGAATATAGCCATTACAATATAACACCCCTGAAATATTATTTTGTAAAGTAGATATAATGGAGGATTTGCTTTTTTATAAAAATCACAAAGTCAATATTTTAGACATCAGGCTCAGATAATCGCATCATGTTTTGTACTAAGTAAAGTAATGCAACTAAGGATTCACTGAAAACAGGATCTTGACTTATGGGAATATTTTAAAATATGTGCTATAAGGAAATCTAAGATAGGTAGGAAGCAGCCTAAAAGCATTTTCTTCTTAAAACCTTACATTTCCAGTAATTTAGCAATTTAGTTCTGTAAAGCTGGAAATTCAGGTTAAGCTTGATCTAAAAACAGTTGTTAATGCAAAAATAATAAGTGATGTCAAAACCAATAAATTGTTATTTCTTCAAATTGCTCCTAATGCTCTGCAAGTGAGTACCCAAGAGGGAACTTCTTCAGAAAAGTTATTCCTTTGTGAAACTTTAAGAGCATGGCTTAAGTCAGTTTCAGATCTGCAATACCTAGCACATATAGGGTAATTTAAAATTGCAATGCAACACATTTTTGGCACTTCTCTGGCAACAAAGGTGATCCCTGTACCTAATGTATTTTTTGTGATAAAACTATTGGGCCCTTGCAGTCACTTGGCCAACAAAGAATTCATATCATTCTGTCCTTTTTCATTACATCATTAAAATGCCCCTATGGCCACTATGTCTCTGCACATAGTGCAGCTAATGCAATATATGTTAGAGTACCGGGGCCTGGACTTCAGTAATGCAAAAGCACACATTATATAGTTGTGGCTCAGTCCTCCCACTATTTGCAAACATAGACATTCTCAACCGCTAAGCTATATTTTACCAGGGGCCTTCTATGAGTTCATAATACATTTTCCTATTTGGTCTTTCCTCTTCTGAATTTGTTACAGATGTAGAGATTGTATCATGGACAATGACCAGGGAAGGCTACCATTTTACAGATACTAAAAACATTTTCTTCCCCTCCCATGTCTAGAAAGATTTTAAACAATTAGTGGTGCGCGGAACTGACACTTTTTTCACTGAAAAATTCTTGAAACTGCAGACAACTCTGGGGAAATGAGATGAAGTGCTGATATTCTGAGTGATTCTGAGTTCAAGTCAATTTGCATACATTTGAACTCTGAAATCCAGAAGATGGGTCAGTAAGGGATCCTTGCCAGGTTTTAGGAAAAGCATGATTTCACTAAAATGAAAAGCCATGGGTAGTGAGGTTTCTATTGTTACTTTAGAGTAAAGCTCAACGATGGTAGTTGATAATTCGTGTCTTGCGTATGGATTAGGTAGAACACTGTGAATACTTTATTCAGTCTTGTATAGTCTCACCTACTATACTCGCTAGACCTGGAAGGTCAACATTGTAATTTTACCTTCTCTTTGAAGGAGCATGCACTTGCACGAGCGAACAGATGAGGACAAACCCTCTCACTATGAGGGAACAGCGAGTGGAGAGAGGGGACTGGGGTCGGCGGTAGAGAAGGTACGTGCCTGGGGCTCCCCAGCTGTGCTCCCTTAGGCACATGCATCTTCTGCCTACCCCTAGTTCCGGTCCTGCCTATCACAATGCATTTTGAAGGAAACAGTCGCTGGTGAGCTCATGGACAGACATTATTTATTAGCTATTGTTTATTGTTTTACACTAGCAAATCATTCTCTATATTCAGTTGCAGTCTTCTCTACTCTCAGTCTCTTCTATTTGATTATAGCATGTAGTCAATCTACACACAACCTCAGGTTCTCACGTTGTCAGAACAGAACATTAGAAAATGTTGTAAAATATGCTACAATGTGGCTGTAGGTTAAACCAACTAAGAGTAAGCGAAAAGACACAAATTGACACTAAATTGAATTCATATACACAAATCTATACATATATAACAGCCCTCTCTGTGTTTCACTCGAAACAAGCAGTTCCCTGACAAAATAAGCCACAAATATGGGGACTGACTTGTCATTCACAAGAAAAGAATGGGCAGCACTGGAATGGATAAGATGAAATATCCGCACTTAGGCAACATGCTGAAAGACCTAATGTTGTCTTTGAAATCTGAAAGGTTGGCAGTTCTGCTGGCAGAATACACAAGCAAATATGCTGCATTACAAAGCAACAAGAAGAGTACTTTTATCTTTTCAATTCACATGATTTCTCTCAAGTACTGGGAGATACAACGAGAAATGTGTATTCTGCTCAAATTAATTTTTATATTTGGATGTTCAGTTTACAAATGTTCTAAGAGCACTGGAGCATCCGCAGCTGAGTATGTGGACATTTGGTTGAAAGATTTTCATCTGTATTCCATATAATATTTGATTTTTCAAGCAACTTGTTTTTTTTTTTACTGTTACAATCAGAATATGCTCTGTATATCAAATAACTGAAACTATTACACAGTGACATCTAGTGGCCAGTACATGCACTATGTCCAATATAATGTTTGCATTAATCATATACGCAACCTTATAAACAGTGCATGTTCATCTTTCTGTGATTCTTTATTATGCATATAGCGTGCATAACATAAAATATATACAATCCAAGAACATAAAATTGCAATGCGTGCTTTTCTAACAGGCTGGTTATTTCATTTAACAACCTTACTGTCTCACATCTCACAACCAGTTCTGCAGTACCAAACTAACAGCACATATTATAATGTTGCTTCAGATGCATATCTATCTCTTGTATAATTATACAAATCATAGGAATACTAGGGATGAGTGAAATGTTTCGCCAGGCACAGATTTGTGCTGAAATTCTGCATTTCACCATCATTGAATTTTTCCTGAAAAAAAAGTGGCACCCATTGACTCTCATGTATCTTGCATGAAAAAAAAGTCACCACCAAAAAAAATCAATGGATTCAAAATCATATTCGCTATCTATATAATGTATGTAAAAAGGTCTTTATTTCTCCAACCACATATCTACACGTTTCGATCCACAAGGGACTGTCCCTTGTGAATCGAAACGTTTAGATACAGTATGTGGTTGGAGGAATAAAGATATTTTTGTCTTTTTGTGAAAAGTTGTGCCGTGAGTGTTTTCTGCTAGTGAACTGTAATTTTGTTGAGCACCCGGCTTTTACTGATGTGAGTGGTGAGTGCAGATACATGGACTATATATTGTTTGGATATCTTTCCCAAGGTTGAAATTTGTATATAATGTATATACTGTATATATTGCATTCCCATACCGTTTTCCATAATTTGTGTGACACTGGAAACATTTCCCTTTTGGATCAGTTCCCAGGTGGATTCCCAGCTTGCCCAGCTCTGCTCCTTTGCACTCCCAGCAATTTCTTGTGGAAAATACTTTTAGAAGATATCCACTTAGCTAAAGACCAGCCCTAACCATGGCCAATCATATTTAGATTGACAGAGTGTTGTTTGGTCTTTAGAACAACCAGACCAAGTGGAGGTGTTAACAGGAAGTAACACGCCTCTAGGAATTTGTTCTGTTGTTGTTACTTACTCTTACTGGGGCAAGATAATCATAAATGAACTTTCTGAACTGTTATTTGATGTTGTAGAATTGAGAAATCTGTCTATTAGCATGTATAGGTGCTATATCTACAGCTGCTTTGTGTACATGTGGTTCCAAAGTTATTTATAGGAGTATAACATTTCTTTACTTTGCTGTACATAATTATATTAGCTATGTACCTTCTGTGGAATTTATTTTTCTAGTTACAAAAAATCCAGAATAGCTACAAGATACCTGCAAAGCATTAGCAGTCACTAACAGAACAACTGCAATTATATTGAGTATAACTCATGTGTTAAAATATAATGGCCAACTCACCTTGAGCTGATTGTAATTACAGATAATTTAGTGACATGCTGATACACAATCTGTGAATTCATTTTCAGCTCAATAGCATGCTGGGTGATATTTCAAGACATTGTGGTCTTACTACAGTGATTCTAACTGTTCACCTTGTATTTAGGCATAATAAATGTCATCTCAACTACCTATAGTCGTTCTAAAAATAATTCTCTTTAATATCTGGAGGATCTTTAGTGCTATCATACTCAAAAAGTATGGTACATCACTTATGGTAATTAACACTGCATTTCCCAACAGGCAAGAGATTGTCAAGCTTTCTTTTTGAAAGTGATAAAATTCCATTACACTAAGGAAAAGTCAACTGACTACATCTTCACTTGGTGCCCCACTAACAGAGATATAGAAAGGAAAAGAAGGTAATTTATGTTGTAAAAAAACTTGATGGCAGATCTCATGATTTTTGCTTCTCTCAGAGATCCTAGTGGCCATAGTTAAATACAGCCCATAGGTAAGTACAGCCACTGCTGTAACTTGTTTATCATTATAAGCATCATATAAAGATCAGGTTAAAACCAATGCATAACCAAGGTAGAAAATGAGCAGGCACTTCTAGGAACCCAACTTCCAAGCAGACTTTTTCAGTTAAAAAGTATTTATTTATTGAGGAGCACTAGGACACAACCTAACGCGTTTCGTATCAACAGGATACTTACAGGATACTTACTCATAGGCAATCAGAAACAGAATCCAGGAAATGGGATTGGGGAATATTGAAAAAAATGTAAAAAAGGTCCCTTTCTATTGGATACTAAGAGAGAAATTTGTTAATGGCCACTATTTGCTTGGAATTGTGAATAGAGTTCATGGTATCCTGACCGGTGCATCTAGTGACAAAAGAAATGTCCATTCAAATACTGCTCGAAAGTGGAATCCATAATGTGTGGGAGAATGGGGCATTAACATTAATGGGCTTATTTATCAAAAAAGTTTTTTTTCTACTTCGAATAAACACACAATTTAAAAAAACCTCAAATGTTTGCTTAGGAAAAAATCTGAATATACAAGTTGAATACAATTGTGGAAAAACTTGAAAACCTCGAATTTTTCAAGCTTAAAAAATCTTAAAAAACTCGAGTTTAAGAAACGGCTTGACTTTTTCCTAGGACAACTCCCACTGAATTCCATGTGAACTACAATCTTTTAGAGTTTTACATTTAAGTTTTTCAAGTTTTTTGTGCTAAATAAATATCAAACGTTAGAGCTTTCAAAAATATAATTCGAAATTGTGAGCTTTGTGCAAGAAAATTTTGAATCATGGCAAAAAGTTGAATTTGTACATTGATAAATCACCCCCTAAATATAAAACACAAATATCCAGATGTAACAGAAAGTACAAATGTCTGGAGAGTGTAAAAAATGGGCATTCGCTATGCTCGCTTTTCCATAGGATGTCCAAAGGCATGTTCCATTTATAAACAATTAGAATCAAACAATTAACCTTCTTGTATCACATGTTCTATTGTCATGATATTAATTAAATCGTCTTTAAAGGGATGATGTTAATAGTGTTGCTCCAGTAGAATTCTTCACTGAAATCTGTTTTTTAAAAGAGCAAACAGATTTTTGTATAATTAATTTTGAAATATGGCATGGGGCTAGACATTGTGTCCATTTCCCAGGTGCCCCCAAACCATGTGACTTGTGCTCTGATAAACTTCAGTCACTCTTTACTGCTACACTGCAAGTTGAAGGGATATCAACCCCCTCCCTTCCCAGCAGCCTCATCAGAACAATGGGCAGCTAACTAGATGTCACCTCTGCTGAAGGATTTGTTTGCATTGCTAAAAACCCTGCTTGACTAACCCTAGGGAGCATGGCTTGGGTCATGTTGAAATACAATGAAAAGGACAGAAACAATAGCTGTATCAAAGCATCCTGAAGTGCTGGCTCCTTTTCAAAGCTCTGAATCAATGCACTGAGATGGCTGCCTCCACACCAATATAACAGCTAAAAAAATACATTTGATAGTTGAAGAATAACATTTTAAATTGTAGAGTGAATTATTTGCAATGTAAACAGTGTCATTTAAAAATAAAAACAAAACGGAAAAATCATGACAGAATCCCTTTAACAATTCTTTAACAAGTATTATGTCCCCTAAGATTTGGTCAGATCTCATTATGGTTTTCATTGGTTGCCAATTTAGTCAATTTCCTTAGTACAGTACATAATCAGGTTTGATGCCCAACATTGTTTTTGTCTGGTTATCATGATAGATTTGAGTGGCCATATTTTCCAACAAATCATGTATGTACAACTGAGCTAAAGCAGTTTATGTGTGAAAGAAACTGTAGCCACTGCCGATCTCAATGACTTTAACTGCTTGATTTACCTGATAACATAGTCTGGAGACCTTTGTGTATTGCAAAGTACCCATTATGATACTGGCACAGCTACATCAGGAGGCATTTGCCAACTTTACTTATGATCTATAAAGAGAGATGCCATAACATTAAAGGGGTTGTTCACCTTTGAGTTAACTTTTAGCATGATGTGGAGAGTGATATTCTGAGACAAATTGCAATTGGTTTTCATTTTTGACTATTTGTTATTTAGCTTTTTATTCAGCAGCTCTCCAGTTTGCAATTTTCAATCTGGTTGTAAGGGTCCAAATTACCCTAGCAACCATACACTGATTTGAATAAGAGACTGGAATATGAATAGGAGAGCACCTGGACAGAAAGAAGAAGAATAGAAAGTAGCAATAACAATACATGTGTAGCCTTACAGAGCATTAATGTTTAGAGGGGTCAGTGACCACAGTTTGAAAGCTGAAAAGAGTCAGAAGAAGAAGGCAAATAATTCAAAAACTAAAAAAGAAAACATTAAATCTGACTGGAAAGTTGCTTAGAATTGGCCATTCTATATCATACTAAGGGGCAGATGTATCAAGGGTCGAAGTGAATTCAAGGGAATTTTCGAAGTAAAAAAATTAGAAATTCAAAGTAATTTTTTGGATCCTTCGACCATCGAATAGGCTACTACGACTTTGACTTCAAATTCGATTTCAAGTAAAAATATTTTGACTATTCGATAATCGAAGTACTGTCTCTCCAAAAAACTTCGAACTTCAATACTTCGCCAAATTAAACCTGCTGAAGTGCTATGTGGGACCTTCTAGAGCATTTTTCTAAGTTTTTTGAAGTCGAAGAATTTCATTGTTCGACCGAACAATTTTACTTCGACCGCAAATGGCCAAATTCTATTTAAAAAAACTTTGACTTCGATATTCGAAGTCGAAGTATTCAAATTCGATTGTCGAATTTCGAAGCTTTTTCTACTTCGAAATTCGACCCTTGACAAATCTGCCCCTAAAAGTTAAAAGGTGAATCACCATAGGTAGTGATGGGCGAATCTGTTACCGAAAAATTCGCAAAATGGCAAAACGCATTAAAGGAAAACTATACCCCCAAAATGAATACTTAAGCAACAGATAGTTTATATCAAATTGAGTGACATATTAAAGAATCTTACCAAACTGGAATATATATTTACATAAATATTGCCCTTTTACAACTCTTGCCTTGAACCACCATTTCGTGACTGTATCTGTGCTGCCTCAGAGATCACCTGACCAGAAATACTACAACACTTACTGAAACAGGAAGAAGTGAGGAAGCAAAAGACACAACTCTGTCTGTTAATTGGCTCATGTGACCTTACATGTGGTTTGTATGTGTGCACAGTGAATCTTACGATCTCAGGGGGCTGCCCTTATTTTTTAAAATGGCAATTTTCTATTTATGATTACCCAATGGCACATACTACTAAAAAAGTATATTATTATGATAATGGTTCATTTACATGTAGCAGGGTTTTACACATGAGCTGTATCTTTTAATAGAGACCTACATTGTTTTCGGGGTATAGTTTTCGTTTAAAGTCAACGGGCATCAAAATAATTATTTAATACTAGACATTAAGCCCGTTAAATTAACGGGCGCTAGAACATATGTAGCCAGAGACGGTCCGTGGGGCACATGCGCAGTAGCGCAATCCCACGGACACAGGGACTGGACGCAGAGACACTTAGGGGCAAATTCACTAAAATCCGAACTTCCCCCGCACTTCACCGCACTTCGCCGCACTTCGCCAGGCGTAGTTTCGCCAGCGCTTCGCAAATTCACTAAAATCCGAAGTTGCGCACAGGGGTAGCGTAAGGTTGCGGAGTTGCTCTATCGTTGTGTCGCTATATAAAGCGAAGTTGGGCTAGCGAAGGCTAATTTGCATACGGCGCGAAATTCAAATTTCAATGGAGGAACACGTATATCTGCACTACAAATGCCTAGAAAACCTTCAAATATGCAAATAAAAATTTTATTTTTCCCTACACATGTGCCCACTATCTAGGTAAGTTGCCATGAGTCAGGAAATGTAGGGGGGAGGAAGGGGAGCCCCAAAAAATGTTCGATCTTTTTCAGCCTATCAGCCATCATGTAGAAAACACGCCAGCGTTTTTTGGGACTTTTTTTTAAACAATCCCTATCTACTCTATTGCGCTTCGCCAGGTCTGAGGTGGCGAAGGAAGTCTAGCGTAAAAGGTAGCGTTCAGTACACTGCGCAAGTTAGTGAATTTGCGTAGTTTCGTCGCTAGTGAAGATTCGCCTGGCGTAAGGTTGCGAAGTAACACTAGCGAAACTACGCCAGCGTTCGTTAGTGAATTTGCGCAGTAGCGAAAATGCCAAACGCTAGCGAACTAACGCTAGCGTTCGGCGCTTCGCGTCTTAGTGAATTTGCCCCTTAAACTTTATTATATAGGGTTCATGGGAGTCCAAATGATTTTGACACATGTCAATTTTTATGCACACAGCAATTGTGACGCACGTCAATTTTTTCGCCGGCAAATTTACGCCGCAGTTTCACGGATGTATTTGCTGTCGGCGGGACATGGAAATTTTATGCAAATTTGTGCCTTGAGAATTTATTCGCCCATCACTAACCATAGGTATTTTGCTATACTGAATACAGCTGGGCAATTTTATTCTATAAGGTAATGTACTATTTTTATTGGATGACAAACTATTGCTGATCCGTTAAACCTTTGTTAGAACCCTGACCCCCAAAAACAAATACATTGGTAGTAGCATCACAACAGGTCAAAAGCAACTTAAACACATATACAACACATATATTTCCTGTAATGAGACAATTAACATTCTCATCTTACTGTATATGCAACAAAAGATCTGATATCAAATGATGTTGCTTTTCAGAGAATCAGAGGCAAATGTGATGAGATTTAATCAACGTATAATCCTTTAATTAAATAAGGCCTTTTCAACTAGTCATTTGATATTAATTACCGTTTAAGCTTATTCTTTTGCAAAGGTCTCATTGTATAAATTAGAACATACAGTATGTGCAGTACATAAGAATTGGTAATTATTAGGGGGAAAACAATACCATGCATTGTCAATCTCTCCCACTCTCACTTAACATAATTTTAACATGACTAAAATTGTTTTAAGTAAACAGACTCATGGGGATTTAAAAGATTCTTTGAAATAACAAGCAGCGGCATAGTACATTTTAGGGTGTGATCAGTGTTAATCTCAGTGAATAAATAATCACTTAGTTATATGTAAACTTTATAAGAATTAATCTAGTTAAAAAAAAGAACATCAAGTACAATTAAAAGACAGTTTCAATGCAGCAGTTAACAAGTAAAATGAATTATAATCTCCCTGAAAACAAATCCAGAAAGCACATAACACAACCTGTTCTACTTCGAGTCATTTATTTTCTAACCACAATTGAGAAGTTTACTAAAAAAGTACCAAAGAAATGATGATTATTAATATTGTTTTATAAAATGGCAACATATTTTGTGGCACTATACAATAAAGGGCCCATTTACTTAGCTCGCGTGAAGGAATAGAATAAAATAAAACTTCGAATTTTGAATGTTTTTTTTTGGCTACTTCAACCATCGAATTGGCTACTTCGACTTCGACTTCAAATTGAATGATTCGTACTAAAGATTGTTCGAATATTCGACCATTCGATAATCGAAGTACTGTCTCTTTAAAAAAAACTTCGACCCCCTACTTCACCACCTAAAACCTACCGAGGTGCAATGTTAGCCTATGGGGAAGGTCCCCATAGGCTTTCTAATGTTTTTTTGGTCGAAGAAAAATCGTTCGATCAATGGATTAAAATCGATTTTTCGTTCGAACGAACTAACTATTTGCGGTAAATCATTCACCTTCGATATTTGAAGTCGAAGGATTTACATTCGGCAGTCGAATATCGAGGGTTAATATCGTTCGAACAATTTTTCCTTCGATCGTTCGAACGAACTAACAAATTGCGGTAAATCCTTCGACTTCGATATTCGAAGTCGAAGGATTTAAATTCGATGGTCGAATAGTAAATGTGTCCCATAGAGCCCCATTTATCAAAATCCAAATTTATCTCAGTATTTTCTGAAAAGAACCAAATCTGTATTGGGTTTTTCTCCTTATTTATTAATATACTTTCTGGAAATATTTGTTTGCGGGGAAAAAACATGAAAAGAATGAGAAAAAAACTAATCACACAAATTTTTCAGATTTTCCACCCGAAAACGGTTAACAGAGTGTAAAATGTTAACACATAAAGGTATTGTGAATGTTTGCAACTTGCCCATTAGTATTACACTGCATTGCTGTCCAATATGACTTCTACACAACTTCAGATTTGACCAATTATAAGTAATTTTGACATCCTTTGATCAGTGATGGGCGAATTTGTCGCTTTTGCTTTGCAAAAAAATGTGCGAATTTCAAGTGAAATTCGCAAAATGTCAGAAAATTCATGAAACAACACAGGTGTCTCGTTTTGGATGCCGGCATCCTTTTGGAATTTTCGCGGCAGTTTCGCAATTTATTCGGGGGCGGCGAAATGCGGGAATTCGCAGTGAATTCGCATCTGGCGAATAAATTTGCCCATCACTACCTCTGATCAAAATAACACTGAATTTGTTTGCCTGCTAACTCACGTCTGTCACATTATTTCCGGTGAGAGAACGAAGAATTTCTTTTGGCCAAAGTGAAACAAGTCATCCATATTTCTACTGTCGATAATTTCATTGAAGTCATGGAAATGCAATTGAAATAATGGAATTTCAGTTAAATTTGACTATATTAATTACAACTATTCTGAAATCCTTACAAACTATGGCTAAACCTTTTTGACACTTTACAAATGGGCAATTCTGATATCAAAAAAAAAAAAAACGGTAAAGAGTATTGAAATAGCAAACATTACTACATCAATTTTCTTTAGTACAACGCTTAAGCACAGTGGTTTCCATTGTCTTCAAAGTTTTATTCTCACCTTAATTATAGATTTATTTAAAGAATGGCTAGAGCTTTTTTATACCTAGAATGGCAATTTTTAAAAAATATTCATGATTAATTCATTCCATTGGTTCCTATACTTTCTTTCATTAGCCTTTTCATTAAAATTATCGTTTTTTCCAAAAGGCTAAATAATATGTTGTATTGTTTGTTTCAAGTATGGTTTTCCTCATATACAGCTAATTTATCACAAGATATCATTTGAAACATATACTATTAAAGGGGTTGTTCACCTTTAAGTTAACTTTTAGTATATTATAGAATGGCTAATTCTAAGCAACTTTTCAATTGGACTCAATTTTTTCTGTTTTATAGTTTTTCAATTATTTGCCTTTTTCTTCTGACTCTTTCCAGCTTTTAAGTGGGAGTCACTAACCCCATCCAAAGAACAAATGTACTGTAAGGCTACAGATTTTTTGTTATTTTTCAGGCCCTCTCCTATTCATATTCCAGTCTCTTAAGATGGCCATAGATGTTGAGATTTTTAAAAGATCAGATCCTCATCATGAGACCACGATTTTCTCAGAACGATCGTACGATCGTACGAATTGACCATCAACTTAAAAGACCAATTTGGCAGGAAAACAAAGGGGAGCTGCCTGCTTGGCCCTGCAAACATAGATAGATTGCACTGGGATCGACAAAGATTTTTTTACCTGGCCGATCAATTTCCTGACAGATGTCGGCCGAAAAATCGTAAAATGTACGATCGTTCGAATCCCTTAACCGCACGATAATTTCGAAGGATTGTCAGACTTCCCTAAAATCGGTCGTTCGGCAAGAAAAATAGTCGCGTCTATGGGGAGCTTTAGTCAAGTAAATATATGTTTGCTAAGATAATTTGGACCCTAGCAACCAGAATGTTGAAACGGCAAACTGGAGAGCAGCTGAACGAAAAGCTAAAGTAAATTTGCCCCAAGGACTAAACTGAAATCAGCAAGGAGGACAAAAGCATAACTAAAAAGTGTCATTTTATAATACATAAGAAAAGCCAGAGATTTTTAGGAAGTAAGACACTGCACACAGAAACTGTAGATTATAATATAGTTCTATAATATACCCACTACTACATTTTTAAAGTGGTGGTTCACTTCCAAGTTAACTTTTAGTATATTGTAGAATGGCCAATTCTAAGAAACCTTTCCATTCTTCTTCATTATTTATTTTTCATAGTTTTTTAATGTTTTGCCATTTTTTTCTGTTTCTTTCCAGCTTTCAAATGGGGGTCACTGATAGGGATGTAGCGAACTGTTCGCCGGCGAACTAGTTCGCGCGAACTTCGACTGTTCGCGTCCGCCGCAAGTTCGCGAACGTCGCGCGACGTTCGCCAATAGGCGTTCGCGTCAAAATCATTCGACCATTCGATCGCTAAAATCGAACGATTTTCGTTCGATTCGAACGAAAATCGTTCGATCGAACGATTAAAATCCTTCGATCGTTCGAATCGAACGATTTTCGGATGTTCGAAGTTCGCGAACAGTTCGCGAACTGTTCGCATTTTTTGCCGGTGTTCGCGAACGGCGTTCGCGAACACATACTCGGCGGTTCGCTACATCCCTAGTCACTGACCCTAAAAACAAATGCTCTGTAAGGCTACAAATTTACGGTTATTGATACTATTTATTACTCATCTTTTTATTCAGTCCCTATCCCTTTGATACTCCAGTATATAAATAATAAAAAATGAAAACCCATTGCAAATTGTCTCAGAATATCATTCTCTACATCATACTAAAAGTTAACTCAAAGGTGAACAACCCCTTTAAAGCTATTAGTAGTCATCTCAGAGTTATGTGACCTGTATAAAAACTCTCGGTCTATGACCTTGTGCTTTTATATGGTCATATATATAACTCCTCCATGACTTATAATATCTTTATAAATTACAGTAGGGGGTACATTATGCACTATAAAAACTATGCAGTCATCGGAGCTTAGTGATGTCATGTCTGTCACATGACTTACTGAAACTTGTGTATTATAATAAATAAAGTACCCCCTGTTGAAAAAGATGGCCTGTTTTTATACAGTAACTTTTTTTATATATAATATATGTATAATAATGTTTTAAATGTACTCCTTGATTATGATGCAAAACGTTTATCTTGTACTTGTATCTGAGGTTTTACGATAGCATTGTAATCCAGAAGAGTGTGGCTCTTTTATTTCTGTGTCCAAATAAATACCCAACACCTCCAATGAAGGAATCAAAAGTGAGCGAATTCACACCTACTAAAGATAATAGATAGTTAGATAGATAGATAGATAGATAGATAGATAGATAGATAGATAGATAGATAGATAGATAGAGCCGGAGGATAATTAATTGCACATAACACCAATGATACCTAAATAGTGGTGGGAAGATCAGCACATTACTGATATTTTACTTAAAGCAAATGTTCAGTGTACAAAATAAAAACTGGGGAAATAGATAGGCTGTGCAAAATAAAAAATGTTTCTAATATAGTTAGTTAGCCACAAATGTAATGTATAAAGGCTGGAGTGATTTGATGTATAACAAGTCAGCCAGAACACTACTTCCTGCTTTTCAGCTCTCTTGGTTTACACTGACTGGTTACCCTGGTTACCAGACAGTAACCAATCAGAGACTTGAGGGGGGCCACATGCGTCATATCTGTTGCTTTTGAATCTGAGCTGAATGCTGAGGATCAATTACAAACTCACTGAACAGAAATGTACCATGTGGCCCCCCTTCAAGTCGCTGACTAACTCAGAGTTATAGATCTGAAAAGCAGGAAGTTGGAAGAGTAGCAACACATTATCCATTAAAAATAAAGACTGCAATGGTTTGGCTAGGAAAGTTATCTGCTGTAAATATATACTGAAACTACAGCTACTTAGCACTACACCTAGTTTTAGCTACATGCATCACATTCCAGGGAATGAGCAGCTTAATTCATAAGGTGTTTGTCAAATAGACAGGAAATTCCCTGTAGCCATTATTATAGTTAGTCATCATTCAAGTGCATATAAACTGGCTACATAACAGTATTTGTATAATAGTTCTGTTTAAATTTATATTTTTCTACTTATTTGTATTTTTCCAACATATTAGTTGTTCATTTGTTTATATAAAGCACATTAAGCAATTTTTTTTATTAAAGAGCAAGCATTCAAAGAATTAAAAACACACTATTCTTTATTCTTTGCAACAAATGTCTCAAAGAAAGCCTATCAGTTAAAATGATGAATTTTAACCTTTTCCAATTATTTCAGAGAAGAAGCAATTTATATTCTTCAGGCTCCTGACTGCTTGCTTTCCATACCGATGCAGCATTTCTACTTTTAAAAGATCTTGTAAAGGTCTCGTACACTGTTCAAGGACATTTGTAAACTGATTTGGGTGTAAATTGTGTTGTTTAAGCAATTCGCTACATTCTGGTTTGTTACAATATTCAGTTAAACAAAATGTAGGTGGAAACATAAGTGGAAATTTCTGTGTATAAAGTTTGAAACTGTGAAACCATTGTTTCTGTTTGTAGAATTATAACAATCAAAGTTGGGTTTTTCCAACTCCTGTAAGCACTAATTACATACTAAATCGGATAATATTCCCCTATAGCATATATAAATAATCATATGCATTTATATTTTAAATACATCCATTCTCTGCAAGAGTCCTATAATATGTACTTTATTTAGTTCAAATCACTGAAAGATGGAAATTCCAACAAGCAAAAATAATTCTTCAGTTTTGTGAATGGGTGATTTGTAAATTGTATTCTTCTCCTTAATCACTGCTAAAAGATTAGCAGGGAAGGGTTGCCAAATATGATTTGTATTCTTAACTCTGGAAAAGTATTTATTTTATTCTCACCTTTAGTACCTTTAGTACTTAAATAGTACTCATTTCCTTCCAGCTTTGAAAGCAGTTACTGTGAAGGTAAGGTAAAGGGTTTTAATTAATTTGTTTTTCTCTGCCATTGACAAAGTATACAAGATAGAACAGATACAATCCCTAAATTATTTGTTACATTTATAGTAATTGTTTATATTTAAGCAAGTGTCTCTTGGATTGGGACTGCAAAATAAAGCAAAAAAAGTAGTGTAAGGATTTTGCATCTGCCTGTGTGTGATTAGAAGTGTAAGTAAATGACTGAAGCAGAATTCTCTAGTTAATTTAGCAGTTAGTAATACAAGCCTTACACCCACTGAGCTTTAGATCCATGTTCACAATAGTCATCTGCATCTACATTAACAAGCCATGTTATGATTTTGACCCAACACATGTGGGTTATTTATCAAAGTCCGAATTTAACTCGAAATTTTTCTACAAACTACGATCAAATCCGCTCTGGTTTTTCATGCTTATTTATTATTACATTTTCTCGAAAAATGTGCAGGAAAAATCTGTCTTTTTCGTTCGGTTTTCTCGATTTTTCCATAAATTTCACCGGAAACCTACGAAAACTGCGGGGTATTGCCCGGAACCCAGCGCACATCAAAAAATTATTCTTATATGCATTGACTTATATGCAACCTCTACAGGTCTGAGATTCTGACTTTTCCATCCTCGGGGTTTATAAAATTCTGAAAAATTTGTGATCTTTTAAAAGTCAGATTTGAAAAAAAAAATCACAATTTTTTTGTGATTTTTGCATTTGGAGTTTAGTAAATAACCCCCTTAGAGAAGCAGGGTTAAGAAATTTGAGAGGACTAAAAGAAGAAGCCATGGTAATTACAGTAAAGAGAGACGTTGCTTTATTTAGTATAACTACACTAAACCAGTGAAAGATAACTGCTGATTCTGGCGAGTTACTGAACTAGTGTAAACTTGTATGCAAATTCCCTCCTATTTCTCAGATGTAATGAAAATGAGACATTGTATTGCTAAAATGCTGTTAAATGACTTGTAGTATTTATAAAGATTAAAGAACTAATGACCAATTCACAAATAGTAACAAAAAGGAGCTTTTAGCAAATTCTTATCACCATTTTTATAAAGACACCAAAAAGAATTAGTGTTTTGTCTTTTTTTACACTTTTTTCTAAATGACAGTTTTCATTATGTTATATTTTTAACAATATGTATCTTGGATTTTACAGAGATTGTACAGTACATACACTACAGTATGTCCAGTTTTATGAGGGGCCAGTTAATCTCTCTGTATGTTTTTGAGTTTAGTGTATTTACCAAAATATATGTCACATTAGTAAAAATGGATTTCCCTATGGCCTACCATTCCCTTGTATAGCTACAATTTTTTGTATGAACTTGCCATTGAATATAACACTCAGTGGAAAAAACAACACCTACAGTATATGTATAAGATTTATTTTTCAGAAAACTTGGGAACTGGGGGTCTCTGGATAATGGATTTTTGGATCAACTTGGTCTGATAAAAAAATCCTTTAAACATTAAACCCAATATGTTTGTTT
Source organism: Xenopus laevis (assembly GCF_017654675.1). Classification (NCBI taxonomy): domain Eukaryota; kingdom Metazoa; phylum Chordata; class Amphibia; order Anura; family Pipidae; genus Xenopus; species Xenopus laevis. The sequence goes on along the minus strand of NC_054373.1, from coordinate 137,281,632 downwards.
TGCCACCAATATTGCTTCATGCAGTTTAATACAAGCTACTGCTTTATTTTTATAGAGAAAAAATTAATTATTTTGAAGCAATTTAATTGTTTGCTTAAAATGGGCTGTATGGGAGATGAACTTTTTGGATAATGGTTTCCATATAAGGGATCCCATACATGTATTAGACTGCAAAATGAATCATGTAAAGGGCACATACTTCTTTTACTAACATTGCCATGATCAGAGTAGTAGGTTTTCCTATACAGAGTTTCAATAATTATGCTGTTTCATATTAACAGGTCCAGAACACTACTTTGGTAGCAAACATCGTGCCCCCGTAGTCTAATGTATTTATGAGGAAACTTGAACAGGAATATTATTCAGATATTTTGATGACTGCTTTTGGTTTGGGACTGGGAGGAGAATTTGTTGAGGTTTCAGACATAACTTAATTCACTATTAAGTTCACTACACATTATTTTACAGAATAGACTTGATGTGAAGGTTTTTTTGTACTGGTCATAGCATAATTTCTTGTCTGTGAACTAAGCATCCACATTTTTTTCATTCATCTGAAATAAATTCTATCCTGTTTAGTCAAATGACTAGTATCATACTAATTGTGAGTGATTCTGAGGTTTTACCTAAATATATGGAAGAGCTCAAATAATTCTTTAGAGGTAATAAAGTAAAAGGATTTTTGGAAAGCAAAACAGGAGGTTTAGAAAATAAATGTGTACTGATCTCCTTCCAGGTAATTCAATCCCAAAAAAGGAGGATATTCCATTTAAACATCCAAATTACTTGTAGTGCCCTTCTACTAAAGAAAATAGCTTCAAATATGGTATGTTGTTTAGGATCTGTATGTTTATAATCATGATCATAATCATCATATTTTATTTATGCACTAGCAAGTAGTGATGGGCGAAAAAATTCAGCAGGCGCAAATTTGTGAAGAATTTCCACATTTTGCTGCCAGCTAATTAATTTGTGAAACTGCAGCTAAAATTCGCTGGTGAAAAATCCGCCGTGGTGAAAAAATTTGGGCACACTTCAGAATAGCGCAACCAATACAATAAGAGGGTAGTATTTTACATAAACAAAAGCTATATAAGACCATAGGGATCATGAGGGTAAAACTAAACACATTATATACTTTTTGATTTATATGAGCACATTGGATATCATTGGTGACCATAGTTGTTATCAGCTTCTTTCTGCTCTTGTGTCTCATGAGAGGTCCTGTAAAGTTGAGGCTTTCTGGCATTGACACATATGGTTTATCTTAAGTAAAGAAAAGGTTACATGACGTTTATTGAGAGATTAACTGGTGGTATTATGATTAATGTGCCTTGAGTATAGGTTTTTTGTTGCTCATATTGTATGAGACACATTTGTTGTGCTGTAATCTGTTTAGATTAATTTCTTTATTTGTAAATAGTGTGACAACAGGTTGTCATAGTTACAGCCTTCTGCAGACTTCCAGGCAGCATTACCATCATGCCACACAACCATTAGGAATATACTTGACTCTTATTCCAAAAGGGTGGTATTAGATAATTAGAAACTTACATATTATTGCTCATTTTGTCTTAAAACTGCTATATCATCTCCTTGCATAAGAAAGTCCCATGTCTGTGATGTTTCAGAAGATATTAATGAGTCCAGATGGAATGCTGAAAAAGCTCAACAGATTGATTCGTTCATTGACTAACGTGAACCAAATTACATAGTGTGGAACAAGAAAACAAGTGATGAAGGTAAATAAAGTGGAACATACACTCCTAGCTAATAAAGTGGAGCATACACTCCTAGCTAATACAGTGGAGCATACACTCCTAGCTAATACATTAATGCAAGTACTTGACTATGCATTTCAGTTCTGTTGTTCCCTTCAGTTTTTTTAACTACACGAATGTATTGAATTTATTCTGCCAATAAACTGTCCTTTTGTCGCTGTTGTTGCACACTGGACATATGCTGTGCTTGTTTTTTGTGGATTTTTTGTAGTGTTAAAGTAATATCCTTCCCATTATGTATTGATAAAGAAAGCAGGTTCACCATTTGCAGTATTAACTTTTATAATATACTGTGGAGATAAACTGCAAAAGTCTTAAACGATAGAAAAAAATCTCTTTTCTGTTGCTGAGGTGCTAGTTTCTGAGTGTATTAAAATGTGCCTCCAGCTGCTACCGTTGCAGAACTGCTATCGTCATTGCAAGTGCGTCACAAATCTGGCATCAGAGTGAGCACACTAGGATTATATTAGTGCTGTTCTGGGAACATGCAGAGGTTGTCAACACTATATTTTGGTGTTAAAACCACCCACCGACACCAATGCCTTCTCCTGATTGTAAGTTATATCTGAGCCTTGTCTTGTGTGCGTGAGCTCCCTGGATTCCTGCTTTTAAACTTGTAACCTCTTTCTGAGTTTCTGTGCCCTGTGCCTGGAATAAAATTTTTATTCTGATTGAACCCTTTGTTACCATGACTTTGTCTGCATTATCTGTTCTAGTTTTATTTAACTTTGTACTTTGGATATATGCCATCTAAAAGTGAGCACTATGCAAGCGTCCTAATAGCACACAGCAATAATATATGCAATGTGACTCACTTCAGACATTTACTAGGGCAAAATCACCACAATAAATTATATCAAAAACATTTTTGTACATATTAACAAAGTCATTTCATCACAACATGCGACACTGCAGTGTCTTCCCTCTGTCCGTATACTTCATGTCAGACACTCCCGACTGACACATTTTGCGCCATTGGGCTTCACATTGCAGTTATTATAGATTATTTGCTGCTTGTATTATGTGCTCTGCCTAGTGCCTCTGCTAGCCTTGCCTATCTTACCTGTATTGCCTTTCACCGGCCTTGCTTGTACATTGACAAAGTCTGTTATGCCTGCTTCAGTTTTGCCTGTTATATCTGTTCCCCATTACTTGCTCCCTCCTAAGTCTCCCACAGCATTCCCACTTCATTTGCAATTCACTTTAACAAAGTCTATAAAGCAAAACCGGTATTGTAGACAAAGCAGAGAGGAACAGGCAACAAACAAGGTAGATCTAAGGTTCAGAGAAATTACTGAATAAGAACTTCTTTTTCAAAGGGTAAATTCAGTGACATTGCAATGTAATGTTGCAACATGCAGTGCAATGATTATAAGAGTGAAAGTAAGTTAAAGCCAATAGTACCTGTACAGCCTTGTCCCCGTTTGTGAAAAATACTGACTTATTAATCTTCAAAATGCCTTTGAGATACCAGAAAGCACCAGAGCTCTATATACTGTAAATGAAATGGATACCCACACCAGTGGTAGTGTTTTAAATGTTCAATAAAGGGCAACCTTACATGTCATGCAATTTCTACCACTGTTAACTTGAGGATAATAATGATACAGAACTAGGCTGTCACTACTGAGCCTGTCGTACATCGATTCTCATAATATAAATAATACAGGTATGGGATCAGTTATCTGAAAACCATGATCCAGAAAGCGCCGAATTATTGGAAGGCCATCTCCCATAGACTCTATTTTAAGCAAATAATTCCAGTTCCTTTTTCACAATAATAATAAAAGAGTACACAATACTTTACCTAAACTAAGAAATAATTAATACTTATTGAAGGCAAAACAATATTATTGGGTTTGATTCATGGTTCAATTATTTTTTAGTTGACAAAACATGGAGATCCAAATTACAGAAAGATCCCTTATCCAGAAAAAGCCAGGTCCCAAGCATTCAAGATAAGAGGTCCCATACCTGTATGAAGAGAAATACACAGTACACATACTGTATCACACTTTCTATTTTGTAGTTGCATTCCTGCCTTTCACCCCAACAATTGCTGTGCTGTATTAATTGTAGCCTTAATACTTAATAACCTGACTTTCCTACACATATTGCTGTCATTGTCCTATATTATATTACCATATTTCATTATGCTATATTATAGTTTAACTGAATTAAAATGCATTTAGGACCAAGGTAACTTAAATATATAATATATGCTGGTTTTACATGTAACATTTTAAATAAATTAACAGATAAGATATATAAAACCTTTATTGGGTAACAGAGTGTACTGTATGTCTTTTTGAGCAGTGTATCCTGTTTCTAAAAGCACCCTGAATAGCCCAATTGATTTTTTTCCAGGCATCTTTTCTACTCACACCAAAATGATATGTGTTCTTACAATACTGATCTAATAACCAGTAGAGGAGTACCATGTTAGCCTGCAGAAAATGTAATTTGTCAAGAGAAAACCAATAAATGGCTGTGTAAAGATGATACTTTTATTGACTCTATGATGTTATTAGATAAGAGGTTTCAGAAGCACTTTAGTCCCTTCTTCAGGTTGAAAAAAAATATATATGTATACATATATACTGTATAAGTGTATGAAAACCCATGTACTTTTATGAGTTATTATGTAAGGTAAACTAGTTGTAAACTTGTATAACTCGCATTACAAATTCAAGACTAATACTGTGAATACATAGGGACAGATTTATCGAGGGTTGAATTTCAAAGTTAAAAAACTTCGAAATTCGATATAGAATAGGCCAAATTCGATAATCGAACTTTTCTTTTTGAATTTTTTTGTCCGTTTTCGGTAGAAGTAAAATCGTTCGACCATTCGTTGAAATCGTTCGAATCGAACGTTTTGACCGATTTAATCGATTGATCAAACGATTTTCAAAAAAAATCCTTTTAAAAACTTAGCCAGATTTTGGCTATAGGTTCTAGGAGGTCCCCATAGGCTAACAAAGCAATTCGGCAGGTTTAAGGTGGCGAAGTGTTGAAGTCTAAGTTTTTTAAAGAGGCAGTAATTTGATTTTCAAATGGTCGAATATTAGTATTTTCTATTCGAATCAAAGTCGAATTTGGCCTATTTGATGGTTGAAGTACCTAAAAATACTTCGAAATTTGAAGTTTTTTAAATCGAAAATTCACTTCAACCCTTAGTAAATGTGCACCATAATGTTACAATAACTAAATAATTAAAATCACATTTTATTGAGATACATTTTAGTGTTTACTTTATATCTTTAGTAATTAAGTTAAATGTATAAAGTTCCCCAAAGTTATAGAAGGGAATATTGTGCTCACCACTAACTTTCAAAAACATTAAGCGGGGGTGTAATGGTTGTGACCACAAAATTCACACAAATACAAGAGTCCTCTGCACTTAGCCCATTGTCAATATATTAAGGACATTGAAACATTTTGTGCCTTAAAGGGATCCTGTCATCGGAAAACATGTTTTTTTCAAAACGCATCAGTTAATAGTGCTACTCCAGCAGAATTCTGCACTGAAGTCCATTTCTCAAAAGAGCAAACAGATTTTTTTTATATTCAATTTTGAAATCTGACATGGGGCTAGACATTTTGTCAATTTCCCAGCTGCCGCTGGTCATGTGGACCCCATATTTTGTAGGGATGCACCGAATCCACTATTTTGGATTTGGCCGAACCCCCAAATCCTTTGCGAAAGATTTGGCCGAATACTGAACCGAATTGGAATCCTAATTTGCATATGCTAATTAGGGGTGGTAAGGGGAAAACATTTTTTACTTCCTTGTTTTGTGACAAAAAGTGATGCGATTTCCCTCCCTGCCCATAATTTGCATTTGCATATGCAAATTAGGATTCGGATTTGGTTCGGCTGGGCAGAAAGAATCCGAATCCTGCTGAAAAAGGTCGAATCCTGAACCGAATCCTGGATTCGGTGCATCCCTAATATTTTTATGAAAATAGTTTATTTACATCAAGCAGGGTTTTACTGCTGAGCTGTTATATTTTTATAGAGACCAACATTGTTCATGGGTATAGTTTTCCTTTAATCTTCAATGTTTGCAGAATATCTGAGAGACTATTATATGTGCATTATTTTTTTAAATAGATAACACTTCATTGGTTATTACGCTTTAAGGTCGAAAAAACTGCTTAGAAAGGAAGCATGGAATTGTCAGTATTTATATACAAGAATTTCCTCAATATGTGTCAAGAAAACAAGAAGCTGATCTAAGAAGCTAAAAAATGCCATGCCTCACAGGAAACATAAAGTATTTCTCTCCCCACCAAATATTATTTCTTCAACTAAGCAGATAATTACTAGTGATGGCGAAATTTGTCCCCCGAAATTTGCGAAATGGCGAAAATTTTCCAAAATGCATTGAAGTCAACGGGTGTCAAAATTATTTGTTAATGTTAACGCCCGCGACAATGTTTATGGACCTCCAAATAATTTTGACGCGTGACAATATTTATGCGCACTACCAAATTTTTTTTACACAATTAGTCATTAAAATATCTACCTCTCAAAGACCAAACATGGAGTTGCTTCAAATTCCCTGTTTTTGTGATTAAAACAATAGACAATTTCAGTACAAGTCTTATTCATTGAACTCATGTGGAAAAGAGGGTATACTGCTCTTTTAAGTCTGTGCTATATAAGCTCAAGTTCAATAAACATATCACAAGCTGACATTGCTCATACTAAAAACAAGCTTTTAATCAAGCTAATATTTAGTTGCCCTGAATGAGTCTATTTCAAATTACTCTCTTTCACATTTTCAAATGTCACATTTTAAAATAGGCAAATGGTTTATGGTGAGTCACCCAAGTTGAATTTCTTAAAAATGTTTGTGCTTTAGACATTACAAGTATGACTTATTATTTCTATGCACATGTACAAAATTTAAGCAATATATGTTTTGGTGTCATTTATATTTTATTTTAAGCCCACAGGGTAAATTGCATGGAAAAGCATTGGTTATGCAAAACGTTTAGAAAATGAAACCTAGTCAATACAATGGCAACTGAAACAAATTAGAAAGTTTGCTGGCATTCAGCCTTTCTTTATTAATACAGATATCGGATCTGGTATCTGGAAACGTGTTTAATTATATAATATAAGATTTAAATATACCCCTTTGGATTAGTGATTTCTTTTTCACAGTGTCCTAAAAAGCATATAAACTAAAACTATTATTATTCAAAAATGACATATCAAAACAGTATAGAAAATGTGTATCACACAATGTATATTTATTGATTTGTTCTTATCAAATGAATATACCTTACACCATTCTTTGATGTAAAGTAAGGGCATGATTTGCATTCCACACTTGCAAAAGTGGATTTCATTAATTACCCTCAGCAAGCCAGAATGACTTTTTGCTTAAACTTGATAAAATGAATGATATTAATACTTGCATGTTCCTATGCACAGTGGACATGCAATCTCTATACATACCAACACAGGGAATGCATTATGTTTACAGAGGTAGCCCTTTTTAAATATGGTTATGACACTAAAATGGTATTATTTTGGTTGAATTATTGTGGTTTGTTCTGACAAAAAAAATTATTTTCGTTTTTTACAAATATTTTTATTTACAGAAGCAAGGAACGAGCATGGGAAGTAACGTAGCTCCCAGCTACGCAAATATTTTTGTTTCCATTATTGAACAGCAAGGTCTTTTCGAACAGGCATTTTCTAAACATTTTCTTAACATATTAAGAACTATCTTCATTATATAATGGACCATGTGTTTTTTACATGGCATGGTAGTGAGCAGGAACTGTTGGAAATGGGTGAATTGGTTAATACACTACACCCCACTTTGAAATTAACCCTACAATGCCATCTCCTTAGGATACATTTTCTTGATGTAACAGTAATTAAACTGAAGAGTACCTTAAGATCAGATTTATATAGGAAATCGAGATATAAAAATAATCTATTTGAAAAGGATTGTATCTAATGATGAATTATGTGACATAAGACTGAACGAAATGGCACAATGCTTTATGGAGCGGGGTTACAATAAGTCCCTGGTAGAATCACAGAGAGAGAAAGTGTTGACTGTTTGAAGGGAGGAACTACTTAAAAATAAAACACTGAATAAGAATGAGAGCAGGGTCCCTTTTGTTACTACTTACAACGCCATTGTGTATAAGCATTGGGAAATTTTATGAAAGGATGAGTTATTTGGCAGGTTATTTAATGAGCTACCGTTGTTCTCATACAAAAGATCATGTAATTTGGGTGATGTATTAATGAAGGCTTATCAGTTACAACCAGGAACTAGGCAACCAAAATTTTTTGGTAATCCAAGAGTGGGGACATTCCCGTGCTTGTCCTGTGGTTGTTGTAATGGTATTATTAAAGGTGATAGTTTTAATCACCCCTTCAAGGGCCATGTCATCAAGTTACAAGATGTTGCCACTTGTACTACTACAGGAGTCATTTATATGTTGAAATGCCCCTGCGGAAAAGCATATTTTGGCAAGGCTAAGCGGGAAATCAGAGTAAGGTTTGGAGACCATAAAAGAACAATTAATAATTGTGAAAAACAAAAATATGTATCTCCAGTCAGTAGCCATTTTCGGGTACAGGGCCAGACCAGTAACCAATTGAGATGGTTGGTCCTACAAGTAGTAATTGTGCACCCTAGAGGGAGTGACTACAATTGAATATTACTCCAGAAAGAAATTATGTAGATTCACAAATTAAATACAATGGCCCCTATGGGACTTAATGAACATCTGAATTATTACTGCTTCTTCTGAAAATGTAATGCCTTTTTCTGATGTAATTTTAGTGACGTATAATCAACCCCAGTGGGGTGCATACTGATTTTAAGTTATCCTATTTTCATTTCACAGTCACAAGTAAAGCCTTGTTTTTTCATGGAAGTACACAGACTGTTTCATCTTAATATTTGAACCACAAAGGGACATAATTGATTAAACACCTTTTAATTGCTACACAGGTATTGATGTAATATTGTATAATATTGCCTTTATACATATGTATATATATGCACTTTGTGATTCAATTAGAGGGGAGGAGGGATCCACCTCTTTATCTTAAAGGAGTTGTTCACCTTTGAGATAACTTTTAGTATCATGTTAAGAGTGATATTCAGAGATAATTTGTAATTGGTTTTCATTTTTTATTATTTGTCGTTTTTGAATTATTTAGCTTTTCATTCAGCAGCTCTCGAGTTTGCAATGTCAGCAATCTGGCTGCTAGGGTCCATATTACCCTAGCAACCATGCATGGATTCGAATAAGAGACTGGAATATGAATAGAAGATGACCGTACTAGAAAGATGAGAAATACAAATTAGCAATAACCATCAATGTGTAGCCTTACAAAGCATTTGCTTTTTATATGGGGGTCAGTGACGCCCATTTGAAAGCTGGAATGAGGAAGAAGACAAATAATTATAAAACTATATAAAATAAATAATGAAAACCAATGGAAAAGTTGCTAAGAACTGGCCATTCTATTATATAGTAAAATATTACTTAAAAGTGAACCACTCCTTTGAAGGAGAAGGAAACCCAGTTGGCGCAAAAACCCTCCCCCTCCCCTGTGTTGCTTCCCCTCCCTCCTCCCCCTTGGCCTACCTGTCTCGCTGGGCAAATGCCCCTAACTTGTTACTTCCCCTTCTGCGCAGGTCCAGTCTACGGAGTTCACCGACGCCATCTTCTTCCAAGCGATCTTCTTCCTGCTTTGACCGGCATTTTGGTGCATGTGCAGTAGGAGCATTTCGCCGGTACGGATCTACTGCGCATGCGCCAAAAGTCATGAAGTTTTCCGATTTCACTTCGTGACTTTTGGCGCATGCGCAGTAGATTCATACCGGCAAAATGCTCCTACTGCGCATGCGCTGGTCAAAGCAGGAAGAAGATCGCTTGGAAGAAGATGGCATCGGTGAACTCCGTAGACTGGACCTGCGCAGAAGGGTAAGTAACAAGTTAGGGGCATTTGCCCAGCGAGACAGGTAGGCCAGGGGGGAGGAGGGAGGGGAAGCAACACAGGGGAGGGGGGGAGGGTTTTTGCGCAGACTGGGTTTCCTTCTCCTTTAATATACCTGTGAGATGAGTTACACATAAAAGGTTTTACCTCTGAAACATTGTGTGTAGATCCCTAATAAACCATAAGAATTATTTAGCACATTTGCCAGTGTGTGTGCCATCTGATTTTTATTACATTACTTGGATTGTTGAGACTTTTGGATGCAGCAGAGTTTCCAGATAGAGCACCACATTGAATTTAACACAGAATCTTGTATTGTTTCACATTTGAGAATGCCATTTGCATGGGATGCCCTTGATTTGTCTTCCAGATACATGTATTGTATCACACCCTAAATGTTATAAAAGTGCTTTGGCATCAAAGTAGTTTTTAATAGGCATCACTGGTCTTTACCAGTGCCCATGCTAGTTCTATGTCTGTCCAGTAATTACATTCTTTCCTATTCCTGTTTTTATTTCATGTTATTTGCTTCTGCCTTGACCAATTCCTGGATTTGACCATGTGTTAGCTGAATCTCTTGGATACTGTTTATTCTACTATGTCTATAGTGAACCTTGTGTTGTACACTGACACTCCAATGTGCTCTGCATTCTCTATCCTATTGGTCTGTTCTTCTAGGTTGGAAACCATGCCTACAGGTTCCATTGCAGAAAGTCCAGGGCACCAAAATTGATGAACACCAGTACAAATGTATGTTACAGATTTATCAAAAGGACCAGGCAGACAGTTTGGCAGCTGAACTGCAATTATCGTTAAATGTCTACATGTATGGAAGTATAAGAGCTACACTTGCCACAGACTCTTCAACATACAGTATTCATGGTAATATGGAAGGTCTATAAATTCATCAGGTACTGACTAGTCTGGTAAAACAGAAAAATTGTCTTCCTGTTTCTTGTCCTAGTTGGCTTAAACAAAACATCCCAAGGTATTTTGACTCCCATCAAGTCTTCGTGAAACCATTCAGAATCCCTTGTAGCCCTCTGATTTATTACCAAAGAAAATGGAGTGACCTTTATAATTTTTTTTTCTTGTATGCCTTATTAACCAACTTTAGGAGAACCGTCAACATTCCTGACCAAGCATTTCATTTCTCTTTTGCTTATGAAACGTCAGGCTGCTTAGTATACCGGAAAATTCCTTTCAGTTTCAGCTAAGATAGGTCTCTGAGTAACTCAAGGATATGCTTGCTGTCCAGGATTATCTATCCATTTTAAAAGACATGGTTATTCTTGGAATTTGGGTTGATAATGACAATTGAGAGGCAGCAGGACTGAGATTGCGCCTCAGTTCTCACCTTGAAGGAAAGAGCTTAAAGGGATACTGTCATGGGAAAAAACATTTTTTTTCAAAATGAATCCGTTAATAGTGCTGCTCCGGCAGAATTCTGCACTGAAATCCATTTCTCAAAAGAGCAAACAGATTTTTTTATATTCAATGTCAAATCTGACATGGGGCTAGACATTTTGTCAATTTCCCAGCTGCCCCCAATCATGTGGCTTGTGTCTGCACTTTAGGAGAGAAATGCTTTCTGGCAGGTTGCTGTTTTTCCTTCTCAATGTAATTGAATGTGTCTCAGTGGGACATGGGTTTTTACTATTGAGTGCTGCTCTTAGATCTACCAGGTAGATGTTATCTTATGTTTGGGAGCTGCTATCTGGTTACCTTCCCATTGTTCATTTGTTTGGCTGCTGGGGGGAAAAAGGGAGGGGGTTGATATCACTGTAACTTGCAGTACAGCAGTGATTGAAGTTTATCAGAGCACAAGTCACATGACTTTGGGCAGCTGGGAAATTGACAATATGTCTAGCCCCATGTCAGATTTCAAAATTGAATATAAAAAAATATGTTTGCTCTTTTGAGAAATGGATTTCAGAGCAGAATTCTGCTGGAGCAGCACTATTAACGGATTCATTTTGGAAATTATATTTTTTCCTATGACAGTATCCCTTTATAAAAACAGTTCAGTGTAAACTGGGTAAAAAGAAAGGCTGTGCAAAATGAAAAATGTTTCTAATATAGTTAGTTAGCCAACAAATGTAATATGTAAAGGCTGGAGTGACTGGATGTCTAACATAATAGCCAGGACACTACTTCCTGCTTTGCAGTGACTTAAAGGGGGGCCACATGGGACATAAACTGTTAAGTGAGTTTGCAATCGATCTTTAGCATGCAGCTCAGATTCAAAAGCAAACAGTTATGACCCATGTGGCCCCTCTCAGATCACTGAGTGGTTACTGCCTGGTAACCAATTAGTGGAAACCAAGAGAGCTGCAAAGCAGGAAGTAGTGTTCTGGCTATTAAATAAGACATCCAGCCACTCCTGCCTTTATACATTACATTTTTGTCTAACTAACTATACTGAAAAAAAATTTCTTTGCACAGCCAACCTATTTACCCAGTTTTTATTTTTATACTGAAAAATTGCTTTAACACAGAGGCTTGGCCTGCACCTGTACTTTGGTTCTAAGGTCCTGTTCCACAAGTCTGGGAAGCTCTATTTTGTGAAAGGTGCCAGAGTACTCACCATGCCTCAACTTTATCTCTAGGGAGCTTTTAACTTTATATGCAGTTGTAAGGGAGATAAGTGGAAACTTGTTTTGTCATCTTAACTGGAGGGAAGCTGCCATCTGCTACATTATTTTAAAAGTCTAGAAAACCAAATACAAATATTGCTCAATGCTTAGTGCCTAAAGAGCCCTTAACCATAGTGCTATCTTCCCATGCACTTTGTTTTCCACAGTGATAAATTACTACATTGATAGCCTTTGGAAGACAAATACATCATGTTGGAATGGCAACATTTAGGGGCACATTCACTTAGTTCGAGTGAAGAAATAGAATAAAAAAGACTTCGAATTTTGAATGTTTTTTTTGGCTACTTCGACCATCGAATTGGCTACTTCGACCTTCGACTACGACTTTGAATCGAACGATTCAAACTAAAAATCGTTCGAATATTCGATCATTCGATAGCCGAAGTACTGTCTCTTTAAAAAAAACTTCGACCCCCTACTTCGCCACCTAAAACCTACCGAGGTCCAATGGAAGGTCCCCATAGGCTTTCTAACTGTTTTTTGGTCAAAGAAAAATAGTTCGATCGATGGATTAAAATCCTAACTTATTTGCGGTAAATCCTTCGACTTCGATATTCGAAGTCAAAGGATTTACATTCGGCAGTCGAATATCGAGAGTTAATTAACCCTCGATATTCGACCATATGTAAATCTGCCCCTTAGTTTAATGTTTCATTAAGCCTATTACTACCAGAAGTCTTGAATATATTTCTTCTGCAAAGAAACTTTACTTCTATTAAACTTGTTGGCTGGGTACTTTGTCTATAATTTTATTTAAATCATCTATTGGCCTATAATTGATACCTTATACAGAATCGGATACTTCTCTCATTCCCATTATTCCCCATGCATAAATACTTGTGTCTGGTGACCTTCTGACAATATTCCAAAACGTCTTGTTTTTGTTCTTTGCAAAAGCTCCCGTTTGGTCCTGAACATTGTAGATTGTGCACCTTTTCTCTGTAATCAATCATGTCAACATGGAACAAGGCAAGGAAAAGGTCATTTCATAATTTGCAAATGCAAATTATGGTTTGGATTCAGTTCAATATTCGATGGAATCTTTTGAGGAAAATCTGTATTCAGTTGAATCCAAAAATTATAAATTCAATGCAACCTGACTGATTTACAGAAAACTCATTGCATTTTATATGCCTCTAAAGGAAATGAAAAAAAGATCAGAATGTTACTCTGATCAGAACTTTGAATCTACTGACTAAAAATAAAAAATAGTCTGGTTTAAAAAAAGTGCTTGGGGGATTTAATACTTAGGTTCTGGTAACTGTAGATCACAGTGACATGCTACAGTTTCTCACTCAGTGGTACCAGGGTGTTTTTTTAAGTTGCTGTTCCATATGTATTTTATTTCATCCTATCAGTACAGTAGAAATCAATTTTTAATGTGTCACTTGCAACTGCCTCAATTATTGTCCATGAAAGTGGAGGGCATTTGCTGGCAAAAACGCTGATGGAAACATAAATAAGTATTGATACAAATACAACTAGTATTGCAGAAGTGGAAAGATTGCTGAGAGTATCGATTACAGTATCGATTAGAATCAAGGCAGCTGCTTAAAATGAAGTCTTGAATTACAGGTGCAATATTGTCTTCATCCCTCTGACAGCAATCATTCAGTTTACAATAGAACAATAAATATATTATAACTAAGTCATTTATATATTTAGCACAAATGCAACCCCAGTAGGTTAGAACTTAATAACTACATGACAGTGGATTCTACAGCATCATGTAACCCCTGCTTATAAAATACATAGCATTCAGCATTGGGTAAATGATGCTCACACGGAGGATATGGAAGCTCAGCATACTTTTGTCCACTTTAAGACTATAATAAATTCCCACAATCAAAAGCTCTGTGCAGTGAATAAAATCCCCTAGCTCAGTCACTAAAAAGATATCTCAAACTGCATCCCTAAACAGCGGATCAATGTTGGAATCATCTAAATTTCTGATATATTTGCAACTATTATTTAATTGGCTGACATAAAAAGTAATTACCCTGTCCAAATTCCTCCTTCCTAACTTACTTACAAACGTAAATCTTCAATTTATTTGTATAATTTATCTTCAGTTCATAAGAGACTGCCTGTTAATTCTATACCAAATGAACTATTACTTTCTACTGAATAAAATAACAACAACCGAGCTATAATCAAATGGTAATGGCACATAAACCCTGCACCCAATTGATTGTAATTTCCCTTTTTCTCTCATGTTATGTAGCGATATACTCCAAGCTAAATAACATATAATCACAAACACCTCTGCTGGAGAAATTGTGTTTTGGTGTTGGTGGGACTGCAATAAACACCTTTTGGCCACAAGTATTTACTCAAATCAGTTATGTCCTTGGAATTAAGGACTACATGGATGTTTTTGGCACTATCTGACATGCTGCGACAAAAAGCATGCGACAAGACATCTTCTTATAAAGGCACAGCCCTTTTCAACCTGAGCTCACCACACAGAACTTGTACTGAATATTCTTTTTCTGTATTCTTTTGCTTTTGTTTTATTTCTTTTTTTTATTTTTGGCACTAAAAAAGAATTGAAATCAGTTTCACTTTAGCACTTCCTGGCCCTGACAAGCAGCAAAAATGTTGATAAAACTAATTACCAGTCTACTGAGAGTCCCTGATAATATGCTAATCAAAGGCTGGAGCTTAGAGAAGGGAGGGGTCTTGATTAGGAGCTCTGAATAATTAGATTTGTTTCTAACAGCAGGTGAGGAGGATGTTCAGTGAAGAATCCCACTTACAATTAGTGCTTTATCATGGCACAAATGGGGTATGTGGATTTTTTACAAATAATTTTCACTACTTTTTTTTTATAACAAATCTGTTTTTAGATGTATGCTGACCCTTTAAATCTTGACTTGACCCATCCTCACTACCCTTATCCTAGTCACGGCCAGACTACTGGGTGTACATACTACATGCTCTAGAATAAACAGGAATATTTTGAAGAAGTAAAAACAGCTTTCACAAGAACCACATTAAAAGGACTTTTGGAATCCTATTCAGACAGAAAACATACACATCCTTAACATCACATGAAAAAAGATGGATGTTTGTTTGCCCTTGTTTAACTCCTTGGAAATAGTAACGCAGAACACAAATGTACCAGGTCTCAATAGAACAACAGAATGTTATCTTTGCTTTAAAAAAATAAATAAATATATATATATATATATATATATATATATATATATATATATATATATATATATACTGTATATATATACACTCTACTTATTATTTATTTGTAGTTAATACATCCTGTTACATTTTTGTAATTTTTCTTAAAAAAAAAAATGCTAGGGGCACATTTACTTACGGTCAAATATCGAGGGTCGAATGTCGAAGTTAAATCCTTCGATTTCGACTATCGAATGTCGAAGGATTTACCGCAATTCGTTCGAACGAACAAACAAAGGAAAAATCGTTCGATCTAACGATTCGGAGGATTTTAATCCATCGATCGAACGATTTTCCTTCGACCAAAAATTTGTTAGGAAGCCTATGGGGACCTTCCCCATAGGCTAACATTGCACCTCAGTAGGTTTTACTTGGCGAAGTAGGGGGTCGAAGAACATTTGATAGTACTTCAACTATCGAATGGTCGAATAGTCGAACGATTTTTAGTTCGAATCATTAGATTCTAAGTCGTAGTTGAAGGTCGAAGTAGCCATTTCTATGGTCGAAGTAGCCCAAAAAAAGTTCGAAATTCAAAGTATTTTTTCTTCTATTCCTTCACTTGAGCTAAGTAAATGTGCCCCTTAATGTATGATAGTAAAAAAAAATCCCTTAGCACATGTATTACTACTGTGAGCTGATCTTCCTGCTCCCACCCAGCAAAAATTATTCCTGAGCCCTGTCCCGCACAATTGACCCAAGATACCCATGTGGGGTATCACTCACAATGAGGATGCATGCTCATTTAACTCACATATCCCATTCAACACTGAAAGTTGCATCACAACATGTGAACAATGGTGCTGTTGTACACTCGTGAAAAGGTTAAATGTGGTAAATGAGTTTGCATGACTTTAGATTGCACTGTTTCTTCAGTTTATCTGGAGTGAAGATGCATTTAACTCATAAATCCAAGTGGTTTAATCTGTATATATGAATGTAGAACTCTACACACTGTATTTCTGCAGTACACTATTATAAAGCAACATTCAGAACCTTCATTGTCTGTTGAGAGCTATGACTAAGATATTGGATCCTGAACTGGACACGGATCTACAGCTATTTGCTGTAGCTTTTCTTCCAACATATAATATGCAACATGTGTATAATGGGTGTGAATGATAATGAAAATCCATTGTGTTTATTAAAATAACACTATTTATAAAGCTTTTCAAGTGTAGATTTATCTTAACATAAGTGAGTAAGTGACTTCATGATAATGACATTATGACCAGTGATTTTCCCTATGGCAACATCACTAGCCTTCTGTGAAATTAAGACTTCCAGAATATTTACAACAGATTTATATGCACTTGGTCTGGTCCAAGAAAGGGGTGCACATGAAACTAATTCTTTAATAGTATACACAGAAGTTTTAAGATATACCAGAAATCAACTCAAGGGTAACAAAGTAATTCTAAAATTTTCTATAAAGAAATATATATATAGATAATCATTTCAGAGAATATCGGCACTCACGAAAAAATGGGTTAAATTGGTGCCTGGGTGCAATCCTCAAATATGTGTATAGATATAGTCCTGAAAAGAAGCACTCACAGGTCTTAATGTAAAAAGAAAAAGTATTTAATGTGGGCACAAAATGTGTAGGGGTGAATGGCTACGAACGATTTATTATAGACCTAAGCAATAAATTAGAGGCCATTAAATTAATAAACTTACTAATTGTGTTTCTGACAACGTTGCGCTCTTTTGATACTTTGTATGCCCTGTTAAGATAACATGCACGTATTACACGTTTGTTTCTTATTTGGTTTCACAATATATGAATATAGATACATTGTATATTAACACCGGACACACAGGGTTTATCTTTTTTCTCCTCTTCTCACCCTCGATTAACACTTAGGATTCTGTGATTGGTAGATTTGAATTTTTGATTTAACACAGCACTCGATACATGGTGAATGATTGGTGCATTTGAATCTTGTGTTTAACTGAATACCTATGAAATGGTTACAAGTCATACTTTCCCTGCACGGCATGCTCTTGTCCGTCACACCCTGTATATTAACTGAACAGTTATAGGGGGCAAATTTACAAAAGGGCAAAATTGCAAACGCTAGCGAAAATTCGCCAGCGTGACGTAATTTCGTAACTTTGCCAATTTACTAACGGGTGCTGGTGTAAATTCGCTAGCGAAGTGGACCTACTCTAGAGCTACTTCACACCCATACGCCAGGCGAAGTGGTGCTATGGCAAAGGGACCTAACTACCCTAATTTACTAAGTTGCAGATTTTCGTGAACATTACCTCTTGCATAACATTACCTCGTCCCAAAAAACGCTGGCATATTTTACTTTTTTAAGGGTCATAGGCTGAAAAAGAGCTAATTTTTTTTTAAGGGTACTCTACTTCCCCCTTACATTTGATAACATATGGCACCCTAAACTATACTGTGTTCACATGTGGAGGGCATTAGAAAAGATTTATTAAGGTTCCCTGACCTTGTGCGGTGTAATGTGTTTTCTGCTGCATATATGGCCATTGTACTTTAACTGCACACCGTATGCAAATTTCCGATCGCTAGTGTAACTTCGAACCGCTGATCATAACATCGCTAGCGCAACTTTGCAAACAATCGGTAACTTGTGCGCAACTTCGAATCTTCGTGAATTTGTGCAGCCCTGGCGATTCTATGCCTGGCGAAGTGCTGCAAAGGCAACGCTGGCGCAAATTTGGAGGTAAGTTAATTTGCCCCATAGTGTTTTTTCACTTTGTGCCCACATTAAAGACTTTTTCTGTTTTCCTTAAGACCTGTGAGTGCTTCTTTTCAGGACTATATATATATATATATATATATATATATATATATATATATATATATAGAGAGAGAGATATAGTTAGGAGCACTCACGGGTATTGTGAAAAAATACTTTTATTGGAGTATTACAGTCTACCCCACATCAACGCGTTGCGGTTCTCTCGCGTTGATGTAGGGTAGACTGTAATACTCCAATAAAAGCCTTTTTCACAATATCCGTGAGTGCTCCTAACTATATCTCTATGCTCTCTCCTGAAGAAGCACCCGGGATTTGATTAATTGATGGTGAGTGCCGGTTCAACAATTTGACTATATATATATTACATTTCTGAGATGTGCAGTTTTCCCCTTGTAACTGTATACTTTTGGCTCAGCTGTGAGTCAATAACCCAAAGCTTTACTGAATACAGGAAGTACATATAAAGTACATTTACAGTTGGGCCTTATATAACAGCTGTTGAGCCAAGCCTGCTATTGGTAGCCTAAAACTGCTAATATCTCAGAAATTAATTAAAACAGAATGTCATGTCAATAGAATGTAAAGTGCAAAAAGGGAATTTTCATCAATTTGTTTTGTTGCAAAATATGGGGCATGCTTAGGTACCTCCGCTGCCCACCCTTTCCTAATATAGTGCTGACTTACACAGTCATCACTGTATTAGTGGAAGGAGCTGCAGCCCAATGGTTTCTTCATAAAGTTTTATCCTAGTCTAATCCAGTGCCTCTGCCTACTTGTTGGATTTATCCAACTTCAGATCCACCAATTCAGCTCAAAGCTCCTATGGCATTATGGATGCATAGAGGATAAGGATCTTTGGAACCCTCATCTAGTTTAGCGCTTCTTTAAGATACGCTACAATGGGGGGCACATTTACTTAGCTCAAGTGAAGGAATAGAATAAAAAATACTTTGAATTTCGAAGTATTTTTTTGGCTACTTCGACCATGGAATTGGCTACTTAGACCTTCGACTTCGAATCGAATAATTCGAACTAAAAGTCGTTCGACTATTCGACCATTCGATAGTCGAAGTACTGTCTCTTTAAAAAAAACTTTGAGCACCTACTTCGCCACCTAAAACCTACCGAGCATCAATGTTAGCCTATGGGGAAGGTCCCCATAGGCTTTCCTAGTTTTTTTTGATCGAAGGAAAATCGTTTGATCGATGGATTAAAATCGATTTTTCCTACGAATAGCGGTAAATCCTTCGACTTGGATATTCGAAGTCGAAGGATTTTACTTCGACGGTCAAATATCGAGGGTTAATTAACCCTTGATATTCGACCCTAAGTAAATGTGCCCCTCAGTAAATGTGCCCCTTGGTCACTGCCATTCTCAATGCCTCATCTCTCACTTTTGAGAGACATTTAGGGGCCGATTCATCAAGAGTCGAATATCGAGGGTTAATTAACCCTCGATATTCGACTAGGAACTAAAATCATTCGACTTCGAATATCGAAGTCGAACGATTTAGCGCAAAACCTGCGATCGAACGATTCGAAGGATTTTAATACAACGATCGAAGGAATATCCTTCGATCAAAAAATCTCAGGCAAGCCTATGGGGACCTTCCCCATAGGCTAACATTGACTTCGGTAGCTTTTAGCTGCCGAAGTAGGGGGTCGAAGTTTTTCTTAAAGAGACTACAGTACTTCGACTATCGAATGGTCGAATAGTCGAACGATTTTTAGTTCGAATCGTTCGATTCGTAGTCGTAGTCGTAGTCGAAGGTCAAATTAGCCCATTCGATGGTCGAAGTAGCCCAAAAAACACTTCGAAATTCGAAGTTTTTTTAATTTGAATCCTTCACTCGAGCTTTGTAAATGTGCCCCTTGATCTTGCGCTTTACTTTGTGCCTAATGGCCCCTTCTCCTTTTATATTGTAAGCTCTAATGAGAGTCCTCATGTTTTTGTCAGTAGTTTCATGTATTCTGCATGTTTTATATGTTCATCCATTTATTGTACAATGCCATCGAATTTGTTGGTACTTTATTCTTTTTTAGTTAGTGATGGGTGAATCTGGCCTGTTTCTCCTTGACAAAAATTTGAGAAACGGCCAAAAACCCGCCAAATTCCTTGAAGTCAATGGGCATTTTTCACGCAACATTTTTTTAAACCGTGCAAAATTTTTTACTATCCACTATAGTCTATGGATGTTTTTTCTTGATGAAACAAGACAAAATATTGCCTATGACTACGTATCGGTAAGATACGAAACACGTCAGGATTCCATGTTTTAACCGACTGAATAAAAGCTGTTTTTACCTACGAGTGGCTCCAGGAGTGCTTGCCGATTTTCTGTACAAGACAAAATATTTCACTCGTTCCGGTTGTTAATAATAATGATTGTAGTTATTCAAAAAAGTCATAAAGCCATGTGTACAGAGGCAATATTATGCCAGCACAGCAGCACCATGCTTTTACAGTATACCACATGTTTGCGGTCTAAGTAGAATATCAGACAGAATTGTTTGCAGTGCGATGTGGTGTCACAGAAGGTGTTTAGTGGACATTCCTAGGGGCATATTGTATAACACTACACAGACGTTTAACAGTTGCTGTTCATTTTAGCTCATACTTAAGTGCAGACACATTACAGTATTTTGTTCATAATTTCAAAGCATGTTGCAAAAAATGCATTTGAAAAGTCTAAACACACCCAAATATTCAACACACCAACAGGGGTGCTTCGCCAATGAGGCGAGTTAAGGCTGTTGCCTCAGGCGGCAGCGCCCCACTAGGTACCAGGGGCAGCAAAAATGCTGCTCCTGGTACTTTAATTTAGGGGCCGATTCATGAAGCTCGAGTGAAGGATTCGAATTAAAAAAACTTCGAATTTCGAAGTATTTTTTGGGTACTTCGACCATCGAATTGGTTAAATTCGATCGAATTCGAACGATTCGAACGATTCGAACGATTCGAAGTAAAAATCGTTCGACTATTCGACCATTCGATAATCGAATTACTGTCTCTTTAAAAAATACTTCGACCACCTACTTCGGTAGATAAAACCTACCGAAGTCAATGTTAGCCTATGGGGAAGGTCCCCATAGGCTTGCCTGTGATTTTTTGATCGAAGGATTTTCCTTCGATCGTTGGATTAAAATCCTTCGAATCGTTCGATTCGAAGGATTTAATCGTTCGATCGAACGAAAAATCCTTCGATCGATCGCAGGATTTGCGCAAAATCGTTCGACTTCGATATTCGAAGTCGAACGATTTTAGTTCCCAGTCGAATATCGAGGGTTAATTAACCCTCGATATTCGACTCTTGATGAATCGGCCCCTAAGAGTGAATTTCCAGGGGGGGGGGGCCTCAGGCAGCGGAGGGGTCAGGATCGCCCCTGCACACCAAATAAATGCAAAGTAAATAGCTATGACTCACTTGCATAGCCCCTGTACCACCTTACATTAAAATCAAGTCTCATCTATGCATAATTTACAAAAATCTATAACCTTATCTTTTTTTAATAGCTTTTTACACCTAACAATATCATAAACTTCAATCATTCTCAAAGGCAATTTATGCTTCCCGTTAATTGTAATACAATATTGAAATGGTAATCAGCGTTTGTAGAGTGAAGGCAAAATGGGAAAACAAGAAAATATGAAGGGCAACATGTTCAAGCAAGCTATTACCTACAATTATTTTGTCATTAGTGGTACAATAGACAATGGTGTTAATAATGAGCTAACAACTCTGTACCAGGAACCTGAAAGAACAGTCTCAAAAAAATCCTTATAACCAGAGACCTGACATCACAACTTTAAGTAACAATTACTTATAAAAGCAGACCTATCTTTGAAAAATGATCAACATGACCTATAGGTTACTTCTAGAGGCACATTTATCAAAGTTCGAATTTCAAATTCATGTGAGTTTTTAAAAACTCCCTTAAACTCCCATAAATTTGAAATTCGACCAAAAATTCACAAAAATTTGAGAATTCAAATTTTCAATTCGACCCTTAATAAATCTGTCCCCTAATGTACATTAATATTTTAGAGATTATTTTTTTAGTATCAGTATCAATTTGATATTTGTAATGGGGTCTGAGCTGATTTTGCAGACCTTTCAGCTATCCACACTGGCTCATCCAGTGTGAAAATAAAAACTGTGTAAATAGATAGGCTGTGCAAAATAAAAAATGTTTCTAATATAGTTAGTTAGGCAAAAATGTAATGTATAAAGGCTGGAGTGAACAGATGTCTAATATAATAGCCAGAACACTACTTCCTGCTTTTCAGCTCTATAATTCTGAGTTAGTCAGCGACTTGAAGGGGGGCCACATGGTACATTTCTGTTCAGTGAGTTTGCAATTGATCCTCAGCATTCAGCTCAGATTCAAAAGCAACAGATATGACCCATGTGCCCCCCCCTCAAGTCTCTGATTGGTTACTGCCTGGTAACCAGGGTAACCATTCCGTGTAAACCAATAGAGCTGAAAAGCAGGAAGTAGTGTTCTGACTGACATGTTATACATCAAATCACTCCAGCCTTTATACATTACATTTTTGGCTAACTAACTATATAAGAAACATTTTTTATTTTGCACAGCCTATCTATTTACCCAGTTTTTATTTTTACACTGAACTATTCCTTTAAGTGCCATTCTCAATGCCTCATCTCTCACTTTTGAGAGACATTTGATCTTGCCCTATACTTTGTGCCTAATGGCCCCTTCTCCTTTTATATTGTAAGCTCTAATGAGAGTCCTCATGTTTTTGTCAGTAGTTTCATGTATTCTGTATGTTTTATATGTTCATCCATTTATTGTACAATGCCATCGAATGGTTGGTACTTTATACTTTTTTAGTTAGTGATGGGTGAATGTGGCCTGTTTCTCCTCGACAAAAATTTGAGAAACAGCCAAAAACCCGCCAAATTCCTTGAAGTCAATGGGCATTTTTCACGCAACATTTTTTTAAACTGTGTAACTTTTTTTGCTATCCATTATAGTCTATGGACGTTTTTCTTGACGAAACAAGACAAAAATATTTAACTCATTTCGGTTGTTAATAATAATGATTGTAATTATTCAAAAAAGTCATAAAGCCATGTGTACAGATGCAATATTATGCCAGCACAGCAGCACCATGCTTTTACAGTATACCACATGTTTGCAGTCTAAGTAGAATATCAGACAGAATTGTTTGCAGTGCGATGTGGTGTCACAGAAGGTGTTTAGTGGACATTCCTAGGAGCATATTGTATAACACTACACAGACGTTTAACAGTTGCTGTTCATTTTAGCTCATACTTAAGTGCAGACACATTACAGTATTTTGATCATAATTTCAAAGCATGTTGCAAAAAATGCATTTGAAAAGTCTAAATACACCCAAATATTCAACACACCAAATAAATGCAAAGTAAATGGCTATGACTCACTTGCATAGCCCCTGTACCACCTTACATTAAAATCAAGTCTCATCTATGCATAATTTACAAAAATCTATAAGCTTATTTTTTTTAATAGCTTTTTAAATCTAACAATATCATAAACTTCAATCATTCTCAAAGGCAATTTATGCTTCCCATTAATTGGAATACAATATTGAAATAGTAATCAGCGTTTGTAGAGTGAAGGCAAAATGGGAAAACAAGAAAATATGAAGGGCAACACGTTCAAGCAAGCTATTACATACATTCATTTTGTCATTAGTGGTACAATAGACATCAGATGAAGTGTCAGGTCTTCTGACACAAAACGCGTTAGATGTGAATCCCCCTCCCTAGCAATTTTAAAGCGCTCAATAAAGCCAACATATTGATACTAACTTGCCAGACTCCGTGAATGCTTTGAACATTCTCATGTAGGATAGCCAATAAAAATCTTTGCTGTCTTATAGAATTTACTGTACTAGCAACAATATGTAAAGGCTTACCCTGGTGGTCTAACTGGGACTAGGGCCCGGCGGGGACGCCCGCCGCAGGTACGCCTGCAGCCCTAGTCCTCTCTCCTCTGCACTGGGTTCTCTATGGCCACGCACTTCCGGGTTTACGTGCTGGCCGCGTGACGTCATCACGCCAAGTGACGCGGAATTAAAATATTTAAAGGGGCTTCTGACTCAAACTCATTGCCCATTGTTAGGTCTACTTGCTAGTATCCTGGGTGTGATTTTCTTATGTTTGATTCCTGGTTGTGATCCCTGCCTGTCTGATTATTCTGAACTCTGCCAATATTGACCCTTGTCTGCCTGACTATCCTGAACTCTGATTATCCTGACCCTTGCCTGCCTGACTATTCTGATTCTACCAGTTTTGACCCTTGCCTGCCTGACTATCCTTGAAAGCTGATTGTACTGACCCCAGCCTGATTGACCTTGCTTGAACTGTGCCTGTACTTACATAATCATTTTTTACTGCCTTGCTTATGTGATAAGTGACGTGTTTTTAAGGATTGTCCTCTGCCTTACATTTTGACAGAATCTCAGATATAGATATATAGATATCTCAGATATAGAGCATAAAACTGAAGTAAATCAATTTTTTACCCATTTTTTTAGTATCAGTATCAATTTGATATTTGTACGGATTCAATAATTCCAGCACTTGATAAAAATTAAATATAAACTTTATTACACAAAACCCTTTTAAAAGAATAGCTCTAACATAACTTTTATCCATTTCTTGATCTTCAAAGCCAGCATCAAAAATGAAACAGGAGTATCCCATTAGTATAACATACAGATCAATGCATAGTTCATAAAGCTGCTGAATATAAAAAGTACCAACTAATTAGAGCATGACTAAATAATAATAATTATTGATCTACAAATTAATCAATCATGAATTGCTAAGTAGGGGCTTCAAGAAAATGAAATGAGGTATTCCAGTTTGAACCCATAAATATTAGCAGGCCTTTATAAATCCCATGAACAGACAAAAGTATTCATTATTGCAAGAGCATACCCATTACATGACTACACAGCACATAGGCTTGTTGTCATGTACATAAAATGTGAGGCTGTTTGTACTTGATACGGCTCCATTAAGGAGGGTATACTACCCATTTAGTTAACATGTTCCTTTGCTGCTGTATATTTTGGAATTTAGACTGTTATCTGGTTGTTAAAGGGATACTGTCACGGGAAAACATGTTTTTTTTCAAAACTCCTCAGTTAATAGTGCTGCTCCAGCAGAAATCTGACATGGGGCTAGACATATTTTGCACTGAAATTTGTTTTCAAAAGAGCAAACAGATTTTTTTTAATTTAATTTTGAAATCTGACATGGGGCTAAACATATTGTCAGTTTCCCAGCTGCCCCAGTCATGTGACTTGTGCTCTGATAAACTTCAGTCACTCTTTACTACTGTACTGCAAGTTGGAGTGATATCACCCCCCCCCCAGCAGCCTAACAAAATAACAATGGGAAGGTAACCAGATAGAAGCTCCCTAACACAAGATAACAGTTCCGTGGTAGATCTAAGAACAGCACTCAATAGTAAAAGCCAAGTCCCACTTAGACTGATTCAGTTACATTAAGTAGGAGAAATAATAGCGTGCCTAAAGTGCAGGCACAAGTCACATGACGGGGGCAGCTGGGAAACTGAGGAAGGGCCATGTGGTCCCGAAACGTTTGATTGTTTGCAAAGTGTTGTGTAGCACCATTGAATAAATTTGGGATCACCCCGTTTGCTGCAAGTACAGGAATTGGCATTCTTCTTTACTTGCAGCTGGGAAACTGACAGTATGTCTAGCTCCATGTCAGATATCAAAATTAAATATAAAAAAATCTGTTTGCTCTTTTGAGAATTGGATTTCAGTGCACAATTCTGCTGGAGTATCACTATTAACTGATGCCTTTTGAAAAAAAAAACATGTTTTCCCATGACAGTATCCCTTTAAGGTCTTACTTACCCTAGCAGAGAGGTCTAAATGGCAATGACAGACAATAAGTATTGGGTTCACTTGTACTTATGCAACTTGTATGTAAGGCCTTGTGCCATTTTTTATTTGCTGGAACTGGGGTACAGCTTGATCACAACAATAAATTAGGTACAGGCACATAATCCAGAATGCTCAAGACCTTAGGTTTTTCAGATAACAGATCTTTTCTTAATTTGGATCTTAATTAGTGATGGGCGAAAGGTCCTGTTTTATTATTACAAAGAAAAAGAAAATCATTAAAAAAAATTGAATTATTTGGATTAAATGGAGTCTATGGAAGACTGCATTCACGTATTTGATTTCAGGATACTGGATCACATACCTGTACAACTGTTCCATGAATGGAGTGCAGTTTTGTGCTCCATAGCACTTACACCACTTGCAGGTGTCAATATTTTTCATCTAAAATGACAGGTTTTTAACTTATGTTTTGCTAGAATTTTTTTTTTTTCATATGTAACAGCAAATGGAACATTTACATTATGCAGAGGGTTACAAGCTATCAAATTGCATAAGCAATATAATTATGAGCATACATAAATATATAAAAGAGAACCTTGAAATGAAACAGTAAGAAATAACTTAAATTGCTCTGAATACATATTTATAGCATTTAAAAGGTATTTCAGTGTAAATAATTTACCAAAATAATTACACTCCAAAAAACCCAATGCTGAACTGAAAAGGAAAAAGGGGAAAATTGTGCAACAATAATTCAAAAAAATATACTTAAACCATCTCTCTGATTATACAAGGCTTTAGATGCAAGTGTGCTATAATAGCTTACTAAGTGGTTCATTAGTATTGGATTTAAGCGCTTCACACTGTATCAGTGCTGCATTATAGATAATGGTGCTACTTTTTGAGGCCACATACTGATAATAAGCAGAACATTGTTATTCTGAAGGTATAAAAGGATCAGCCAGTCCACATTGCTTTAAATGAATAAACATCATTATTTGGGGT